>NC_054376.1:38412993-38751326 GCF_017654675.1 Xenopus laevis
GCTTCCTCTGGGAGAACCCTGCCTTGCAAATTCTCACTACAGCGTTGACTTCTGGGGCTTGGCCCCTTGGACAGTGAGAAAGTGCAAAGTGTAAGACTGTCTAGGTTCACTTCCTCTCGTAACTCCTGGAATAGTTTAAGTTTCCCCGATAGGGGATGAAATAATCTGCCTAGATGAAATAAATTCCCTTCTCTTGCCAAAATCATAAAATTATCTGAAAAACCTGGGGGAAAATATGGGTTCTTAACCAGAGGGGTTAGGTACGCCGGGGAGCTGTCATACTTCCATTTTTCATTGTCTTCCGCCAGAGGGTTATTGTATGGGGCAGAGCATCTTGTCTCTTCCTTCTAATGGAAGTGGCCTTTTTGACCATAACCATGATGCCAAATGTGAGGGGCTGTTAAAGTCAGATTCTAGGGTGGCCCATTTTGTAGAGGGGTGAGAGTCACCCAGTCCCCCACCTGCTTTATCTGAGCTGCCAGGAAGTAATGCCAAATGTTCTGGACCTCCATACCCCCCATAAGTTTTGAGCAGTAGGTCTCTTGTGCGCCCAAATGAAGACAAGAATAGCCACTTGCATTTTTGTAATATCTGTGGAGGGCATGAGAATTGGAAGTGTGTCACAAAGGTACAGCAGTCTAGGGAGTATGTTCATTTTAACCGATGCTATCCTGCCCATCCAAGATATAGGGCATTTATGCCAGGTCTGCAGCTCCTGCCGTAGTTTATGCAGAAGAGGCGGATAGTTATGTTTATAAAGCGATGCATAGTCCTTTGTCAATTGTATCCCCAGGAATATCGTGAAGAGTACCATGGACAATGATATAATGACCCTGTGGGTCTGCAACCATACGCCTAGTGGTAAATTGGATCTGTTTGTGAATTAGTATTGCGACTCCTGCTTTTTTCTGTGGGCCTGAGGCTCTCAAGATTGGATTCTCCAGGAATCCAATTATGGTGATGCGTCTCTTGGAGAAATATTATGCTAGGGGCCGCCGACCTGAGATCCTTATAAAGCAGAGCGAACGGAGAGTTTAATCCATTAACATTTAGAAAAATTATTTTAACCATTATAAATAAAGATAAATCGCAGCGTGTTGGGTTGACAACAGTTTGCGAAAATACAACATACACCATCTGTTGCCCGAGGGGGGATAACCACTCTATAGCCTTGTGCCACCACTGGAAATTACAAAGTGCCCCATAAGAAAACAAAACTGTCAAAACCAAGACAAACATCAGTAACCTTGAACTTAAGTTTGATTGGCTTCGTCTCTTTTTTCTTACGAATTGTAAGTGAGGGTGGCCGAGCCATTATCGGGTATGGGAGAGAAAAGAAGAAAAAGTCACACCATAGTCCTCCACGTGTATCATTCTCCAGGTAGCTGTAGCAGGCTGTAAAATAGCTCCAGAAAGAGAGGGAGAAAAAAAAAGGGGGGGGGGGAGGAAGTGCTTTCAGGATTGTACATTAAGATCATCGCTACATTGCTTCAATTAGCAGCTGCATTTATGGCAATCTGATGCTATGGTGGTCCTGAACAGAAACGCCTCCTGCGTAAGCTGCAAAAAAAAAATGGGGGGAGGGGTGGAAGGGGGAAGAAAGGGGAGATAAGACAATTTCTCAAAGCGGAATCCAACGAATCTTGCGCCCTTAGTTAAGGGTTTGCTATCCCAGGTGCCTTCATCTCCTCATCAGGTGGGTGCCCTCTGTGGTGGAAGCGGTGCAGGGGATAGCTGTGGGGATCGGTGTCCCGATGATTTTGTGCTCCACGCAGGGGAGAGCCTTTGTTGTTGTGAGGGCGACTGGGGTGCTGGAGCTGCTTCCTCCTCGGTAAGGCCCAGCTTTTGGAGGAACTGAGATGTTCTGGCTGGATATTGAATGGAGAACTGGGTCCCCTCCCGGTTCACTATCAGGCAGAAGGGAAAGCCCCAGCGGTATGGGATTCGGTTGTCCCTTAACTTCTGCGTTATAGGCCTCATTGCTCGCCTTTTCGAGAGTATAATTAAGGACAGATCATTAAACACTTGTATTTTAGTCCCTTTTTGGGGCTGATTTCGCAGCTTCAATGTGATGGATTCCTTGCTCTCAAAGTAGGGTAATCTCACCACTACGTCTTTTGGGAGGTTGACATTAGCTGGGGAATTACCCAGCGCCCTATGGGCTCTGTCCATTCTCCAGGCCTCTGGGGGGAGATCTGGATTTATTGCAGAGAAGAGACCCTGCAGATATGTTCTAAGGTCCTGATTTGTAATGGCGTTAGGCAGTGTCGGACTGGGACACCAGGGGCCCACCCAAAAACCTTAGACCAGAGGCCCACTCTCAGTACTATTATTCTTCCTCTCCTCACTCAACCTCTATTCTCCTAGTCTCTTTCTTTTACATACTATAATATATTATTCCATCTATTTAGCCTCTTTTTTCTCATAGAATTTGGGAATAGCCATGAAATATGCCAAATGTATATGAGGGCCCATTGACACCTTGGCCCACTGGAATTTTTCCTGGTATCCCGGTGGGCCAGTCCGACACTAGTGTTAGGGATCCCCCGTATCCTGAGGTTTTGCCACTTTTCCATGTTCTCCCAATCTTCCTGCTGCGCTTTTATGCGGGATACCTCCTCTCTCAGAATTATATTCTCATCCTCCAGGTCATTTAGTTTTTGAATCAGCTCATCTGAGATATATTCAAGTTTGTCTGTACGTTCCCCCAATATGGAGATTTCTGCCTTAAGTTCAGTGACTGCTCCCTTCAATGAGGCCGTAATGCTGCGGGTAAGTTTATCATGTAATGTCTCTAATTGAGCAGAGAGTATGGTCATTGTGATAACGGGTTGTGTTATAGCATGAGTCACCTGAGAATCTGGTGGATCCTCCATCTGCTCCAGTTGTTCAATCGATCTTAGTGTCACGGTGTCTGAGGCCCGAATGGGAGAGCTGGAGACGCTGGAGAGATCATCAGAGCCATCTTGGGTACTGCCGTTGCGGCGCGAGAATCTGCGGTTAAGATACGGTGATAGCGTCCTGCCTGCTTTTGTCCGCCTTCTACCCATCCTCCTGGGTTCTCTGGTAGACTTTCTTGTCGCCCGTTGTAGATGTAGGCTCTGCTGTTCGCTATTAGAGGGCTTTTTCTCAAGGATACATGCGGAGTTTAGTTAGTGTGTGGCCATTTTCTATTTCATTATTCTATTTCAGAGGAAACTTTCCATGCATTATGGCCCACCTATTTTACCATGTGAAGTTAGATTTGTGGATTACAATAAAAAGCCTGTAAATGTTGTGGGGATGATTGTTAAAGTCCACTATAGAAAAGACAGTGGAAAACGACACCTCATTATTACAAATGGACACGGAGCAAGCTTATTCGGAGTAGAGTGGTTTGAGCCCCTAGGCATTCAATTAACTGGAGTAAATTATGCAACAACAGACTCTTTGCAAAGTGTCCTCAAAGACTTTATGTATTTGAAGAAGGCCTTGGCAAATTTAAGGACTCACCAAAATCATTCCTGCTGGATTCCAAAGTTGTCCCAATACGCACAAAGCCACAACCTCTACCATTTGCTCTCTGTCCAAAAATAGATGCTGATATCGATTTTTTGGTGCAACAAGGAGCATTAATTCCAGTAACCAGTCCAACTTGGGCCTGTACTGAAGCCAAATGTGCTGACTATAAATGTACAATCAACAAGGCATTACAGGAACATCCATATAAAATTCCTGCTGTCAAATTCTCAGCACCTTGGCTAAAGGAAAGTTATTTGCCAAACTTGATTTAGCTCAAGCATACAAGCAGTTGCCAGTGGATGATGCAGCTGCTGATGCACAAACAATTATCACACAAAGGAGCATTCAAAGCTACACGATTGCAATGTAGAGTTTGCATTGCACCAGGTGTGTTACAGAAATTGATGGATGACCTCCTTTCCAGCCTGCCAGGGGTGGTGCCATATTTTGATGATGTCCTCATTGGAGCAGACTCTATGGAATCATTAACTGAAAGGGTAAGAGCAGTATTACAGCGATTTGCAGATGCTGGGTTTAAACTTAAGAAAGACAAATGTGTTTTAGGAGTATCAAGTGCTGATTTCCTGGGATACAAAGATGATGCAAATGGGATACATCCAACAGATGCAAAAGTAAAAGCCATTCATGAAGCTCCAGTTCCCAAAAATAAACAGGAGCTGCAAGCATTTCTCGGCCTATTAAATTTCTACCATTCCTTCTTGAAAGACAAAGCTACTGTTGCTGAGCTACTGCACAGACTACAAAAATTCTATGTGGAAGTGGTCAGCCCTACATCAAGGATGCCATCAGACAGTGTGCAAGTATATTATGATTTGTGTAAACCTCAACCTCACATGTGATGCTTCTCCTTATGGAATAGTGGCTGTTTTAAGTCATACTGTAAGTGGCGGTCGTGAGGCTCCCATTGCATTCTATTCATGGACCATGAGTACCACAGAAAGGGATTATGCTCAGATTGATAAGGAAGCTTTAGCCATTGTGGCAGGGTAATGAAATTCCACGAGTACTTGTATGGCAGAAGTTTTGCTATAATTACATTATCGGGTCTGTTTAAAAATAATGGACCTACTGCACAGATACTTTTTCCACGCATTCTGAGATGGTGTTTATTGCTAAATGCATATGACTATGAGTTGCAGTACCGACCATGAAAAGAGATAAGTAAAGCCGTTTACCTGTAAACACTCCTGATTTTCAAGTACCGGCCTTGTTGAAGGTCCTCATGCTAGACTAACTCCTCTAGCTTTTCCAGAGGAAGAGATTCCTGCAGCTGAACAGACAGTAGATGTACCTGATGAGACCAATCCACAAGGAGAGGTTATCAATGTCCCAATGAAGCCATCACCTATGTTATATACGAGGGGAGGGACTGTTAATGTAATGCCATGTTACATGTTAAACTGAGATGTGTCATTCTGCTCTGCTGATAATTGTTTCCCAAGCATCTGCCTCTCTATCTGTTCTTGATCCCAACTTGTTGGCAGTTCAGCCATGCTTTCCTCCTTAGTAAAGTTTGTTCTACTTCCAGCTGCTGTGAACGCTTTGTGCACTACTACAGGGTCCAGAATATAATAAGGCCTATAATAAAAGTGGTGTTGAAAGCCTCTGGGAAAGGACTGTCTGTGGGACAGCAAGTATAGCAAGGTGAGATGGTACGGTTTAGCTCAACAGGAGAAAGACCATAGACTGAGCAGTCCTACTTGATATCAATAAAAGGTGGCCATGCAACAAAAAGAGTTTCAGGGCCCCAGCTGACATGATGACTCTATCCCGACAACTTTGTTGAAATTTCTTCCTAAAACACAAGGTGGAATGTTAAGGCAAACTAAGGAAGTGAATAATCACCTAGTGACATTGATTATCTTTTATTTTGTGCTCTTTTATTTCTTGCTCTTATTTGTCACTTTCAATAAATTTGCCCTGTAATGTGCCAGGACACAACTTCCCAGCTGGTTCTTGGACAGACACTTGAGATTTGTGCAGTTCCAGGTGTCAGAAGGCGGCAGCTGATTCCCGGAATTCAGAAACTGCAAGCACTGGGCAGAGAACACATTTAAATGCAGAGCAGATCACATTCTGTCTGAGCCTCTGATCTTAGCTGCAGGGTAATACTTCTTAGTTTCAGATGCTGGAAAGATTCCTTGGCATCAGCACATGCACAAAAGGAGATGTGATCTTCATTCCCAACAAACTTTGCCATCTTGTGGTGAAATATAAGAACTACCATTTTTTTTCCAGTAAACTGTAAAAAGTACAATAGCACCTGGATTTCATGGCCAGCAATGAGTAAATAAGCTTAAGTGTGGAAGGCTGCAGAGAATAATGCAAATGCAGACAAAACTGTTGCAGTGTTATACAGACAGCTCATATCTCCTCGCATAAACTTCGAACAGTGCAACCAAGCATACATTAGGTTATATTGAAATGTAATATACATTGCACTCTGTAAATAAACACAACTGTGTCTGCATAAAGTAAAATTGCAATCACTTTCCATTCTTCTTCTTCAACTTTTATGTGCTCCCCGACACTGACATTATCAAAAGTGATCATGTTCACTATATTTCACTAAGTTCACAATTATAAAATATAAAGAAAAAAAGCTATGTTTTTTACACTGTACTGGCAACAGTATGATGGATTACCTGAAATGAGTTTATGCCATTTATTGGTATTAAGCAAATTGATTCATGTTTCTGTTTCTTAATGTGCATTAAGCAAGCAATAGCACGTTTCAATAACTAAGAAATCTCAGCATGTAAACTTCCTAGTCATAATCACTTACGTCAAAAGATTACAAAAAAAGCAAAACTCTCAGAATCTTCCTGTCTACATCATACTAAAATTTAATGTAAAAGTTAATAATATGTATAATTTCACATCATAAACAACCAGCCTATTAATATATTTTTATTTGGTATGAAACCTGATGCCACGGGACATGGAGTTCTGTCTAAAATTTGTTTGCAGGTAAATCTCTAAATCTGATAATGTTTCTTATTATTAAATAATGAAATTTGCTGCATACTTGTTTACTGTAAATAATTTAATTCCCACACTGAGCAATGAATTGCAAATGAATAAAGTAAATAAGCAATTCTAGGGATATAGCTATCGTTGCCTTCAATTTTCCTGTGTGTTGCATAGGTGCAGGGCCTTGAGGTCTTTATATAGTCTGGTGGGTAGAAAAGTGAAATGTCCCTGTAGAAAAGGTGAAATATTATTAGGGAATACATACAAGTGTCCATTTAGTACTGCAGAATAATTTAACTAGTCAAAATGCATGGTACAAACCTGATAGGGAATGAAAGTCTTCTTGTATGTTTACCATGCATTGAATAATCTGCTTGTCCAATTTGTGTTTAGATTTTATGCTTTAGTTTTTCACATGGTTATTCAAGGAATAATGTCTTGTGTTTGACTCTCTTACTCAGATCCCTGCAGTCTGAAGCCACTGTTGAACTGGATGCTGGTAACTGCCTGTGAGCAGTGTCATTTGATTTTAGTTAAGCTATTGGTTCTAAGATACAACGCTGACCCAGACTGCTATGCTACGAGAAACAATAAATTCCCCGTCCTCAGAAAAATACCTCTCTATGCCACCATTATGGCAGGTACCATATTGTTATGTTTATCCCTTTTGCTTCTTTGTATGCAAATTCTGACTTCTACAATAACTGGTCCTAATAACTGTATTTTTAATCCAAAACAACACCTCTTTTTTTGGCCCGGAAGTTTTTGTTCAGCTCCTTGAAATGGTCTGTGTTGCATTATTTGCATTCATACATTGAAGGTTTAATATCCATAAAGCAAAGGTTTTTTGGGGAAAGGGTAGAAACAATATAAAAATAAATTTCAGGTTCAAAAGTTGTTGATTGTGTTGATCAAATTAGTTGCAGTGAGCCCCTAATTTAATTTGATCTCTACTGTCAACTCTTTATGACCATATAAAGTCAATTATCTTCTGATATCCCATCATACTTGTAGTGTTTTGCATTATGAGCATTGAACATTTTTTATTTACAATATAATTATAGCACAGACGAGAATACATCCAGGAAACTATTTATTAAATACATATTAAATGTAGATAGACAAGAGGAAGAAGGCCCTTTTAGAGTTTAAAGTATATATAGACACATCTAGCACTAAACAGTCCTATGAAATATTTGGACCTCTTTCCTAAAATCACATATATTAAAGGAAAACTATACCCCCCAAACAATGTAGGTCTCTATTAAAAGATACTGAGTAAAACAGCTCATGTGTAAAACAGATCATGTGTAAAACCCTGCTTCATGTAAATGAACCATTATCATAATAATATACTTTTTTAGTAGTATGTGCCATTGGGTAATCATAAATAGAAAATTGCCATTTTAAAAAATAAGGGCCGCCCCCTGAGATTGTAAGATTCACTGTGTACACATACAAACCACATGTAAGGTCACATGAGCCAATTAACAGACAGAGTTCTGCCTTTTGCTTCCTCACTTCTTCCTGTTACAGTTAGTGTTGTAGTATTTCTGGTCAGGTGATCTCTGAGGCAGCACAGATAGAGTCACGAAATGGTGGTTCAAGGCAAGAGATGTAAAAGGGAAATATTTATGTAAATATATATTCCAGTTTGGTAAGATTCGTTAATATGTCATTCAATTTGATATAAATTATCTGTTGCTTAAGTATTCATTTTGGGGGTATAGTTTTCCTTTAAGGTTCAGATCACTAGAAAATGTTGCTAGAATCGACACACTGACTGCAGATTTATAAAAAAAAGCAATTACTGTAGCACTGCAACATGTATTTATAAGGCATGCCCCCAACTTTTCAAGTCATCTGGTAACGTCAACAAAGAAGAATGTTGAATGTGAACTCATAGTCCATTGGTCTCCATCGGTGCTGTATTTGTGTCTTAACATGAGGCTTTTGTTCCTCTCCTGATTCTCCATTCTATGAAAGGAGGAGGTTGTGCTGCAGAGAGAGCATTACTTGTGTTTTTGCTCCATGTATCCATGAAGAAATTGCTGCCTTTCTGCTTCAAAACGGAGCTGGCTTCTGTTCCTACATACTGATGGAATTTACTGGTCTGCTGTTTGGTAGCCGATACAGTAAAAAAAGAGCTACGTTTGTTTTAGCACTAGTAATACATGACAACCAAATAGTATCTATTGTAATAATAGACATCTATCAGCTCTTTGGAGGAAGTATTTCAACTATTTCCAGAGTCAGAGTTCATTATTTTTACCACACTTGGCAAAAGCACAAAGATTTCAAAGTGTTAAACCATGTACACCATTTGATTAATGTTCTTTATACTCAGGTAAGGACTGGACCCAATGGCAGTGCCCTCTGCAACTTGCACCATATTTTTTATCCAATGCAAAGTACAACATGATCTCTGCCAGAGTGTTTCCTGAATGGGGAGCCATTTTCTGCTCTTTTGTGTTCCAGTACTTGCACCCAGGGTTTTGTTGTGAAGGAGGACAGTTCTGATCAGTCAAGACAAACAGGGCTATGTGGAAAAACATTGGTTTGTTCCATTAACCAACAGCAACCCATCAGAGCTATGATTTTGTTTTTAACTGCACTAGACAAGTACTAGTCACAAGTAACTTCTTCTTGGTTGCTGTGTTACTGGGTCAGCTGAAACTTTACAAGTTAGATTGGTCTGGGAGTGGAACTTGTTTCTCAACTACAAAATAAGCCAGGTACATAAAGAATATGTACACAACTCATTTTGAAAGAGTATACACACTTTTTTTTTTTTTTAATTTTTCTAAATATTTGACAAATTTTCTCCCATATCAATTTTTCAGCATACCAGTGATTTTTTAAATTGTGAAAGTGTTGATTAGGTGTGGAAACTACTCCCCAACTGTTCATGCTTCTTCACTAGGTCCTGTGATCTCTCTTTGTCCCATTCACTATATGCTGCCTGTGTGTCTGCTATAACCAGGCTCTGATTTACTGGCAGCTCCCCCCCCCCCCACAGGGTTTGTTTGTTCCCCATACCTCTGGAGCCTACAAGGGACAAAAGGAACAAAATTAAGTTTAATAAAAAACATTCTGTAATAATAACACAGTACCTTGCACTTGATCCAAACTAAGATATAATTAATCCTTATTAGAAACAAAACTGTTGGGTTTATTTTGTGTTTACATGATTAGTAGACTTAAGGGATGAAGATCCAAATTATGAAAAGATTAATTATCCAGAAAACTCCAGGTTTCGAGCATTGAATAAAACAGGTCCCATACTTGTATAAACATTTTAGCTTTTTTAGCAGATTATTATGCTATATTTTTATAGCAATGACATATCCCACAGAAATTTACAGATTTTACATTATACAACTTTTGTATCAGTTCCTGGTCAGAAGATCTTATAACCTAAGGTTCCTATCACATTCATGCACACGAGCCAATTCTGTCTTTTGGAGTAAGAACTAAGTCATACAATTTGAGTCAAATCCAGCCCATTTTTCTTGTTTTTTCTTCCATTAGGCCATTGATCTTTATTCTGCATAAAAATACTGTAGGCTTGGGTGCAGAATGTGGTACCCATGAATGCCAGGTGCAGATAATAGAAAGGTCTATATAAATAAAATTTATCAAAGTGCTGTCTATGCTGCAGATAAACTGGGGTAGCAACCAACTATAATTTTTTTTAACATGGCCAAAAAAGTGCAATGCAAATATAACCGGCTCTATTTCTTTAAGAATAGGACTGTCACAAAAGTCTAAAATTGGGACTCGAATTTGGTTCCCTTACTGACATAACGCAGAGAAAACTGCACCAGCCAGGGGATATACCAGTGAGCCCCACGGAGAGATCTTCTTCCGTCTTGCTCTTTCGTTGCGCATGCGCAGTAGAACGAAATGCAGAACTTTAACTAAAAAGTCGGCTATTTCATTCTACTGCGCATGCATTTGCCCGGGGAAATTTGAAGAAAGAAGAAGCCGGAAGAGGATAGTTCCATGGTGCTCACTGGTATAACCCCGGGCCGGTGCTGTTTTCCTCTGATAGGAGCACCAACCGGGGATTTCAGGTAAGTCAATACAATCACTTGGGGGTGCTTAACATTTGGTACCCCCAAGTGCAAACAGGCTTTCCTTCTCCTTAGTGTTAAGTGTTTTTCATTAGACTTCAGGTATGGTGATGCCCCAGGGTCTAGAATATTTCGGATAACAAACCACACCTGTATATCGCTTTCTGGAGAATTATTATTATTATTAACATGTATTTATATAGCCACAACATATTTTGCAGCGGTTCATTGTTTCATTGTTTCATTGTATCATTCAAGCACAACAAATGTTTTCTGCCATTGTGTTATTATTTGATTATTTTTTTTTACCTTGCAATTCTCTATGCACCAATCTAGGTGCACTTACCTTTCTAGAAATGCATTTAATAATTCATATAACTCAGAAATGATAGTCATGTTGCCAATGATCATACACATGCATTGTTTCCTGCTGCAGAGGTGAACAAAGTAAATACCCTTCTAGATGATAAAAGGGTGTCTATGTTTGTACTTTACATCTTAAACACTACAGACTAAAAATCAGTACACTCTTTGCATTTGAGCAGTGGTTTCAAGAGAGGCTTGCAGAGACCCCTAGTTTGCATATCTGGCTACAATTCCAAGAATATCCAGCAGGCCAAATAAGATCCTAGCTGGTCTTGGACTTGGACTACTTTCACAGCTTTGGGTAGTCCTAGCAGCCTCACAGTTTGGCAACCTGTGTGTTAAAGCAATTATGTGGCCCTCTAGATTTTGCAGATTTGCAGCACCCAGCCACAGTGTAAACGTTGTGGGGTAAGGTAAGTTTGGTGTAGATAATTTAGTTGTGTCATAGTACCTTTGCTAGTAATTAGCCCTTCAAAAACAGTGTCTCACTTGTGATCTCCAGAATATTCTGTTGCCATGTGGCTTTCAGTTTATTCAGTTTAGTGCACCCTACTTTGGTCAATTGTGCATAGAAATGTGAGAAGGGTTTAATTAATTCCGCTTTGTGCGTCCCAGCTTCCGGGCTATTTGGAGTTGTCTATAATACCCAGTTGGAATTGAGCTTCCATTGCATGCCTTAGTTGCAGGTACCTAAAGAATGGCATTAGGGAGTGAAAATTTTGCTTCAGTTCTTGAAACAGCTTGATCTCTAGCATAACATCTGCAACATATTTTATATTATGCCTTGCCCAAATTTGTGGGTCCGGGATACCAGTCAGGTGCTTTAGGTCTGGATTGCACAATAGTGGCGTGAACATTGAGAAGTGTTGTGGTGATTTATGATTTGCCAGGCCTTCTTCAGAGGGGGAGGCCTTTGTAGTCTATGTGATGCCTCGGTATGGTAAGTTCTTAAGCTGTGCAAATGACCCCAATACTTGTGCTTGCAGAACTGTGGCTGTTTGTATGGGATGATAATGCCCAGTTTCTAACCACTGTCATTTGTGTTGCTAAATAATATAAAAATAGGTTGGGTGCTGCAAGGCTGCCTTGTTTAGTTGCAGGGTATTGAAGGCAAACTTAGGAGTGACCCCAGCCTATCACAGAGTTAACATGTGGCTCTTTAGTTTTGCAGAGATTGAAGATTGTATCAGTAGCGGGGACTGTCTAAAGATGTATGTTAACTTGGGTAGAATCATCATTTTAAATAGGTTTATCGTTCCTAGCAAGGTAAGTGGCAGGTTGGCACACATTTCTCTTTTTGTCTCTATGTATTTTAACATGGGCTGTATGTTGAGGTCCTCAAACTTGGTCAGGTCGGAGTGTATCCATATGCATATTTGAAGGAATCCACTCATACAAGGCCATGGGTGTGGTGGAGGACAATGGTAGGGAGGGGATCAATTGGAAAAGCTCTGATTTTGACCACTTTATCTTCAGTCTTGAGTACTTTGTATGAGTGTTAAGTATGTGTAGTGCATGTATAATTTTCTTGTTGCAGGTTAGACAGGTATACATGCATAAATGTTTATAACCTCATTCAGGGCCCCGAACTTTAAGCTGTTATCTCTGGTGAAGATCATGGGTTCCATGGCTATTGCAAATAGTATTGGGGATGTCTTGTACCTCTAGTGACTATAAAAGTGTCTGACAGGTTTTGTATTAGTGTAGATCCTGGCTACCGGGAGGTGAAACACTGCTTTAAACCCACTTAACAAACGTTGGATGTATTCCCACTCTATTTATGGCGGCCCAGAGGTACTCCCATTCCATTGAATCAAATGCTTTTCATTACCCAGTGAGGCTACCATCCTTGTACCTGATTATCATGAGTTATGGCAATGTTAGTGAATAGTGGTGCGTCCTGGCATAAAACCAGTTTGATCCGGGGAAATAATATTGGGACGGTGGGGTGCTAATCGCAGAGCCAATACTTTCGCCAATATCTTGGCGTCTGCATTAATAAGTGAAATCAGTCTGTATGAGGAGCATTCAAGAGGATCTTTCCCTTGTTTTGGGATCAGAATTATTAGAGCCTCCCGCATAGAAGTTGGCAAAGGTTTCTCCTGTTACCCGATTGTTAAATTGATAGCACCAATCCTTACACAACTATACATTCTGCTTATACCATACTATACCTGGTGTATTCCTTGCTGCTTTCTACTTTTGCATTTGTTATAGCTTGCCCTAGTTCCACAGTGGTCTGATTCTCCAGTAGAAACATCTGTGTAAATAACTGTTTATCTCCATAGGGGAGATGGCTAGCTTGGAGCGGTAGAGTTCAGAATAATAGCTTGCAAACCTCTCATTTACTCACTCTGGTACAGAAACCATCTCTCCATCTGGCATGTCTGCTGCTTTGTCTTTGGATATCATTGCCAGCAGTTTCCCATTTTTATTACCTGTTGGTATAATATATGTTTTTTGGTACGTTCTATTTGGGCTAGTGTTAGTTCCCGTTGGCTGTGTTGCCAAGCCTGGTGGGTTTGATGTGTTCAATTTACATAGTCAGCCTCCAGGTCCTGTACCTTTTGTGTTTTTTGAGATATGTCTGCTTGTTGGTTTTTTGTTATTGCTGCAATGTTACTAATGTTACTAATGAATTCCCCTCTTAAATGCATCCCAGGTAAGATTGATAGGGCTAACTTCTCGATTAGTATCCCAGAAGTCTTTGATGTTGTTCTGTATCATTTCCTGTACATGTTTGGCCCAAAAGGGGCTTAGTCTCCAGATTCTGTCCGAAGATGCGGATGAGGGTATTAAAGGAAAACTATACCCCCAAAATGAACACTTAAGCAACAGATAGTTCATATCATATTAAGTGGCATATAAAATATATATTCCAGTTTTGGTAATGTTCTTTAAGTAAATCTTGCCCTTTTACATCTCTTGCCTTGAGCCACCATTTCGTGATGGTCTGTGTGCTGTCTCAGAGATCACCTGACCAGAAATATTTCACTATAACATATAAAATGTTATTTATAACCAAACAAGTTTTTTTGGTGTGTAGGGGCCATCTACAGTCATTTTGCTTGGTCATGTGCTTTCAGAGAGAGAGAGCCAGTGCTGAACTAGAGAACTAGTTAGGGCAGTTGCACAAGGTAAGTTTAGTCTTCCTCAGATTATTTTATGATGCTGCAGGCAACAATTCTCCAGAACAATCCTCTCCATTGCCAGTGATATTGCTGGCTGTATGTCCAGACGTTGGCTAAATCAGGAGTTGCCTCAAGACTAAACTGGCCAATTTAGTGATCACTATTACTGACACCATATTTCACCATATTTGTTGATCGCATCCGCATATAAAAAATCATCCCAGTACTTACTATATACCAGGGAACAGTTATCTGGTTACCTTCTCATTGTTCTGGGGTAGAATGGAGTGGAGTGACATCACTCAAACTTGTATTGCAGCAGTAAAGAGTCATTCAATTTTATCATAGTTGTATTAAAGGAGAAGGAAAGTCATCTTGAACTTGGGGGTGCCAAATGTTAGGCACCCCCCAAGCGATTGTATTTACTTAGATGAAACCGCGGGCCAGTGCTCCTTTCAGCAGAAAACTGCACCAGCCTGGGGTTCTTCAAGTGAGCACTACGGAGCGATCTTCTTCTTTCTTCAAATTGCCCAGGGCATGTGCAGTTGAACGAAATTGCCGACTTTTTAGAAAAAGTTTGGCTTTTCTTTCTACTGCACATGCATAGCCGCGAGAAGAAAGAGGAAGTCGGAAGAGGATTACGTCAATAACAAACCAGCTGTGGTGGTCAGCACAGACCTGTAATCAAAATCCAGATGTGCTTATTGACAAATGGAAGTCATTGCTTTCCCACATTGCTAATAAGCATAGATTTCCATCTTTGATACACTATGAGAAATGTCAGCACAAGAGGATAAATGCAGCTTGACGAAAAGATTGCAAATGGATAAACTCTACCCATCCAGCTCATTCTGCACTCATTACAGACCATTACAAAGATCATTACAGATCAGTGACCTTGCAAAAGTGAATACATTTTGTCATACAGGGGAGCTTGAGATTTTCCACAGCCAGGTACTGAAATATAAACCAAAGCGTATTTTTTTTCAAGCGGATTCAACGATAGCCCGAACAGCTCTTGGTGCTTTATCGCATAATTGCAACATTCACAGACAGCAAGTTACTGTCAAAATACCGAGGAAAGAATCTGCTGCTATTGTAGAAAAAAGGTACAAGATTGTTTTTTTCCAAACAAAAGAAAGACTGAGTTCCAAAACCAATTAACGAATCAGTAGTTGATGACCACCTATTTGACATACTTTCTGATTCCATCAAGATTATCAAGGGGATCATTAGACATTAGTCTTCACAGTCACGACTACAGCCCAAAAATATTGCTAGAGAAAAGTGAAATCATTTCAAAACAGGTGTCTCGTTTCTCCAGGTCTTAAAATATTGTAATTGAGATTACATGAAAGACATTTTTAAATTTCCCTTGGGACATATAATATTTGAGATTAGAAATTTAAATATATTGTTGTATTTTTAAATTAATTTCATAATGTTTGCTACATATATTCTGTGCAATGTAAAATTATCCATATGGATATGTTTTTTCAACTTTTTTCAATAAAAGAAAAGATTTTGATTTAAATTGATGAAATTTGATTATTTGTGTTTTATATAATGTTATTCTATAATATATTTGTTTTTATTAACTTAGACGTATGAAATCTACTTCCATGGGCCAATATTTTCCTTTACAGTTATAATTCTTCTGGGATTAGGATCAAATGCACTTTTTTTTTACTGATATTTATTGTTTTTTCATGACTAATAGTCAACTTCCTTACAGATGAGATGAAGTGGCCATTATAGTAATAAAATTTTTTTAATTTGTAAACAATAATTAGTAGTAAACATTGCTGATCACTAATTTAAATTAGTGTTAGTGTGCACTCATACACTGCCAGATACATATAATACATAATACTAAAGATTACTTTTGATAATCTAGAAAAGTATTTTTGATACATAAATATTGTTATATAAGAAAATAAATATCAACAAATTGTAAAAATGATTTTATTAAAATAGTAACAACTTTAAAATAAATAAATGAACAAATTAAATGTACACTGGCTGAAATACAGGGTGCACCTTCTTCAGATCCGATGCAATGAGAGGAAGTATGCGACTAGATGGATGCGCCGAATATATTACATGCGTGCATACGACACAACTGTCGGATGAAGACACAATGTGCGGCATTCGCATCCAACAGTTGTGTTGGATACACGCAGCTTGTAGGTCCAATATTTCTATTACTTACATTATATTCGGCACATCTATCTAGTCGCATCCGCTTCCTCTCATCTGAAGAAGGTGCACCGTGTATTTCATATTTGAAAAACAGATACAAATATGATTAATAGAATCAAATATAATGTATAAGTAATCATTCTGATACGTGCAAAACATTACAATAATTGTCATAACAGCTGTGGCCACAGCTCAACAGGAGATAAATTACCTAGTAAATGTGGTCAGCAATATTGCAATCTAGAACACTAAATTTATTATATAAAATACTTAAATACAGATGAATAAAGATCTTAACAAGATCACTATTTCTTGTTATGAAAGAAGCTGCCATAGTGGCTTGATGTGTCAAAACGTAACCATTCTAGCTATTAGCACTTTGCTCGAATAACAGATAGAGATAACAAATGAATGAGAGGAGTAAACTAAGCCTATTCAATCCAGTGCCCTGGAGTTTGATGCAGAAAGAAGTGTAAATACTGAAACAATTGTACAAAATTTGTGGAAATACAATTGGTGTTTCTTTAAACAGATGACTCAGTGCAGCAATAATGTATATTTTCTGTCTTCTTGAGAAAGTTTACTTGTTAACATAATTTTATATGTAAACATAATAACACTAACAAACTAAAAAACAATTACTTTATTCAAGTTGCTGATGGACCATCAGATGAGCAACAAGAATCAGATGGTAATAAGAACCCGACCGTGTTCTTGAGGATCAGGGAAAGTTCTTCTGATTTCATTCACAGCACAAGACAGGATTGGTTTTCTATTTTGAAATCCCCAAAAAAAATGTAGATCCAGACTATAAAGGCTCTGTAAGCACGTTTCCTTAGTGCCCTGCAAAAAAAATAAACAAACAAGATTAACAATTAATTTCATTATGTAACAGATTACCAAAAAAGTTTTGTTCTATCCAACACAATGTTAATGATCTGGCTATAAGAGCTATGGTAAGGCTTTTGTGCGTGGCTTTTTATAAAACAAAATCGTTATGATTTATAATACAAGCGTTATAATTCTGCGCTCACTGTACAATGAAATTAACTTTGACATCCTTTGTTTATCATTCACATTGTAACTTGTGATGTGTCAGTTGTTATGCACATATGTATGCCCAACCAGGTTAAACCACAACAGGAAATGTCAAATGTAAACTTTTATATAAAAAGTTGACCTGTAAAAGTAAGATACAAGCAGTCATTGCAGTTTTTTAAAATTTAAGATTTGTACCTCATGTACTCTGGCCATCTTGACTGTGCGATAATCTTAAATTTAGATTTTAAACTGTATTATCCGTGATACAAAAAGCATCCTCCAGACTTTCCATGGCAGTTTCCATGGGTCCACACATTGACACCATTTATTAATTCCAATATTCTTTGGATCTACAATCATTGTAGAAGCCTGTAAGATTTCTCCAATAAGTTTTGAAACTGTTAAAAAAACATAACAATTATGACTAGCTATACAATCTATATACATTTCATAGCGATATATCATTATATATCTTGAATGGCCAGATGTTTTTAAAGGAGAAGGAAAGCTAGCAAGATTGGCAATAGGTTAGTCACAATCGTGCAAGCTGTAACACTATATTTATTCTGCAGAATGTTTTACCATACCCGAGTAAACAGCATAGAACAGGAGACTGATTGCTCAGTGGTATGCCTATAAATGTTTTGTTGAAGCGTAGATGCTTTAGTAAAGGATCTAAAGCGATATTAAAAAATAAAGGTGAAAGTCCCTTGTTGAATTTCAAATGATTCCGAATTGTATCCATTTACTGTTAGGAAAGTCTGGGGTGTGTCATATAAGGCTTTAAATAGGTTAAGTATATGGATCCCAAAGTGTTGGAATTTTAAGAGTCTACGTATATGTGCATGTGAAATCCTATCGAAAGCCTTATCTGCATCCAAATTAATTAATAAACCTTGTCCTCTTTTTTCTAGGTTGCAGTGATAAATTGTGGCTATGGCTTTTGCACCGGATGTCTATCTGTGAGGGAACCCATCTGATTGGAGGCGAGTATGGAAGGAAGAATTCTTTGTAATCTATTTGCCATTATTTTAGTAATAATTTTAAGGTCCTGGTTTAATAGCGATATTGGTCTATATGAGGCTGGGTATGTAGGATTTTTTCCACACCCACGTTACCGCAAGACCATGTCCACATTAATAGCACACCAAAAAACCAAATGGTTGGTGCTCACTGCAGGGATCAGGGCCGGAACAAGGGGTAGGCAGAGTAGGCGGCTGTCTAGGGCGCCATCATTGAGGGGCGCACTTTTTTCAAGCGTTTATTTAAATAATTTGTTTCCGTACTCATGGTCAGTGGCGTAACTACCGGGGGAGCAAGGGGTGCGATTGGCCCTGGGCCCGCACCCCCTCAGGGCCCCCCCCGGCAGCTCACGTGCCACGATTCCCGGGCGGTTCCGGGTGTACGGAGGGGGGCGGGGGCCCAGCAGTGCGTCCCCCACCAGGGCCCACCCCCCTCTAGTTACGTCACTGCTCATGGTCACCCAGTTGGGTGGAATCCATCCCCTTCTCCCTCTTGCCGGCAAGTAATAGCTCCTTCTGTGCGGTGCACCGCGATGTGCATACATGCGCCAATGACATCACTGATGTGTTGGGTGACCGAGAGAGGCAGAGAGCTGGGGGGGGCCTACTTGGTGTGGCTCTCGCTGCTCTCAGCCTTGCACAGTTGCACTGAACTGAAGACATTCTTTCTATTACTGTAAAGTGTGAAGCTTCCTGCTGGCACAGCCAGATACAGATTTGGGGGCCATATGTTTGCTGTTGCTGCTGGGCGCTGGCGCAGGTACATAAATACTTGGGGGCAATATAATGTGATCAGATTTATTTGTGGCTGCTGCTGACACAGGTAAAGATTGGGGGCAATATGATGGCTGCAGGAGGGCTGTATGATGGATGGCTGCTGAGCTTGCTGGTACAGGTACAGGGGGCAGTAATAAAGAAATTGTAATAGAACAGCACCACTCAATCTTTGTAAGATAAAAATGCCTTCTGGGCATCACAGCGACATTTCCGGATTCAAATGGCCTTTTATCAAGCTAAACTGACAATCCAAACATAGTCTTTTAAACCCTTGTGAGCCATCTAGTGGCCAATTAGTATCAAATAACAAACATGTGTTACATCTTATCACATATGTCAAACAGTGTAACCATTTACAAAAACGAGTGTTACAGTTTCCACAAAGTATCCATCCGTAGTGAAGCCAATAGTATAGGTGAATCAAATTCAAAATGGTACAGTTCTGTAAAAAGATTTAAAATAACAACAATATAAAATCTTTTAAAATAATGAATTTATCTAAAAATTGGTTTAAGGTCATATTCTTTATTTAGGCCAAATGGGGTAAGTGTCTCCAACCTTCTTATCCAATACGCTTCTCTATATAGTAAAGCTTTCAATCTATTTCCCCCTCGTCGTTTCTGCTGAACTGTTTCAATGACCTGAAACCTAAGTTGGTTAACATTATGGCCCATCTCAAGAAAAAGCCGACAAGTGTCCATGTGTAAATCCTACGGATAGGATCCACAAGTGCCCGGCCTAAAGCCAAGCACTTCAAAAAAGGAGCTCGATAAAAGATGGCTTAAGGCCTGCATATTCCATTTTCTAAAAATGCCACGAAGCCAAAGCTCTAAGAAATGTTAAGATTTAGGTGAAAGTTTGGACGGACTCCAACCTGATTCAGCAAGCAGTCTTTATCTCATAACTCTTGCCGCCTGGTCTTGTTCCAATAAGGCTTCTTTAATGCATTCTTCACCGAGCGATGCTTCTGAAAGATAGGCAAGGGAGAAAGAGGTTATTTCTGAAGAGAACCTTTTTTTTGGGGGGGGGGAGGTTTTATTTTGATTTTGTTTATATAAAGAATGAGGGGCAGGAATATGCATTTGCTAGGCATGGGGGGGGGATTGTAAAATGGACACCGCCTTTCAGAAAATCCACTGGGTATACCTTCACGGGAATTAGTACAGCGTGGCAGATGACCTGCAGGCGCCATACAGATCAAATACCACAAAGGAAGCGCCCAAACGACTTGCAGCTGTACCGCTCGCAACTTGGATTCTCTTGCCGACATGTGTCCATGTGTAAATCCTACGGATAGGATCCACAAGTGCCCGGCCTAAAGCCAAGCACTTCAAAAAAGGAGCTCGATAAAAGATGGCTTAAGGCCTGCATATTCCATTTTCTAAAAATGCCACGAAGCCAAAGCTCTAAGAAATGTTAAGATTTAGGTGAAAGTTTGGACGGACGCCAACCTGATTCAGCAAGCAGTCTTTATCTCATAACTCTTGCCGCCTGGTCTTGTTCCAATAAGGCTTCTTTAATGCATTCTTCACCGAGCGATGCTTCTGAAAGATAGGCAAGGGAGAAAGAGGTTATTTCTGAAGAGAACCTTTTTTTTGGGGGGGGGGGGGGAGGTTTTATTTTGATTTTGTTTATTTAAAGAATGAGGGGCAGGAATATGCATTTGCTAGGCATGGGGGGGGGGGATTGTAAAATGGACACCGCCTTTCAGAAAATCCACTGGGGTACCTTCACGGGAATTAGTACAGCGTGGCAGATGACCTGCAGGCGCCATACAGATCAAATACCACAAAGGAAGCGCCCAAACGACTTGCAGCTGTACCGCTCGCAACGTGGATTCTCTTGCCGACAAGTGTCCATGTGTAAATCCTACGGATAGGATCCACAAGTGCCCGGCCTAAAGCCAAGCACTTCAAAAAGGAGCTCGATAAAAGATGGCTTAAGGCCTGCATATTCCATTTGATGAAAATGGCACAAAGCCAAACCTATAAGTGGGGTGGTCTAAATATGGAGGCACAAGGCACAACCATTTATTTGAGGCCTATTTGAAGGAGGGGCAGGAATATGCATTTGCCGGGCATAAAGCCAAGCAATCAAAGGGCATAGGGGTTGGACACCATCTTTCCGAAAATCCACTGGGGTTACCTTCAATGGAATTAGCACACCAGATCATCAAAGTTAAAAGCCCCAACTTCAGCGACAGATGAACTGCAGGGCCCTTGCAGCTCAAATCCCACCAATGAAGCAGCTTAAAAACCTCTAGCCGCTGTACCGCTCGCAACGTGGATTCTCTTGCCGACAAGTGTCCGTGTGTAAATCCTACGGATAGGATCCACAAGTGCCCGGCGTAAAGCCAAGCACTTCAAAAAAGAGCTCCATAAAAGATGGCTTAAGGCCTGCATATTCCTTTGTTTTTGTAAAGAGGCACCTAGGCCCCTTTCTATTTGAATGCTAGGCAAGATTCTGGATTTGTAGGGCATGAAGAAATGCATTCAAGGGGATAAGCCTAATAAAGAGCTTCGGGCATACATTAGCTATTTGAAACCTATTGGAATCCTATTTGAAACCTATTTGAAGGAGGGGCAGGAATATGCAGTTGCTAGGCATAGGGGTTTCTAAGATGGACATAACCTTTCAGAGAATCCATCAGGGGGACCTTCACTGGAATTCGTACAGCTGGCTTTCCGATCAAATGCCACAGAGAAAGATACCGAAACCGCTACTGCCACAGAGAAAGATGCCGAAACCGCTAGCCACTGTACCGCTCGCAACATGGATTCTCTTAGTCAGAAGTGTCCAAGTGCCCGGCGTAAAGCCAAGCACTTAAAAAAGAGCTCCATCAACGTTGGCTTAAGGCCTGCTGCATATTCCATTTTATAAAAATGGCACGTAGCCAAACCTATAAGTGGGATGGTAGAAACGGAGGCACAAGGCACAACATCATTTCTTGGAAGCCTATTTGAAGGAGGGGCAGGAATATGCATTTGCTAGGCATGGGGGGGGATTGTAAAATGGACACCGCCTTTCAGAAAATCCACTGGGTATACCTTCACGGGAATTAGTACAGCGTGGCAGATGACCTGCAGGCGCCATACAGATCAAATACCACAAAGGAAGCGCCCAAACGACTTGCAGCTGTACCGCTCGCAACTTGGATCCTCTTGCCGACATGTGTCCATGTGTAAATCCTACGGATAGGATCCACAAGTGCCCGGCCTAAAGCCAAGCACTTCAAAAAAGGAGCTCGATAAAAGATGGCTTAAGGCCTGCATATTCCATTTTCTAAAAATGCCACGAAGCCAAAGCTCTAAGAAATGTTAAGATTTAGGTGAAAGTTTGGACGGACGCCAACCTGATTCAGCAAGCAGTCTTTATCTCATAACTCTTGCCGCCTGGTCTTGTTCCAATAAGGCTTCTTTAATGCATTCTTCACCGAGCGATGCTTCTGAAAGATAGGCAAGGGAGAAAGAGGTTATTTCTGAAGAGAACCTTTTTTTTGGGGGGGGGGGGGGAGGTTTTATTTTGATTTTGTTTATTTAAAGAATGAGGGGCAGGAATATGCATTTGCTAGGCATGGGGGGGGGGGATTGTAAAATGGACACCGCCTTTCAGAAAATCCACTGGGGTACCTTCACGGGAATTAGTACAGCGTGGCAGATGACCTGCAGGCGCCATACAGATCAAATACCACAAAGGAAGCGCCCAAACGACTTGCAGCTGTACCGCTCGCAACGTGGATTCTCTTGCCGACAAGTGTCCATGTGTAAATCCTACGGATAGGATCCACAAGTGCCCGGCCTAAAGCCAAGCACTTCAAAAAAGGAGCTCGATAAAAGATGGCTTAAGGCCTGCATATTCCATTTTCTAAAAATGCCACGAAGCCAAAGCTCTAAGAAATGTTAAGATTTAGGTGAAAGTTTGGACGGACGCCAACCTGATTCAGCAAGCAGTCTTTATCTCATAACTCTTGCCGCCTGGTCTTGTTCCAATAAGGCTTCTTTAATGCATTCTTCACCGAGCGATGCTTCTGAAAGATAGGCAAGGGAGAAAGAGGTTATTTCTGAAGAGAACCTTTTTTTTGGGGGGGGGGGGGGAGGTTTTATTTTGATTTTGTTTATTTAAAGAATGAGGGGCAGGAATATGCATTTGCTAGGCATGGGGGGGGGGGATTGTAAAATGGACACCGCCTTTCAGAAAATCCACTGGGGTACCTTCACGGGAATTAGTACAGCGTGGCAGATGACCTGCAGGCGCCATACAGATCAAATACCACAAAGGAAGCGCCCAAACGACTTGCAGCTGTACCGCTCGCAACGTGGATTCTCTTGCCGACAAGTGTCCATGTGTAAATCCTACGGATAGGATCCACAAGTGCCCGGCCTAAAGCCAAGCACTTCAAAAAGGAGCTCGATAAAAGATGGCTTAAGGCCTGCATATTCCATTTGATGAAAATGGCACAAAGCCAAACCTATAAGTGGGGTGGTCTAAATATGGAGGCACAAGGCACAACCATTTATTTGAGGCCTATTTGAAGGAGGGGCAGGAATATGCATTTGCCGGGCATAAAGCCAAGCAATCAAAGGGCATAGGGGTTGGACACCATCTTTCCGAAAATCCACTGGGGTTACCTTCAATGGAATTAGCACACCAGATCATCAAAGTTAAAAGCCCCAACTTCAGCGACAGATGAACTGCAGGGCCCTTGCAGCTCAAATCCCACCAATGAAGCAGCTTAAAAACCTCTAGCCGCTGTACCGCTCGCAACGTGGATTCTCTTGCCGACAAGTGTCCGTGTGTAAATCCTACGGATAGGATCCACAAGTGCCCGGCGTAAAGCCAAGCACTTCAAAAAAGAGCTCCATAAAAGATGGCTTAAGGCCTGCATATTCCTTTGTTTTTGTAAAGAGGCACCTAGGCCCCTTTCTATTTGAATGCTAGGCAAGATTCTGGATTTGTAGGGCATGAAGAAATGCATTCAAGGGGATAAGCCTAATAAAGAGCTTCGGGCATACATTAGCTATTTGAAACCTATTGGAATCCTATTTGAAACCTATTTGAAGGAGGGGCAGGAATATGCAGTTGCTAGGCATAGGGGTTTCTAAGATGGACATAACCTTTCAGAGAATCCATCAGGGGGACCTTCACTGGAATTCGTACAGCTGGCTTTCCGATCAAATGCCACAGAGAAAGATACCGAAACCGCTACTGCCACAGAGAAAGATGCCGAAACCGCTAGCCACTGTACCGCTCGCAACATGGATTCTCTTAGTCAGAAGTGTCCAAGTGCCCGGCGTAAAGCCAAGCACTTAAAAAAGAGCTCCATCAACGTTGGCTTAAGGCCTGCTGCATATTCCATTTTATAAAAATGGCACGTAGCCAAACCTATAAGTGGGATGGTAGAAACGGAGGCACAAGGCACAACATCATTTCTTGGAAGCCTATTTGAAGGAGGGGCAGGAATATGCATTTGCTAGGCATGGGGGGGGATTGTAAAATGGACACCGCCTTTCAGAAAATCCACTGGGTATACCTTCACGGGAATGAGTACAGCGTGGCAGATGACCTGCAGGCGCCATACAGATCAAATACCACAAAGGAAGCGCCCAAACGACTTGCAGCTGTACCGCTCGCAACTTGGATCCTCTTGCCGACATGTGTCCATGTGTAAATCCTACGGATAGGATCCACAAGTGCCCGGCCTAAAGCCAAGCACTTCAAAAAAGGAGCTCGATAAAAGATGGCTTAAGGCCTGCATATTCCATTTTCTAAAAATGCCACGAAGCCAAAGCTCTAAGAAATGTTAAGATTTAGGTGAAAGTTTGGACGGACGCCAACCTGATTCAGCAAGCAGTCTTTATCTCATAACTCTTGCCGCCTGGTCTTGTTCCAATAAGGCTTCTTTAATGCATTCTTCACCGAGCGATGCTTCTGAAAGATAGGCAAGGGAGAAAGAGGTTATTTCTGAAGAGAACCTTTTTTTTGGGGGGGGGGGGGGAGGTTTTATTTTGATTTTGTTTATTTAAAGAATGAGGGGCAGGAATATGCATTTGCTAGGCATGGGGGGGGGGGATTGTAAAATGGACACCGCCTTTCAGAAAATCCACTGGGGTACCTTCACGGGAATTAGTACAGCGTGGCAGATGACCTGCAGGCGCCATACAGATCAAATACCACAAAGGAAGCGCCCAAACGACTTGCAGCTGTACCGCTCGCAACGTGGATTCTCTTGCCGACAAGTGTCCATGTGTAAATCCTACGGATAGGATCCACAAGTGCCCGGCCTAAAGCCAAGCACTTCAAAAAGGAGCTCGATAAAAGATGGCTTAAGGCCTGCATATTCCATTTGATGAAAATGGCACAAAGCCAAACCTATAAGTGGGGTGGTCTAAATATGGAGGCACAAGGCACAACCATTTATTTGAGGCCTATTTGAAGGAGGGGCAGGAATATGCATTTGCCGGGCATAAAGCCAAGCAATCAAAGGGCATAGGGGTTGGACACCATCTTTCCGAAAATCCACTGGGGTTACCTTCAATGGAATTAGCACACCAGATCATCAAAGTTAAAAGCCCCAACTTCAGCGACAGATGAACTGCAGGGCCCTTGCAGCTCAAATCCCACCAATGAAGCAGCTTAAAAACCTCTAGCCGCTGTACCGCTCGCAACGTGGATTCTCTTGCCGACAAGTGTCCGTGTGTAAATCCTACGGATAGGATCCACAAGTGCCCGGCGTAAAGCCAAGCACTTCAAAAAAGAGCTCCATAAAAGATGGCTTAAGGCCTGCATATTCCTTTGTTTTTGTAAAGAGGCACCTAGGCCCCTTTCTATTTGAATGCTAGGCAAGATTCTGGATTTGTAGGGCATGAAGAAATGCATTCAAGGGGATAAGCCTAATAAAGAGCTTCGGGCATACATTAGCTATTTGAAACCTATTGGAATCCTATTTGAAACCTATTTGAAGGAGGGGCAGGAATATGCAGTTGCTAGGCATAGGGGTTTCTAAGATGGACATAACCTTTCAGAGAATCCATCAGGGGGACCTTCACTGGAATTCGTACAGCTGGCTTTCCGATCAAATGCCACAGAGAAAGATACCGAAACCGCTACTGCCACAGAGAAAGATGCCGAAACCGCTAGCCACTGTACCGCTCGCAACATGGATTCTCTTAGTCAGAAGTGTCCAAGTGCCCGGCGTAAAGCCAAGCACTTAAAAAAGAGCTCCATCAACGTTGGCTTAAGGCCTGCTGCATATTCCATTTTATAAAAATGGCACGTAGCCAAACCTATAAGTGGGATGGTAGAAACGGAGGCACAAGGCACAACATCATTTCTTGGAAGCCTATTTGAAGGAGGGGCAGGAATATGCATTTGCTAGGCATGGGGGGGGATTGTAAAATGGACACCGCCTTTCAGAAAATCCACTGGGTATACCTTCACGGGAATGAGTACAGCGTGGCAGATGACCTGCAGGCGCCATACAGATCAAATACCACAAAGGAAGCGCCCAAACGACTTGCAGCTGTACCGCTCGCAACTTGGATCCTCTTGCCGACATGTGTCCATGTGTAAATCCTACGGATAGGATCCACAAGTGCCCGGCCTAAAGCCAAGCACTTCAAAAAAGGAGCTCGATAAAAGATGGCTTAAGGCCTGCATATTCCATTTTCTAAAAATGCCACGAAGCCAAAGCTCTAAGAAATGTTAAGATTTAGGTGAAAGTTTGGACGGACGCCAACCTGATTCAGCAAGCAGTCTTTATCTCATAACTCTTGCCGCCTGGTCTTGTTCCAATAAGGCTTCTTTAATGCATTCTTCACCGAGCGATGCTTCTGAAAGATAGGCAAGGGAGAAAGAGGTTATTTCTGAAGAGAACCTTTTTTTTGGGGGGGGGGGGGGAGGTTTTATTTTGATTTTGTTTATTTAAAGAATGAGGGGCAGGAATATGCATTTGCTAGGCATGGGGGGGGGGGATTGTAAAATGGACACCGCCTTTCAGAAAATCCACTGGGGTACCTTCACGGGAATTAGTACAGCGTGGCAGATGACCTGCAGGCGCCATACAGATCAAATACCACAAAGGAAGCGCCCAAACGACTTGCAGCTGTACCGCTCGCAACGTGGATTCTCTTGCCGACAAGTGTCCATGTGTAAATCCTACGGATAGGATCCACAAGTGCCCGGCCTAAAGCCAAGCACTTCAAAAAGGAGCTCGATAAAAGATGGCTTAAGGCCTGCATATTCCATTTGATGAAAATGGCACAAAGCCAAACCTATAAGTGGGGTGGTCTAAATATGGAGGCACAAGGCACAACCATTTATTTGAGGCCTATTTGAAGGAGGGGCAGGAATATGCATTTGCCGGGCATAAAGCCAAGCAATCAAAGGGCATAGGGGTTGGACACCATCTTTCCGAAAATCCACTGGGGTTACCTTCAATGGAATTAGCACACCAGATCATCAAAGTTAAAAGCCCCAACTTCAGCGACAGATGAACTGCAGGGCCCTTGCAGCTCAAATCCCACCAATGAAGCAGCTTAAAAACCTCTAGCCGCTGTACCGCTCGCAACGTGGATTCTCTTGCCGACAAGTGTCCGTGTGTAAATCCTACGGATAGGATCCACAAGTGCCCGGCGTAAAGCCAAGCACTTCAAAAAAGAGCTCCATAAAAGATGGCTTAAGGCCTGCATATTCCTTTGTTTTTGTAAAGAGGCACCTAGGCCCCTTTCTATTTGAATGCTAGGCAAGATTCTGGATTTGTAGGGCATGAAGAAATGCATTCAAGGGGATAAGCCTAATAAAGAGCTTCGGGCATACATTAGCTATTTGAAACCTATTGGAATCCTATTTGAAACCTATTTGAAGGAGGGGCAGGAATATGCAGTTGCTAGGCATAGGGGTTTCTAAGATGGACATAACCTTTCAGAGAATCCATCAGGGGGACCTTCACTGGAATTCGTACAGCTGGCTTTCCGATCAAATGCCACAGAGAAAGATACCGAAACCGCTACTGCCACAGAGAAAGATGCCGAAACCGCTAGCCACTGTACCGCTCGCAACATGGATTCTCTTAGTCAGAAGTGTCCAAGTGCCCGGCGTAAAGCCAAGCACTTAAAAAAGAGCTCCATCAACGTTGGCTTAAGGCCTGCTGCATATTCCATTTTATAAAAATGGCACGTAGCCAAACCTATAAGTGGGATGGTAGAAACGGAGGCACAAGGCACAACATCATTTCTTGGAAGCCTATTTGAAGGAGGGGCAGGAATATGCATTTGCTAGGCATGGGGGGGGATTGTAAAATGGACACCGCCTTTCAGAAAATCCACTGGGTATACCTTCACGGGAATTAGTACAGCGTGGCAGATGACCTGCAGGCGCCATACAGATCAAATACCACAAAGGAAGCGCCCAAACGACTTGCAGCTGTACCGCTCGCAACTTGGATCCTCTTGCCGACATGTGTCCATGTGTAAATCCTACGGATAGGATCCACAAGTGCCCGGCCTAAAGCCAAGCACTTCAAAAAAGGAGCTCGATAAAAGATGGCTTAAGGCCTGCATATTCCATTTTCTAAAAATGCCACGAAGCCAAAGCTCTAAGAAATGTTAAGATTTAGGTGAAAGTTTGGACGGACGCCAACCTGATTCAGCAAGCAGTCTTTATCTCATAACTCTTGCCGCCTGGTCTTGTTCCAATAAGGCTTCTTTAATGCATTCTTCACCGAGCGATGCTTCTGAAAGATAGGCAAGGGAGAAAGAGGTTATTTCTGAAGAGAACCTTTTTTTTGGGGGGGGGGGGGGAGGTTTTATTTTGATTTTGTTTATTTAAAGAATGAGGGGCAGGAATATGCATTTGCTAGGCATGGGGGGGGGGGATTGTAAAATGGACACCGCCTTTCAGAAAATCCACTGGGGTACCTTCACGGGAATTAGTACAGCGTGGCAGATGACCTGCAGGCGCCATACAGATCAAATACCACAAAGGAAGCGCCCAAACGACTTGCAGCTGTACCGCTCGCAACGTGGATTCTCTTGCCGACAAGTGTCCATGTGTAAATCCTACGGATAGGATCCACAAGTGCCCGGCCTAAAGCCAAGCACTTCAAAAAGGAGCTCGATAAAAGATGGCTTAAGGCCTGCATATTCCATTTGATGAAAATGGCACAAAGCCAAACCTATAAGTGGGGTGGTCTAAATATGGAGGCACAAGGCACAACCATTTATTTGAGGCCTATTTGAAGGAGGGGCAGGAATATGCATTTGCCGGGCATAAAGCCAAGCAATCAAAGGGCATAGGGGTTGGACACCATCTTTCCGAAAATCCACTGGGGTTACCTTCAATGGAATTAGCACACCAGATCATCAAAGTTAAAAGCCCCAACTTCAGCGACAGATGAACTGCAGGGCCCTTGCAGCTCAAATCCCACCAATGAAGCAGCTTAAAAACCTCTAGCCGCTGTACCGCTCGCAACGTGGATTCTCTTGCCGACAAGTGTCCGTGTGTAAATCCTACGGATAGGATCCACAAGTGCCCGGCGTAAAGCCAAGCACTTCAAAAAAGAGCTCCATAAAAGATGGCTTAAGGCCTGCATATTCCTTTGTTTTTGTAAAGAGGCACCTAGGCCCCTTTCTATTTGAATGCTAGGCAAGATTCTGGATTTGTAGGGCATGAAGAAATGCATTCAAGGGGATAAGCCTAATAAAGAGCTTCGGGCATACATTAGCTATTTGAAACCTATTGGAATCCTATTTGAAACCTATTTGAAGGAGGGGCAGGAATATGCAGTTGCTAGGCATAGGGGTTTCTAAGATGGACATAACCTTTCAGAGAATCCATCAGGGGGACCTTCACTGGAATTCGTACAGCTGGCTTTCCGATCAAATGCCACAGAGAAAGATACCGAAACCGCTACTGCCACAGAGAAAGATGCCGAAACCGCTAGCCACTGTACCGCTCGCAACATGGATTCTCTTAGTCAGAAGTGTCCAAGTGCCCGGCGTAAAGCCAAGCACTTAAAAAAGAGCTCCATCAACGTTGGCTTAAGGCCTGCTGCATATTCCATTTTATAAAAATGGCACGTAGCCAAACCTATAAGTGGGATGGTAGAAACGGAGGCACAAGGCACAACATCATTTCTTGGAAGCCTATTTGAAGGAGGGGCAGGAATATGCATTTGCTAGGCATGGGGGGGGATTGTAAAATGGACACCGCCTTTCAGAAAATCCACTGGGTATACCTTCACGGGAATGAGTACAGCGTGGCAGATGACCTGCAGGCGCCATACAGATCAAATACCACAAAGGAAGCGCCCAAACGACTTGCAGCTGTACCGCTCGCAACTTGGATCCTCTTGCCGACATGTGTCCATGTGTAAATCCTACGGATAGGATCCACAAGTGCCCGGCCTAAAGCCAAGCACTTCAAAAAAGGAGCTCGATAAAAGATGGCTTAAGGCCTGCATATTCCATTTTCTAAAAATGCCACGAAGCCAAAGCTCTAAGAAATGTTAAGATTTAGGTGAAAGTTTGGACGGACGCCAACCTGATTCAGCAAGCAGTCTTTATCTCATAACTCTTGCCGCCTGGTCTTGTTCCAATAAGGCTTCTTTAATGCATTCTTCACCGAGCGATGCTTCTGAAAGATAGGCAAGGGAGAAAGAGGTTATTTCTGAAGAGAACCTTTTTTTTGGGGGGGGGGGGGGAGGTTTTATTTTGATTTTGTTTATTTAAAGAATGAGGGGCAGGAATATGCATTTGCTAGGCATGGGGGGGGGGGATTGTAAAATGGACACCGCCTTTCAGAAAATCCACTGGGGTACCTTCACGGGAATTAGTACAGCGTGGCAGATGACCTGCAGGCGCCATACAGATCAAATACCACAAAGGAAGCGCCCAAACGACTTGCAGCTGTACCGCTCGCAACGTGGATTCTCTTGCCGACAAGTGTCCATGTGTAAATCCTACGGATAGGATCCACAAGTGCCCGGCCTAAAGCCAAGCACTTCAAAAAGGAGCTCGATAAAAGATGGCTTAAGGCCTGCATATTCCATTTGATGAAAATGGCACAAAGCCAAACCTATAAGTGGGGTGGTCTAAATATGGAGGCACAAGGCACAACCATTTATTTGAGGCCTATTTGAAGGAGGGGCAGGAATATGCATTTGCCGGGCATAAAGCCAAGCAATCAAAGGGCATAGGGGTTGGACACCATCTTTCCGAAAATCCACTGGGGTTACCTTCAATGGAATTAGCACACCAGATCATCAAAGTTAAAAGCCCCAACTTCAGCGACAGATGAACTGCAGGGCCCTTGCAGCTCAAATCCCACCAATGAAGCAGCTTAAAAACCTCTAGCCGCTGTACCGCTCGCAACGTGGATTCTCTTGCCGACAAGTGTCCGTGTGTAAATCCTACGGATAGGATCCACAAGTGCCCGGCGTAAAGCCAAGCACTTCAAAAAAGAGCTCCATAAAAGATGGCTTAAGGCCTGCATATTCCTTTGTTTTTGTAAAGAGGCACCTAGGCCCCTTTCTATTTGAATGCTAGGCAAGATTCTGGATTTGTAGGGCATGAAGAAATGCATTCAAGGGGATAAGCCTAATAAAGAGCTTCGGGCATACATTAGCTATTTGAAACCTATTGGAATCCTATTTGAAACCTATTTGAAGGAGGGGCAGGAATATGCAGTTGCTAGGCATAGGGGTTTCTAAGATGGACATAACCTTTCAGAGAATCCATCAGGGGGACCTTCACTGGAATTCGTACAGCTGGCTTTCCGATCAAATGCCACAGAGGAAGCTGCCCAAACTTCTTATTAATATCACCATATATTTTTACAGCACAAACATATAGTGCAGTGCTGTAAAATAAATGTGGTTATTCAAAGAAATCACATAAATGACATACATATAACTCAGAGTTACACATATAATGAGGAGTACCAGTACAAAAGAGGAGGAAGGCCCTGTGCAAGAGCTTACAAACTAAAACAAGAAGGTAATGAGCAAAGTTATGGGAGTGGGCAAGATCAGTAATAAGCAAGGTTAGTCATGTAGTTTATAGCTTGAATTTGATAATTATACATAGTGAGGGTTGGCTTTTCTAAATAAGCATGTTTTAAGAGATCTTTTGAAAGTAGAAAGGTCTGGAGAAAGTTGGATGAAAGTAGAGAGGTTAAAATCACTACCTTTGAGATTTGAAGCAAGTGGCAAAAATGTTTTCAGATGTATTAAAAGTGCAAACAGGAGATATGTGAAAAAACATTTTGAAGTGTTATGTAAAAGACAAATCAGGGTTTTCTTATTTCCCAGCTGGTTCAATGTTGTTTGAAGGGAATATTGAGCCTTGTGTTTGCCTTGTCCAACTGCCTTGTATAACTGCCATTTCGAAGCACTTGTGAAATATAGCACTTAGGAAATGTTAGCACTAGTGCCATGCCCCTGACACTAGTGCCATCCCCGATGCTGGGTCTAAATTTATATGCAGCTAATTGAAAAAAGTGAGAGCCTAATTGACTAATTAATCAATTTACCAGCCATCAAAGGGCAGGTTTATACAGATACTAGAACCAAGTTTTGGGGCTATAAAAATATCTCTTGCTGCCTGAGGAGTGGGGAGAGATGAGTTTTTGAGATATTAATTATAGTACTACATCAGAGTAGGCCTAACAGACAAAACATATTGGGGATAACAAGAGTAATGATATAAGTAGAATTACCAAAATTAAGCAGTATACAGGAGTTACAATAGAGTTGTATATATAGTAGTATATGGATAAGCAACCTTTAGCAGCTATACTTTTCACAACATGGATTCTCTTACTGATAAGTATCCAAGTATAAATTCTATTCATAGGATACGCAAGTGCCCGGCGTAAAGCCAAACACTTAAAGGAGCTCCATAAAAGATGGCTTAAGACCTGCATATTCCATTTTATAAAAATGGCACAAAGCCAAACATATAAATGGTATAGAAAGAGGCATATAGGCAGCATAATCCAATGCAAGAACAGTAATACATACCACTTTAAATATTCAAGAAATTATTTTAAAAGTCCATGATTGATTTATTATATTTTAATGGGTTATTTTTGCATTTAAGACAGGTTGCAGTTTATATGTGTAGACCTAACATTTGTTCGCTTATATTTTTATATTCATTTATTTCTTGCCTTTTGCACCTTCAGTGGAACAAATTTAATATTACACATGGATTCTACTTTAACAGCTTTTTTTCCCCCATTTTCATTACCATAAGGTAACACAACTTCACTAGAAAGACACTGGATTATATAAATGATTGTGTATAGCACTAACATGTGCTTAATGTAAGACTGAATTAACCTTCCTACAACAGGTAATGACCACAAACTGAGGCCTATTCACTGCTTGAAGCCTGTGCCCCAGTTGTTTGCACATGTGTATTAATTGCATCAGAGACACTTGTATACAGATGAACTGTGTATACCTGTACAAGCAGCTGTACCATAAGGTTACACAACTTCATTAGGCAGAAACTGGATTATATAACAATGATTGTGTATAGTTCTAACATGTGTGCTGAGTGTAAGGCTAGATGATCCTTCCTATAGTGGGTAATGAACACAAACTGAGGCCTATTCACTGCTTGAAGCCTGTGCCCCAGTTGTTTGCACATGTGTATTAATTGCATCAGAGACACTTGTATACAGATGAACTGTGTATACCTGTACAAGCAGCTGTACCATAAGGTTACACAACTTCATTAGGCAGAAACTGGATTATATAACAATGATTGTGTATAGTTCTAACATGTGTGCTGAGTGTAAGGCTAGATGATCCTTCCTATAGTGGGTAATGAACACAAACTGAGGCCTATTCACTGCTTGAAGCCTGTGCCCCAGTTGTTTGCACATGTGTATTAATTGCATCAGAGACACTTGTATACAGATGAACTGTGTATACCTGTACAAGCAGCTGTACCATAAGGTTACACAACTTCATTAGGCAGAAACTGGATTATATAACAATGATTGTGTATAGTTCTAACATGTGTGCTGAGTGTAAGGCTAGATGATCCTTCCTATAGTGGGTAATGAACACAAACTGAGGCCTATTCACTGCTTGAAGCCTGTGCCCCAGTTGTTTGCACATGTGTATTAATTGCATCAGAGACACTTGTATACAGATGAACTGTGTGTACCTGTACAAGCAGCTGTACCATAAGGTTACACAACTTCACTAGGCAGACAATGGATTATATAAATGATTGTGTATAGCTCTAACATGTGTGCTGAGTGTAAGGCTAAATGAACCTTCCTACATGTTAGAGCTATACACAATCATTTATATAATCCATTGTCTGCCTAGTGAAGTTGTGTAACCTTATAGTACAGCTGCTTGTACAGGTACACACAGTTCATCTGTATACAAGTGTCTCTGATGCAATTAATACACATGTGTAAACAACTGGGGCACAGGCTTCAAGCAGTGAATAGGCCTCAGTTTGTGTTCATTACCCACCATAGAAAAGTATGGTCATTACCTGTTGTAGGAAGGTTCATTTAGCCTTACACTAAGCACACAACAGGTAATGACCATACTTTTCTATAGTGGGTAATGAATACAAACCAAGGCCTACTCATTGTTTGAAGCCTGTGTCCCAGTTGTTTGCACATGTTTACTAACTGCACCATATACCCCTGTATACAGATGATCTGTGTGTGGGATACTTATATAAACACATCTGCATTTCAATCAAACAGGAATAGAAACTGATAACATCATTAATTCCAATATCTGATAACATTCTTACCATGAGCTTTCAGCACAACCATTTCTTAAGGGAGGGGGTGGCCGTCTGAGCAGCTTTATATAGGAGATGATGGCCACTTGGTGGCAGCAGAGAGCACAGTGGAAACTAAAAAAAAGTTAAAGGGGAAAGCAATCCAAAGAATGAAATAAAAAGTTGTGAGGGGCCATAAAAATGACTACCAATTACAACCCACCCTAAGCTTAAATAGTGCAAAAGAGAGCTGCACTATGACTACATTGATAATGTATAAAGTTTAAATAGCAGTTTATATCTAGGTGTCCTAAATGATATTGCTTTGCCCACTACATTTAAAGAAGGTCATGCAAGTCAAAGTTTTGGATCCTCCTAAATCCTCCACTGCAAAGTAGCAGCAATGTCTTACTTACCACCATCACAGGTGAATAAAACCCTTTTATACACTATCTGTGTAAATGTAGCAGTCTGCCCTGAGCTGCACTATAAGGTATACATATGAAGGTTGCAGTTGCATAACTAATTAATAATTTAATGTATAACTCTGTAAGTTAATATATTTATATAATATTGTAAAAGAAATTTGTGAAATTTTTGGGAAAATTGTTGAAAGTATGATGGTTGCTATGGACTGGGACTCCATGGCAACAGGTTGGTCATAAGGAGTTAAAGGACCAGTAACATAAAAAAAAAATTTAAAAAAAATTCTTTACTGCACAACGAAAAATAAACACCAAGACAAATTAAACTTTTAAATAGCAAAGCCTTTATTAAGAAATAACTTACAGAAAGTCCTCTTCCTGTCCTCTTCAGAAACGGCGAAAAGGCGACCATCCATCCTGCAGCGATCGATTTTTCATCCCTGGCAATTCACTGAAAAGGCATCGCCTTCATCTTCCTCCTGGTGTCCAGCAGCAGCGGTGTCAAGCAGCAGCGGTGTCACGGTCTCTCCTGTAATTTCCCGACTCCTGGTGTGACAGCAGTGTCAAGTTTGTTCCTGTGCTGGCGCGCTCAACTAACAGCAGCGGGTCCTCACTCATGCCTTCCACGCAGTTTAGTTTCAGCCAGGCGCAGTCAGCCTTTCCTGAAGCCGCAGTTTAGTTCCAGCCGGTCCTGAAGCCGCTTTGCAGCCTCTCCTCTCGTTTTTTTTCTCTTGTCCCTAATGAATGAAGAGCTTCGTCTTGCGCCAGGGGTTGCTCCAGTTCAGCGCACTTTGGCTGCTTCTGGCTTCACCTTGTCGGGTGATTAACCCTTTGCTGAAAATAAGAAACAGTGTTGTGGGGATCAGTGTGGGGATCAGTTAGATTTCGGAGCGAGGAGGAGACTGAGAGGAGAGGCAGCAAAGCGGCTTCAGGAAAGTATGACTGCGCCTGGCTGAAACTAAACTGCGCCCGGGGAAGTCTTGCGCTCTGTCCTGGCAGCACTATTACAGCTACTAGCACGAACGAGTGCGTTGGAAGACTCTAGTGGAAGGCATGAGCGAGGACCCGCTGCTGTTAGTTGAGCGCGCCAGCACAGGAACAAACTTAACACTGCTGTCACACCAGGAGTCGGGAAATTACAGCAGAGACCGTGACACCGCTGATGCTGGACACCGCTGCTGCTGGACACCGCTACTGCTGGACACCGCTGATGCTGGACACCGCTGATGCTGGACACCGCTGATGCTGGACACCACTGATGCTGGATACCAGGAGGAAGATGAAGGAGATGCCTTTTCAGTGAATTGCCAGGGATGAAAAATCGTTCGCTGCAGGATGGATGGTCGCCTTTTCGCCGTTTCTGAAGAGGACAGGAAGTGGACTTTCTGTAAGTTATTTCTTAATAAAGGCTTTGTTATTTAAAAGTTTAATTTGTCTTGGTGTTTATTTTTCGTCTCCTAAATCCTCCACAGCAAAGTAGCAGCAATGTCTTACTTACCACCATCACAGGTGAATAAAACCCTTTTATATACTAACTGTGTAAATGTAGCAGTCTGCCCTGAGTTGCACTATAAGGTATACATATGAAGGTTGCAGTTGCATAACTAATTAATAATTTAATGTATAACTCTGTAAGTTAATATATTTATATAATATTGTGAAATTTTTGGGAAAATTGTTGAAAGTATGATGGTTGCTATGGACTGGGACTCCATGGCAACAGGTTGGTCATAAGGAGTTAAAGGACCAGTAACATAAAAAAAAAATTTAAAAAAAATTCTTTACTGCACAACGAAAAATAAACACCAAGACAAATTAAACTTTTAAATAGCAAAGCCTTTATTAAGAAATAACTTACAGAAAGTCCTCTTCCTGTCCTCTTCAGAAACGGCGAAAAGGCGACCATCCATCCTGCAGCGATCGATTTTTCATCCCTGGCAATTCACTGAAAAGGCATCCCCTTCATCTTCCTCCTGGTGTCCAGCATCAGCGGTGTCCAGCATCAGCGGTGTCACGGTCTCTCCTGTAATTTCCCGACTCCTGGTGTGACAGCAGTGTCAAGTTTGTTCCTGTGCTGGCGCGCTCAACTAACAGCAGCGGGTCCTCGCTCATGCCTTCCACGCAGTTTAGTTTCAGCCAGGCGCAGTCAGCCTTTCCTGAAGCCGCAGTTTAGTTCCAGCCGGTCCTGAAGCCGCTTTGCAGCCTCTCCTCTCGTTTTTTTTCTCTTGTCCCTAATGAATGAAGAGCTTCGTCTTGCGCCAGGGGTTGCTCCAGTTCAGCGCACTTTGGCTGCTTCTGGCTTCACCTTGTCGGGTGATTAACCCTTTGCTGAAAATAAGAAACAGTGTTGTGGGGATCAGTGTGGGGATCAGTTAGATTTCAGAGCGAGGAGGAGACTAAGAGGAGAGGCAGCAAAGCGGCTTCAGGAAAGTATGACTGCGCCTGGCTGAAACTAAACTGCGCCCGGGGAAGTCTTGCACTCTGTCCTGGCAGCACTATTACAGCTACTAGCACGAACGAGTGCGTTGGAAGACTCTAGTGGAAGGCATGAGCGAGGACCCGCTGCTGTTAGTTGAGCGCGCCAGCACAGGAACAAACTTAACACTGCTGTCACACCAGGAGTCGGGAAATTACAGGAGAGACCGTGACACCGCTGATGCTGGACACCGCTGCTGCTTGACACCGGTGATGCTGGACACCAGGAGGAAGATGAAGGCGATGCCTTTTCAGTGAATTGCCAGGGATGAAAAATCGATCGCTGCAGGATGGATGGTCGCCTTTTCGCCGTTTCTGAAGAGGACAGGAAGTGGACTTTCTGTAAGTTATTTCTTAATAAAGGCTTTGCTATTTAAAAGTTTAATTTGTCTTAATTTTTTATGTTACTGGTCCTTTAAAGAACAATAGAGATGAATATATGAGAACCCAGCAGCTAGATAGTGCAAAGAACAAGGGAGGAGAAAAAACGCCACCGGAACTATCGACAGGACGTAAAAACGCATGCGCAAATTACAATTTGAAGCCTTTTGAAAAAGTCGAAGGACGAAACGCATCAAGGCTAATACGCCATCGCTAAGCACCTGAGGTGTACACGCGGTGGGAAAAGACGCCGGCGAATTTTCGCACCGAAATAACAGCTTGTAGACTCTTGGGGACGCTGAAGCTGTGACTGTGGGAGACAAAATATTTTATGCGATTTTATTACTGGAACATTGTGAGTGCATTTTTTAACATTTGTTTATTAAAGATGTTTACAATTTTACACTATGTCAGTGAATTTCCATAGTGGGATGAAGCTTTGGAGCCGCATGTAAAATCCGCTGCTGATATCTACGCCTCTTTTCTGCACATTATCCCTTAAACGTTCGTGAGTACCCCTCTATACAAATCCGTATGAGATAAAGATACCGGCAGAGGAAACGGACAACCAGAATCCTTGATATCCTTTTTTTACTGATTGTTAGTTTCTAAACCTGACTGTTTTGCCAACCTGTCTGTCCCATCTTATCTAGTGATGGGTGAATTTATTCGCCAGGCGCGAATTTGCGCGATTCGCCGCCAGCGAATAAATTCGTGAAACGCCCGCGAAAATTCACCTGCCATCGTAAAAAAAAAACGGGCGCCGGCGTCAAAAACGAGACGATGCTTCGGCAATTTTTCGCTGTTTCGCGAATTTCGCGGGAAATTCGTCAATTTTCCGCCAAAGCAAAACGGCGCAAATTCACCCATCACTAATCTCAGCCAGTCAGTTAAAGTTTCTAATACTAACGGACTCCAGCTGCACACGTGTCAGCCCCCTCATAGACGAACATGGGGAGTCGGATAGATAATGTAAAAGCATCCGGCAAATACTTTATGGCAAAATTATAAGTAGCATGCAAAACCAATATTAAGATTAATATAAAAAAGGTTTCATTTCTGGTGTCAGTATCTCTTTAATAGGAAACCGGCAAGAATATAGAAAGGCCGGTATTTTTTTCCAGAAAAGGTGGCAACCTTACTTGTAACACACATGCAGTACACTGTAAATGTCCTTACTTAACCCCTTGTACCAATGGCGCACCCCTTGATTTGCAGGATATTTTCATCCTACAATTACATCACTGGACAGATGCCTGCATAGGGTGCAGCTATATCAAGGGTGCTGAATGTATTTTATCATAGGTACCAATCTGTGGTGGGCAGCAGGGTCGGACTGGGCTGGCGGGACACAGCGAAAAAACCCGGTGGGCCCTGGCTCTTTGGGGCCTCACAGGCCCAGACCCACTCCCTTCAAAAATTAACTTCAGGTCGTGCAAAAAAAAAAGATCCACGTATGCACAATTGTGCCAAAAACCCAGTAGGCACATATGCACAATTGCAGTGAAAACCCAGTGCATGTACAATCGCGGGGAGAAGAAACTACGAGTGTACATGCGCAATTGCAGTGCACCTCGCCGCGGCAAGGGGCTGGGAGGGGGGCCCAGAGACAGCAGACCTGGTGGGCCTCAGGCCGCCCAGTCTGACCCTGGTGGGCGGTGTTCAGAATTCGTTTCACCGTTTGTCAGAATGGTCATGGACAAATACAGGAACATTTTCGAAAGAGGATGCAGTTCATAACCAAAAGCAATCTGATTTCCTTGTAAACGCAGGAGTAAATTATGATTATGGAAAGCTGTCTCCCATAGACTCCATTTAATCCAAATAATTAAATTTTTTAAAAACCTTGTACTTGAGCCAAACTAAATTATAATTAATCTGGATTGGAATCCAAACCAGCGTATTGGGTTTATTCAGTGTTTACATGATTTTCTAGAAATGCATGGTTATGTATGTAGCCTGGCCTGGGCCTAGGGCAGCACAATTTCAGGGGCGGCATGCCACCCAGCCATACCATCTTCCAGTGCACAAATTGCTAATTTTCTACAGTTACTTACTATGCACATGCAGTCCTCAGTGCCGATAGTAATAGGGGAATTGTGTGAACATGCACACTGGGGGTGGAGCAAATAGACTTTGGCTGGCCTATGGGTGCCAGAAATAGAAATCCAACCTCGTACACATCATATGTACAAATGGCTTTTATGATTCTAATACCCTGCTAGAAGAAATGCATGGTTATACACAGGTATATACATCATATGAACCAATGGCTGGAGTGCATGATTTACCATAATCATTGCTTACCGTTCATGACCACTGGAAGCAATGCATGGTTATACACATCATCAGGCCCGGACTGGCAATCTGTGGGTTCTGGCAAATGCCAGAGGGGCTGTTATGAGGTGCCATAGAAAGTCAATATTTAATGGGCTGGTGGGGGCTGTTTGGGCCTCTGTGTACCTGAAATGACAGGGCCTATTTTAATTCTCAGTTCGGACATGCACATCATATAAAGCAGGGATCCCCAACGTTTTGAACCCGTGAGCAACATTCAGAAGAAAAAGCAGTTGGGGAGCAACACAAGCATAAAAATTTTTCTTGGGGTTCCAAATAAGTGCTGTGATTGGCCATTTGGTGGCCCCTATGTGGATTATCAACCTACATTCAGACTCTGTTTGGCTGTGCTCCTGGTTTTTATACAACCAAAACTTGCCTCCAAGCCTGGAATTCAAAAATAAGCAACTGCTTTGAGGCTACTGGGAGCAACATCCAAGGGGTTGGAGTGCAACATGTTGCTCACGAGCTACTGGTTGGGGATTATTGATATAAAGCAATGGCTGGAGCTCATGATTTATTGACACTGCTAGAAGAAATGCATGGTTATACACATAGGCCTGAGATTAAAGCAAAACAAAACTCGCAAAGCTGGACAAAGAGTTGCTAGTTATAAACATCATATGAAACAATGTTTGGAGGTCACGATTCACCAAGATCACCGGTTGCCATTTGCCAACACTGCTAGAAGAAATGCATGGTTATATACATAGGCCTGGCATATTAAAGCAATATTTGCAGAGCTGCTTGAAGAGTTCCTAGTGTGTCCTGGGAACAAGGGGTTCTAAAAAAAGACAACCTTTCCAAAAATCCAAAGGGGGTTAACGGTATCTTTCATTGGAATTAGTACAACTGTTTTAAAGATAGAACCATGGCACCCACAATTTGGTGAGTGATTAACTGCAGCCAGCACACAGATTCTCAGTCACAGGTGCGGCATTCTACACCTCGAGCAGGTGCCCCGCAACCAACTTGGATTCTCTTATAGGAAAGTGTCCTCCCCAGGACCCCTGCTTCCCGGAATACACTACAATTTTCCATACAGTCCTGCTTGTAACCCTTTAATTAGTGCAAAATCTGCATTAGCCAGGCTGGACATTTACGAAGGAGAGAGACAGTACAAAAAGTACAAAAAGAAAATAAACACATTACATATTTGAAGAGGCAGAGTGCATTACATAATATGAACCAATGCCTGGAGCTCATAAATGCATGGTTATACACAGCTATCCCCATCACGTGAACCAATGTCTGGAGCTCACAATTTGCTAAGATCACTGCTTACCATTTGCAGACACTGCTAGAAGAAATGCATGGCTATAGGCATCATATAGGGTTGCCACCTGGCCAGTATTTTACCGGCCTGGTCTGTAAAAATGCTGCATGATTGCAATGTTAAGTATAGGAAAAACCATAAAAACATAGGAAGGCTGTATTCTTTTCTAGAAAAGGTGGCAACCCTAGCATCATATGAACCAATGGCTGGAGCTCATGATGCGCTAACACAGCTAGAAGAAAAGAATGGTTATACACATATGCCTAAGATATTAAAGCAAAACTCACAGAGCTCCACAAAGAGTTCTTAGTGTGCCCTGGGAACCAGTGGTCCTAAAAGACAAAAAATCCAAAGGGGGTTGCCTTCACTGGAATTTGTACAGCTGATAAAAGTTAGAGCCACAAAATCCATGAGAAATGAGCTCCAGAGCCCTTGCAGACCAAATACCACATCTGAAGCAGCCCACACCTCTAGCAGCCACATTGTTTACAACTTGGATTCTCTTACAAAAAGTGTCAGGACCCCTGGTTCTCAGGATACACTAGAACTTAATGCAAATACTTTATTAGCGAATTAAGACATCAGTTTGAAAGCGTTGGAGAGTTGTATAGCACAATAGGAAATAAATTCATTAAATGCGAAAGAGAGGCAGAGAGATGAACATGTGATCTGGGACTCAATGCCTCTTCCTATCTAGAAGGGAGTGACTGCCAAATGTATGGGAAGCAAGTTAAAGGGGTGGCTCACCTTTAAGTTAACTTTTAGTATGTTATAGAATGGCTTATATGATGCAACATTTCAATTGGTCTTCATTATTTATGTTTCATAGTTTTCAATTATTTGCCTTTCCCTTCTGACTCTTGCAGGCTTTTATATTTGTAAGGCTACAAATGTATTGTTATTGCTGCTTTGTATTACTCATCTTTCAATTCAGGCCCTCTCCTATTCATATTCCAATGTTTTATTCACATCATATCCACACAAATACAGAGTGCAAATTATTCATATCAGGGCATGGTTTCTAGGGTAATTTGGACCCTAGCAACCAGATTGCTGAAGTTGCAAAGTTGGAGAGCACCTTGAATAAAAATCTAAATAACTAAACAAAAATAAAAAAAAACAACCCCTTCAAATGTCAATACATTACAGCTCAATCAGCAAACTCACCAAATTTCCCATTTCAGGCTAAAGGCTGTAAAGCTATCAGACTGTTTCAGAAAAGTAGACAAGCCCATTTATTTTAATGCACGCAGTCAAACTATCAGACTATCCTTTTCCCATGCATTTCACCACTAGTGCCATCAAGTTGACCCCCATGAGTCAGTTCACTTATTTTAATGTAATTTAACAAAATTTACCGTAACACTGTGCCAAATATTGCAAGTCACCCTTTCTCCTGATCCTGTGCCAAATTCTATTACCCATAACAACTATGCAAGACATTACATCTGCATTCCGCTTATACTGTCCCCCTGCCAGCAGCTTACACCATATCCAGTAATAATACTAATAATAGCACATACAGTTTAACAGCTCTTAGCCCATTTACAGCTCAGCTCATTTAATATATGTGAATACATTTGGTCTTAGTACATCATTTGGCCACTGGAACACCCTGTTAACTCCCAGCAGCATAGGCTACTGCAAAACATGTATATATATTTACATTTATATTTCTGTAGATTTTATGGCCATTGTATTGAGAACTTTTCTACTAGTTTGGGGGGCTAACAGCTGCAGTCAGGGGACACTAACAGGGCGGCTATTGCAGGTCACTGGCCCAGTACAAGAAAAGGCAGATCAATGCCATTCAGTTACTGCCTGAACTCTACAGCACTTTTTGAAGAGAGTGGGAATGACTTATGTCTCTCCCAATCAAAAGAAAAGTGGTGGGAACTCATTTGTGTCCTGGTGGGTAGAGAGTTATGATATATGAATAAAGGGAGACAATTATAACAATAAGGAATTTGTAACACAATGTGGGCAGGCACAATTTTCACCAAGATCTCTCTACAAGAGCATGCGGATCAACCAGACCTCACTTCAACTGCATATTTTTTTGATTACAATGAAGAATAACCAAAGTGGTGCAAGATGGTGCCCTCCAACCACACAGTGCTACTCTGCAATTTCCAGCCAAAAGAAGTTATATCTGAAAATCTATGGGATTAGTGATGGGCGAATTTATTCGCCAGGCGCAAATTTGCAGCAAATTTGGGCAAATAAGTTCGCCCCAAAAAATTCGTCAAAAACAAGAGGCCAGCGTCAAAAACGAGACGCCGGCGTCGTTTCCCTAATTTTTTGCCGTTTCGCTAAATTTTCCGGCGAAACGGCGCAAATTCGCCCATCACTATATGGGATGATTTGAAGCAGGCTGTCCATGCTTGGCAGAAGGCCCGGACTGGTAAACCGTCCATTCGGGCAAATGCACAAGGGGCTGCTCTATCCTGTGCTCAAGTGGGCCACCCTGTGCTCAGATGCGGCACTGAGCTTGTCTGCTATTCCACCTAATTAGCTTATCTTTCAAAGAATGCCTGCAGTCTGCTTCACGTATACAGCAAGCATTTTAGGACAGAAAGAGGAGGGAAGGCTGAGGAGGGAGACCGGAGGGCTGAGTCACGAGACTGCAAGAAGATTTGTGGGCAGCCGGAGTTCTGAATGCAGCCTCTTCTGATACACGAGTATCATATGCCAAGAGTCTACTGCTGTTATGAGAGCGCACGCTCCTGCGTCCTAAAATGCTTGCCATTCATGTAGTCCTGTCATCCCTCTGTGTTTGAATCCTCCCCCACTCTCTGGCATGAGGCTCACGCAGCCTCCTCCAATTCACTGCTATCTACTAAGGAGGCAGCATATGAGCACTTGAGGAGGATATACCAGCGTAACACAGGGCTCAGTTTATTGGGGTGTACAAGCAATGCTACTTGGGAAAAGTGTATTTGCAGCACTAAGGAAAGGGTGGGGGATAATGTAGGTAATTGCAGCACAGAGTGTATAGGGGACCTCGATGCTGGGGTGCCCGTGGATGTGATTTACTTAGACTTTGCTAAAGCATTTGATACAGTGCCACACAGAAGGTTACTGGTTAAATTAAGTAATGTTGGCCTGGAACATAGTATTTGTACCTGGATAGAGAACTGGCTAAAAGATAGACTACAAAGAGTGGTGGTAAATGGAACTGTGGCAGATTTACTAACTAATGCTAAATTGCTCCAGAGCAGTTCCCCATAACAGCTACTTAGACCTTCACTTTGATTTTTAAACTGTTGATTGATTTGAATAGGCAACTGCACTGATACATTTTAGCACCTACATTAATATGCAAGTACTGCTGTTTTTTATTATTTTGAGTGCCCTTTTAAAGTCAGAGAATTTGCACTTAATAACGTTAATTAAAAATGACACTACAGTGTTCATATATAGGCACAAGGCTGCAGGCTTAGTTATACAGGGAATTCTCAGTCCTCATGTGTTATAAGGCATAATGTACCCCCTTCTGTAAATTAAAAGGATATTAGAAGTCACTGAGGGCTTGTTCTTATAATATAATTTATTGCAGTTTTAACCCAATGTATGTGTGGAGATAGAGAAAAAAAAAAAAAAATATATATATATATATATATATATATATATATATATATATATATATATATATATATATATATATATATATATATATATATATATATATATATATATATATATATATGTAAGTCCGACCTGGTGCACTCACAACAGTCTAAAACATTGCCTAGGTGCTGGTCAAAATAATCATTCAAAGTATCAAAAACAGACCGCACTCTAAGGGCTTTTTAAGTGTAATTTTCGACGTTTCGGCGCCATAACTCGGGCTGTCCTCAGGAAGGTGAACTGTATAGATGTGTAGAGTTCACTTTCCTGAGGACGGCCCGAGTTATGGTGCCGAAACGTCGAAAATAAAATACAAGTTTTTTTACACTTAAAAAAGCCCTTGGAGTGCGGTCTGTTTAGGCATGTTACATATTAAAAGGAAGCTGCTACTTTGAAAGCTCATTCAATGATAAACAAAACAAAAACAATTAAGAGGTGTTCCCAAACTTTTTCATATGACTGTACAGGATGGATGTTGTCCACCCAAACTAAGTAAAGTAAATGGCTGGCCTGAATTTCCCCCTCAATTACATGTGCAAATTGACACAGCCTGATGACTTAAAATCTTGAGCTTTGATTGGTCATTGCAGAGCTCTGAATCCTCAAAAGAGCTTTTGCACATGTGCCATAATCCTTTTAATATATGCATGTTACATCCTTTCCCAAACATGCTTTCAATTCTGCATATGCACAAAATACAGATAATTATTACCACCGCAATTTAGAGGGAGATAGATATTTTCTTCAGAAGTAGAACACTTAAGGGATAGTTCATATTTCAATTTATTTTAGTATCATGCAGATTTTAAAATAATGAAGACCAATTGCAAAGTTTCTAGAAACGGGCCATTCTATAACATACTTAAAGTTTGAAGTATCCCTTCAACAGCTGTTTAGTATTTAGCAGGATTTTATTAGTAGCCCAATGAGTAGCCCAATGTTTTGGTCCCCACCTATGGCCTTTCTACTGATACAATCCTGCTTGTTCCTAAAGATAACACTTGTTCTGTTCACTCTACATAACGGAGTGACAGCTTCTTTAGATTTTGTGTCACAAATTCGAGACTCATAATTTTTGTCACAAACCTTGTGTTGTTGCACAATACATCTGATAGAAACTAAAGTAGAGTCTATGGGTGTTTAGTTTGTGGCACCTTTTCAGCTTTGGGGCTACTAATAAAACAATTTTCCTTACTTTTAAGTCTTATTGACCGTGTTAAGTGACTGTGCCATGTTTCGCTGTCAAAATTCACAAACTGGTGTCTACAATTCACTGGAATCAATGGGAAGATAAATTTACATTCACGTTTTGCTCAGCATACTGCTACACAAATGCCGTACATTGTAAGAGATGTTACAGTGTTATTTATACAATAATAATGCAGCACAACTTGGCTAATAGTGTTGCAGCAGACCACACACAATAGCATGTACGTGTGATTTTGGCAACACTCATTTGAGAGACTTCATTCGTGAAATTTCAGATATCTTTAGAGAGCACACTTAGAGTAAGCACTCAGCAGCAGGACTTGGCTAAAAGTGTCACAGCAGGCCGCATGCAACAGCATGTAAGTGATTTTGGCAACACTCATTTGAGAGTGACTTCATTTGTGCAATTTCAGACTTCTCTAGAGGGCGCACTTAAGTGTAACGACTTAATCAAGTGCACTTAGATGCAGCACTCTAAGCCGGATGTAACTAGTAGTCTCATCTCTCAATAGGCCACAAACAGCAACAAACTTAGAAACGTGTCTTTTAAATTTATGATTGAAGGTGTCTAGAGCGCACTTCAGGACTGTATTAGTGTTGTTACCACTAGGCATGTGACAACAAATTTGAGCATTTCTTCTGGTATAAATGCAGGCATAAAATGCTCTACAAACTGGAGAGTAAAAAGGAGGACCCAACTTGATTGACAACTAGGCCCCACCAGGATAAAAATGGCATATTTCAGATAGCAAATGACAGACAAAATTGACAGACCCCCACCAGAAACCATTTGCGAATGCAACATTAGGAGCCTTGACAGGTCTCAACCAGAATGAATTTGGCAACAATGCAGCAGCAGCAACACTAGTGGGACGCTTGACAGACCCCCACTAGAAAAACATTTACCGACAATGCAGTAATAGCAGCAGCATTATTAGTAGCCTTGACAGGCCTCAGCAGGGCCTTACTAGGGGTAGGAAGAAGAGGCACATGCCTAGGTGCAAAGGGTAGAGGGGCACCAGGCGCATACAGCTTCTGACACATTCCCCTAGTTCGGACCCTTGTGGGCCTTTAACTGCAGGAAAATTTCAGCACGTGTTCTCTTACACAGAACTATATGAGCAAGAAACCATCACACTGATGCATAATGTTAGTGCTTTTATTGTGTACAAAATCATTTGTCCGAACTTATGCTGTGTTTTATGTTACAGAATTATGTGCAAATTCATTTCACAGGATAATTATTTTTAACTTCAAACAATTCTTACATCGTTACGCTTGATTCCCCCATACATATTTGCAATTACAGCACACAAATCAAAATATCACCAGTAGGTCCATGTATAAATCTCCTTTTAAACACATTGTTAATGAAGATTATGTTACCAAGAGGATAGACCAGTAACATAAAAAAGTGAAACTATTTCTTTTTCTCAGCCCTGCTCTGCCAGTCCCTTCTCCCCTCCAGGGAGTCAGGCTCACCGACCTCTGCAACACTCTAAAGCTGGCCATAGACGCACAGATCCTATCGTACGAATCGAGGATTCGTACGATTTTCGGATCGTGTGTATAGAGTGCCGACATCTTTCGTCCGGCGGAGATTGGTCGTTTAGTCGATCAGACAGGTTTGATTTTGACCTGACCGATCCCGCCGGAACCCATTGCGCATAGTAATCGGATTGTTTGGCCATACGGCCGAAGGTTCAGATTACCCCCGATATAGCCATGCTCATTAATGGCATATCGGGGAAAGATCCGCTCGTTTGGCGATGTCGCCAAACAAGCAGATCTTTGCGTCTATAGCCACATTTACTGGAAGCAAGACTCCTTCTGCCAGACACTGTCTCTCCCAGAAGCACCACACTTCCCTCCACTCTAGGTGCTGTCCGGAGAGCTCTGAGGTGTGGCCTTTTACCTTTCCTAGGTAGCTTCTCTCTCATCAGTCACTTGATTATTTGGCTGAGATGGAATATTAAACCCTATCTGTGCTGGGTATCCCTCTGCGACAGCTATCATGCAACTTAAATGCATGCTTTTTAGGGCACTTACTTTCAAGACACTGGTGTTTCCCAAACACCCGGTCACATATTCTCCCTCTCTGTTTCAACCCAGGGGCGGAACACATTGATACCCCTAAAGAAACTCTTGTTCTCTTAAAGGGATTTCTACCTCCAGTTTTTCTTTTCTTTCTTTGGTTGAATGGCTAGGCTGCCGCTTCTCAGTTACACAATCCTTTAAACATGATTTCGACCTTTGTTCAACATGTGAAAGATCCAACACATACACGTCAATCTGACGGTACACACACATGCGTTCTGGTAAACATTTACCACTCTCAGGCATCACATACATTTGTTTGCACTTTTGCCTTACTTTACTCGCCCAGGTTATCCTACCTGAAAAAATGGGAATCACTTTCATCACAGGCAGCAACACATTTCGTCACTAAACCTGAACTTGCATATTTTACCTTAGAATACCCCCAATCAAGGACAAACCCTTTAAGGCAAACTTATCACCTCTACCATAGGGATCAGACACATGTATGTCTATGGGACTGGTCACACACACAACTCCTGCTTTTTATCAACTAGGGAAAACACTTTGACTAGACTTGTATCAGCCCTGTTGGACACACATACTTTGATGTCTTTTTTTTCATCATCATGCACACTCTGCATTTTACCAACTGTAGGGTGTCCTTGGTCACAGATTGGTGTCACACACACTGACACACAATCAGTTACATGCTCAGTCTTAGCAAGCAACCCATATTTGACATCATCACTTAACTCATTCTCTGCTAGACAGGCACTCTCGGTCTGCTTGCAGAACAGGAGTGGTGACTTCACCTGTAAGAGGTTTCTTCTTTTACCACCTTGAATGTGTCACCAATAGGTTCTGGGGTATCCAGGACCTCACAGCATGGAGCCTCAAGAGAACGTTTTAAACCAACTTCACTTTCCTTCACAGTCACTCCATATGGCTTACCATCATTAGCCACCATGTTACCTTTCTCCACATCACACTCAGATTTGTTGCCATTTTCATTGAACATTCTAGACTGTTCCCACCCACTTCACAACTTTTACTGAGCTTAACACAAGGGTTCTCTAAGGGTTTGCTATTGGTGGGCTGGGAGTCTCTACCTGTACCCACTTGCTCACACACCAGAACTTTACTCTTTAAGTACTGGGTACATGTCTCCATTATTTTGGCAAACTCTTTAGCAGACTGTTTAAAGGGTCATGTGTCAGCTGTATGACCTGGGGCAAAATAATAGGTAGGTACACTCTTCTTTGCACACAGTCTCATACAAGTTATACATGGTGCAGGGCTTAGAGTTCACTTCACCTTTAAGATACCGCCCCAGCTAAATCAACAACACACTTTCGAGTAAAATTTCTGTGTTGCAGACACAATCCCTTGGCTTTTACATATTTCCCTCATTTACCTTCTCTAGGGTAACATTCACATTGGGGGGTCACCCCTACACTTTTTAACTCACACCCCACAGTCACATTCTTGCATTGTTTCTCAGGACATTTTTTAGAACAATGAAACCTCACATTTTGCATAGAATAAACATCTCCCAGCTGTTTTGACTGCCCCACATGAAATACTTTATCACTTTTCCATGAGTCCCAGAATAAGGAAAAGTCTGTTCCCCAAACCATTAACCCAGTCCAGTCACTTGGAGTGTCTCTCCGGACCTTGCCTTTAAACCAAGAATCCCAGCCTTTCACCCCACCAGCCTTCTGTTCCCTTTCAACCACCCTTTTAAAAGTCTCACCATTCCTGTAGGGCATCTGGTGTGGAACCGCTGGGCATGAACTCTGGCCAAAAATGCCAGACTGGCCCCAGCATAGCCCCTCTCCTTGGTATGCTGGCGGTGTGCCAACCGCTGGGGCTCCAACCTCAGGGCACCTCCTCTTTGGAACCAGTTTTCTGGCTTGCATCTAGCTGCATCGGTCTCCATTGTCATCCACAAAGTCTCTCTCACTTCTGGCATCTTTACCACATCTGCTGTGTGGACTCTCTCCCAGGTTCTGTGGAACTGCCTCCGCCCATTACCATATCGGTGCTCCTGTTGCTTTAGCATGGCCCTCATAGCCTCCTGTTGAACAGCTGAACCACAGGAATTAGCAGCACCAGTTGCAGTATTAGTACAGTCTCTTAAGGGTATTGCTTACCAGGCTTTTAAACAGGTGTAGGTCTCTTTAAAGGTCTTCCCGCATCTGAGCACCAATTGCGACATGTCCCTTTGGTAGCCAGGTAAGCGAAGGATTTTGAACTTAGACACCAAGGCTTCAGACAAAACACAGGTTTATAAAGCACTGGGCATTACCAACAAAAGCAACAGAAAATGTTCAGGGTACAGTTCAGCAACTTTAATGTGGAACATTCAAAGTACAGTTCAGCAACTCCAAGGCAAAACATTCAGGGTTTTCCCCCCTTTGGACTCTCAACATCAAGGGAAAAGCTCATCCTCTGGAACTTCAGAGCATGCAGGGTTCTCATTCAGCCCTCCTGGGACTCAAGCTCACTATCCTTTGCCAGTCCCTTCTTCCCTCCAGGAATTCAGGCTCACCAGCCTCTCCAACACTCTTACTGGCAGCAAGACCCCGTTTGCCAGACACTGTCTCTCCCAGCAGCACCCACTTCCCCCCACTCTAGGAGGTGACCAGAGAGCTCTGAGGTTTGGTAACACAGACCTTTTACCTTTCCTAGGTAGCTCCTTTCTCAGTTGCCACTTAATTACTCAGCTGAGAGAGAATATTAACCCTATCTGTGCAGGGTATCCCTCGGCAACACCTATCATGCAGCTTAAATGCATGCTTTTCAGGGCACTTTCCTGCAACACACTGTCACAGTAACTATAAATAAACTATTATTCAGCAATAAATATCATATTTTATATGAGAATGATATCAATTTTATATAATTCTGTAGGGAGCCATAGATGGCATTTGTCTTGTGTTTAGTGTTGTTTGTAAGAACTAAACCAATTGTATTATTCAGAGCTTATCTCTTATGTTTTGTATAAGCACGTCTTTTTGTTTTATTTCAATTACTACCCCCCAGGGCTATACCACAGCAGTTTATATAATATAAACTCTTGTGTTTAGTGATGGCCAAATAAATTCGGCAGGTTTAAATTTGTTGTGAATTTCCTCGTTTTGCCACCGGCAAAAAATTTGCAAAACTGCCACGAAAATTTGTCGGCATCAAAAAATTTAGACGCTCGTCGGCGTCAAAAAATTGTGGGCGCTCGTCGGAAAAGTCAACATTATTCAGACCCCCCATTGACTTTAACGCTGAAGTCAAACATTACACGAACGTCAGCATTGACGTGGGTGTCAAAATTGACGCGGACAATGAAATTCGCATTTCGCCCGTCACTAGTTGTGTTTCTAAAGCAAACACAGTTTATACCAGTGCAGGGTAACACATTATATATTACAAGCATATAAAATATTTCATTTTTTTGGCATTACTATTCCCTTAAATGGTATAGTGTTTTAGATTTACCATTACTGGTGATCTTATCAATGAAAATTATCTTCATGTTTTTTACAACAGATATATTATTTTGGTATAGGATCCCTTACCTGGTAAACCGATATCCAGAAAGCTCCGAATTACGGAATGGCTGTCCATTCCAGTTCAAATCCCCACCTCAACCCTGGACCAGATACAAAAAATTATGTTTAAGTATATTTGGGGCACAACAAAAGTTAGATTACCCCGCTCTGTGCTATTAGCGGGAAGGAGCCAAGGTGGCCTTGCAGTACCAGACATACGAAAATACTATGAAGCATCACATTTACGCCAAAAGTTAGCTTGGTTACAACCACACCCACCTACACAGTGGGCCAAATTAGAAACCGCATGGTTAAGCCCCTTTCACATCAGCAATCTGATTTTAAGTAACAAACCCAAGGTTCAATTACCAGCTTTGGCACCGAAACCCATAAAATTTACTCAAACAATATGGAAACAATGTCTCAAAAAATACCAGATCTGTAAATATCCTTCAGCGCTGACTATTCTCTCAGCAAAACCAGAATTTTTACCCGGCCAAAGTAAAGCATTCCAAAGGGATTGGAACACCTATGCTCTAAACAGAATTAAAGATTTTGTTAATCCTCTGTGAAAAAAAAGTATATACTTATGAGGAACTTTACACAAGGTGTAAATGGAGGTCAGATAAAAAAAATGGAATATCTTCAGATTAAACATTATATTATAACACTATTTGGGCAGACAACTCAGATTCAGTTAACCCCATTTGAGAAAGTTTTAGGAGGTGATTTTCCATGTAAAGGTCTTATTTCACAGCTGTATAAATTAATGAATGCCCTTCTAGAGGACCCATTCCCTAAACATGGGAACGCTATGCTATAATGCAGAAAATAACACATATCCAATAATACACATGACACCATATCTTAGTTGGAGACACAGAAAATAACACATAACCAATAATACACATGACACCATATCTTAGTTGGAGAATGGCCGCAGCAGAATTTATTAGTAGATTTTTAAACATACCATGTACTTTCCAGATATATAAAACTAGCCAGCCCAATTCCTTCATTGAGTAGCCTATCCCAATAGTTCCGCCTTTTGATTCTTCCGGCCAGGAAACTACTTATATAACAAACTTAAATTTTTCCTCCAGCTGCGACAATAGTTTTATTTTTATTTTTTATTTTTTTATTATAAAACTTTATTAACAACATATACTCAAATATATTACACAACTGGGTGGGTGCAAATCTGGACAGCATGTTGACGATGCTCCTCCTTCGCCGACTGACAGGTAAGCTAGCCGCGAACCGGCTTTTATACCCCTTCCTTTAGGTCACGTGATTGCTAACCACCAATCACCTTTCTTTTCTCCTCAGCTGTCGCCCGGGACCTTCAATCAAGCCAGGGACTTCGCTGCAATTTCTACCTCAGGTAAGCATATAAACTTAACCTTTTTCTTTTACAGCAACCTTCCCATGCCTGCTATAAGTGTTAGGCACACTTAAAGGGATACTGTCATGGGAAAAAAAAATTTTTTCAAAATGAATACGTTAATAGTGCTGCTCCAGCAGAATTCTGCACTGAAATCCATTTCTCAAAAGAGCAAACAGATTTTTTTATATACAATTTTGAAATCTGACATGGGGCTAGACATTTTGTCAATTTCCCAGCTGCCCCTGGTCATGTGACTTGTGCCTGCACTTTAGGAGAGAAATGCTTTCTGGCAGGCTGCTGTTTTTCCTTCTCAATGTAACTGAATGTGTCTCAGTAGGACATGGGTTTTTACTATCGAGTGTTGTTCTTAGATCTACCAGGCAGCTGTTATCTTGTGTTAGGGAGCTGCTATCTGGTTACCTTCCCATTGTTCTTTTGTTTGGCTACTGGGGGAAAAAAGGGAGGGGGGTGATATCACTCCTACTTGCAGTACAGCAGTAAAGAGTGATTGAAGTTTATCAGAGCACAAGTCACATGACCAGGGGCAGCTGGGAAATTGACAAAATGTCTAGCCCCATGTCAGATTTCAAAATTGAATATAAAAAAATCTGTTTGCTCTTTTGAGAAATGGATTTCAGTGCAGAATTCTGCTGGAGCAGCACTATTAATTGATTCACTTTGAAAAAAAATTTTTTCCAATGACAGTATCCCTTTAAGCTTACATTCTTATATGTAATATTGGGAATCAGTGTGGGAAAAAGAATTGACCTTGAACCAAAGGGGCAAAATCTGGGAGAATGCCCACAAAATAGTAGTGTGTACCCAACAAAAAGAGAGTGTGTATGTATGATGAAGTGGTATCTCACACCAGATAGACTATCCAAAATGTACCCACAAAGTAGTCCTATGTGCTGGAGAGGGTGTCAACTTAAAGGTACACTTCATCACACTTTATTGGCATGTCCGAAATTGATACATTTTTGGTCAGAGATAACTAAGTTAATAACTTCAGTGATGAAGACACCTATCACAATAGAAATACCTCATCTTCTATTAGCCCTCCCAATCCCAAAATTTGATAATGCAGACCAAAAATGGATTAACCAGGTAGCTACTGTAGCTCGGTTGGCTATAACATCCAAATGGAAATCGTCAACAATCCCTATGATCCAAGAGGTAATCTCCAGAAAATGACAAACAAACAAAAAATTTGAGGAAATGACTGCTTGAATAAATAATACGTTGCAACAACATAGTAATGTATGGGGAAATTGGGATTATTATATGACTACTATAAATACCGAAATTTGAATCTCCAAATTTGGAAATCTCAGTTTGAAAATGTAACCTCCTAAAAAGTCTCTTTTTTCATTTTTCTTTCTCCTTTGCCTTTTCTTCTTACTCTCCTTTCTACAATTATTTAAGTAATGGTGTTAAAGTCTTAAGCAATACTGTTTAAAATAACAAATAAAAATGTACAAAAAAAAAAAGACAAACGGCATAAGGTGATAAATATTGTATTTGTACTTTATTGTGAAAACAAATTAAAAATAAAAAAAGGTTTGTGGTTTTTGAGTTATTTGGCTTTTTATTCATAAGCTCTCCAGTTTGCAGTGCCATCAATTTGGTTGCTAGAGTCCAAATTACCTTAGCAACCATGCATTTATTTGAATAAGTGACTGGAATAAGAGTAGAAGAGGACATGAATATAAAGAGCAATAAAAAGTGGCAATAACAATACATTTCTAGCCTTACAGAGCATTTATTTTTTAGTGGGGGTAAGTGACCCCAAGTTCAGGGTCGGACTGGGCCGGCCAAGATCCGCCACCAAAACCTTTCGCGTGTACTCTCGGAAATGAAAAGTTTTTTTTCCATGAAAAATTTGAGTTTTATAGTTTAACAAAAAATTGGATTTTTTCAAGACTTTACATCTCAACCTTTAATAAATAACCACACATTGTTATTGCTACTTTTTATTACTCAGCTTTCTATTCAGACCTCTCATATTCATATTCAAGTCTCTTTTTTCAGGCATATGCTGCTCTCTAACTTTTTTTACATTTCATGTGGTTCACGGGTAAAAAAAGATGGGAATTTCTGCTCTACATCATACTTAAAGTTATCTCAAAGGTGAACCTTTAATTACTATTTATCAGTGGTTTTAAAGTTGCTTGGAAATGTAATTTACAATGAAAATATGATTCTCTGCACTACTGATTTGGACTTTTGAAACATACTGGATTTATTGGAGAGTTATTCATATGATTAATATTTTTTTAAACAAGTATTTCTGTTAAGAAATGCGACTAAATAACAAACTTAGTTTGTAAAATATATTGAGGCTAAAAATGTGTGGCATGCCAAGTAATGATAGCAGGGTTAGAGGTTAGCAAGGGAGACTCAGTAGGTAACATTAATACAAAGGAGAAAAGAAGAGAGGCAGGGCATAATAGCAAGAGAAAGGTGGTCAGTAGATCCCAGGATCTACTTGTGTTCAGCAAACAGCTTTAAAGGGGTTGTATGTAGAGAGTGATATTCAGAGACAATTGTCAATTGGTTTTAATTTTTTATTATTTTAATTTCAGTAGTCTGGTTTCTAGGGTCAAAATTACCCTAGCAACCATGCACTTATTTGAATAAGAGACTGGAATATGACTAGGAGATGACTGAATGGAAAGATAAGTAATAAAAAGTAGCAAAAACAATACAATTGTACCCTTACAGTGCATATGTATTTAGATGGGGTCAGTGACCCCCATTTGAAAGTTCGTCACGCCCTGACAAAGCCAAGGACGGTGAAATGCGTGTTGGCGTTCAGCTACTCAAAGAGAACGTTAATTCTTTCCTGCTTACTGTTCCCCATAACCGGTGCCTCATAAGAAACTACTGACGCCTACAACCGGCGCCTAAGAGAAACTACCTGCAGCTGATGCAGACCCCAGTGATTGCGGCTTGGAGGAGCACTGTCGGTGGGCATGCAGACGCTTCACAGGATGGACGGAGAGTGAGATGCGGTGCGTGGTGTTCGCGATTTGAGGCGGTTTACAGCAGCATCCATACAGCGCGGTTTATGGCGCTCACTATTGGGTGAAATTCACTGCAGTACTTAAGACGCGGTAACGTATACCGGCACCAGCCTTTGCGCTAGTTCACTAGAAATAGTCACAAGCGCTGTACCCTTTGATCCACTGTGGGCTTCCGAAGTTAATACAGGAAATCCTTTCAGCACCAGTAATCACTGCCACACATTGTTGCGAGCTGATTGTTTCTTTAACTAGCTTGCAGTAAGGGGATAAAATCGTTACATTCTAGCCACATTGTGGCAAAAGCAAGGATTACATCAAGTTAACGTTCTCTCAGTAAATCTTTTTAACAGATCACTTGGAAATTTTGATTAACATTTTTTCGTTTTTTTGGGACATTCACTTACCAATTAATCAAGGAATTAACATGTTCATAACTACTGATTTACAATCAATGAAACTAACATGAACTGATTATGAATTCTAATAATACTGATTAACAGTCCTAACAATTTAACATGAACTAATGCACTTTATTAATACTGATCCATTTTTAAAGTTTAAGGTTTATGTTTTTTCATTAATATATGTTTTTTGCATATGTGTAAATTAAAGATAATTAATCTGTATTGTTGTCTGTGGTTCTAATTTTGAATCAGGTGCCTTGAGAATAATTAAAATATTATTTGATCAATTATAGACTAAATACCGAGTGCAAATTTGGAGATACTTTTCAACATTTATGAAAGTTGGAAAGAGTCAGAAGAAAAAGGCAAATGATTCAAAAGCTATGAAAAAGAAAAACGCACGACCAATTAAAAAGTTGCTAGAAATGCCCATTCTATGACATACTAAAAGTTAACTTAAAGGTGAACCACCTTTTAAGGCTTACCGTATACTGGACATTGTCTGTAATGTTTTCACAGACAGGTATTGTGTAGCTGTTTTTATGGAATAGAGGTTATCCTGAAAATGCAAACGTCTGGTTTTTTTTAGGTGATAAGTAGGGATGCATCGAATCCACTATTTGGGATTTGGCCCAAATCCCCGAATCCTTGTTGAAAGATTTGGCCGAATTAGGGACAGGAAAGGAAAAAGTGGAAAAAATTCTTCTTTTGTGAAAAAAAGTCAAGTTATTTCCCTACATGCCCCTAATTTGCAAATTAGGATTCGGTTTGGCCAGGAACAAGGATTCGGCCGAATCCAAATCCTACTGAAAAAGGCCGAATCCTGAACCGAATCCTGGATTCGGTGCATCCCTAGTGATAAGCACCTGTGTTCAGTATGTTTTAACCATAGTTTACAGTTTACACAGTTCATCAGCACCGCACAAATGCCAACACCAATCATAACACAGCAATAGCCCCACAGATATTTGAACAACTTTGGACAAGTGGATATCTTTCTGGCTAAAGAAGCAGCACAGAATAGAAACATAATGCGTAAAACCCCTAATTAAGCAAGAAATATAAACAGCAACTCACCACAACAAAGAGCCTGGTTTTTTATAAAGTTTGCAGGGACAGTAACAGAACTACATTTCCCAGCATGCAGCAGAGCTCAGGACCCTGCATGGGCCTTGTGACTACCAATCACAAGAAAGGGTGCAAAATGTTTTTGAGGAGGAGGGACTTCCCTCTGATGGTGGGTAAAGAAAAGAGCCGAGAGACAACAGGGAACTTCTGAGTGCTATGTGTCTCCTGCTTTGGGAAGAGAGATCTGCCAGAGAGAGAAAGTCTCCTGCAGAGATCCTGAACCAAGTTAAGCTGTTTGGCTGTTTGCTGAGCAAGTCCCAGGCTTAAAGTCAGCACAAAGGCCCAGGTGATTCCACTGCTGGAGGATAGAGCTGCCTGCATCATCTCAACTCATATCTGCTGCTCAAGTGATTCAGTGATTGAGGAGCACAGACTGTGAGTGACTATTTTATGGCCACACCCCCTAATTACCATGTTCATTTTTTATAAAATTTGGCAGATTATGAAAGTTTGAAAATATTTCTGTGGTTTTTATCAGTTATTAAAGTTTTGCTAATTAAGGTGAATGAATTGCCCTTTAAAGTGGACCTGTCACCCAGACACAAAAATCTGTATAATAAAAGTCCTTTTCAAATTAATGAAATCAAATTTCTATTTTTTATTAAAGCATTCATAGCTGTTGTAAGCTCATTTATACATCTCAGCTGTCAATCAAATATTGTCTGCCCCTCCTCTATGCCCTGGGCATAGAGGCGGGGCAGACAATTACTTTCCCTTTAGCACTTTCTAGATGTCGCTGCTCTACACACGTTCTCCCGTTCTCTTTACCATTTAATTGTGTAGCCAGTACATGGGGATGGACATCAGGTCCCCCATTCTGGTGCACAAACAAGATTCTGAGATGATGCAAGGCTTGTCTTAATAACAGTGTCCACAAAATGGCTGCTGCCTGTTTGCTATAATTTTGAAATCCCAGACTGAAGGAAGCAAGATTTAAATAATTTTATATAGTGTAATTAAAGTTCATTTTGCTTGACTAATGTGATAAAATAGGATTTTGAAATTTTTTTTTTAGTTATGGGTCCCCTTTATGCTGTAAGTCTAACTTTTACCAAGGGACCTCCTTATCTAAATTGTTACAATTACTTATTTGCTTATCTCAAAATTGTTACAAAGTATATTTTTTTGCACCTTTTTTTGAATCTTACCAAGTAATGAAAAGAAGCCCTATAAAATGAGGATGGATTAGGGGTAAAACACAATTTAATCCATCCTCATTTTATTGGGCTTCTTTTCATTACATGGCAAAACGTAATGTATAAAGGCTGGAGTGACTGGATGTGTAAAATAATAGCCAGAACACTACTTCCTGCTTTTCAGCTCTCTTGGTTTCCACTGATTGGTTACCCTGGTCTCCAAGCAGTAACCAATCAGAGACTTGAGGGGGGGCCACATGGGCCATAACTGTTGCTTTTGAATCTGAGCTGAATGCTGAGGATGTAGTAGATATCGGCCTTGTTTATATAAAGTTGTATTTATTGAACAATGGTCAGCATTAGAATGTATGAGGAGAAATTTACTATGAGCCAGGACCAAGTGCTAAGAACTAAGAGGTGATAAAGCTCAACCCTTCATGCTCATTGAAATATTACTTGTGTAATCGATCTAGCTGTGCTCTATGCTAGATGCGGAGATCAGTGTTGGTGGGCACAATGAAGCCCTGTCCTTAACACATGACATGATATACAATGTGCCTCCCCCCTCCCAAGAATGTAGCACTACTGAATGCAGACAGCACTGTATTCATGGGTCACACAGGTTTCTGCACTTAATTTTGGAGCACAATTCAGAAAATTCCAGGGCAGGACGTAGGTGTATAGAAAAAAATAATTATATTTTTCTACGTACATGTTTGGAGGTTATTTATTAAATTCCCTTTTTTCTGGTCAGAGTTTTAAATGGAGGGAAAAAATTGTAAGAAAAATTTTTTTTTTCTTCATTTATCAACCCCCAATGCTGCTAAAAGTCCCAAGAAAAAAAGTACTCCATCTCAAGCCTGCCATGGTCATGTTGAAATCAATGGCAGATGTTCTGTTAACAATTGGATGATATCATGATCTGCACTGGGTTTTGTACGATAATCTGATTCATTTGTGGTTTTCGGGCGTCAAATCCGAAAAAAAAAAATAGTATGATTTGGGTTTTTTCACACTTCAGTCGAGCATTTTCCTGCACCAAATTTTTTCAGGTTCATCTATTGATAAATTTGAAGACGTGGTTCTAAAGAGGTTGTTTTAGTATGATGTAGAGAGTGATATTCTGAGGTAATTTGCAATTTGTTTTAATTTTTTATTATTGAAGGTTTTTGAGTTGTTTAGCTTTTTATTCAGCAGCTCTTCCATTGGCATCTTCCACTATGGCCCAAATTCCCCTAGCAACCATGCATTAATTTGAATAAGAGACTGGACTATGAATAGGAGAGAGTCTGAATAGAAGGCTCAGCAATAAAAAGTAACAATACATTTGTAGCCTTACAGAGCATTTTTTTTTTTTTAGAAGGGGACAGCGAGGCCCAAAGCTGCAAAGAGTCAGAAGAAAAAGACAAATAACTATAAAAAATAAATAATAAAAACCAATTGAAAAGTTGCTTAGAATTGGTTGTTCTATAACATAATAAAAGTTACTGTAAAGGTGAACCACCCCTTTAAAGAAATATAGAATTTTTCAATTCTAGTAAATAACCCCCTTTGTGTTTTACACATTGCCCCCTGCCCCAACACTTTTTATCGTTTAAAGGGGTTGTTCACCTTCCAAACACTTTCAGTTGAGTTGTTTTTTTTAGATTGTGCTCCAGAAATAATTACTTTTTTCAATTACTTTGCATCTTAAATTTTATACAGTTTTTCCAAAATCTAAGTTTATTGTCACTGTCTTTAGTGTTTCAGTTTGGCAGCTCAGTAATTCAGGTGCAGACTAGTGATGTGTGGGTCGGGATTTCTCCAACCCGACGCTAACCCACCTTCCCATAACCTGCAGCCACCTGCATCCACGCTTCCGGGTTGCTTTTATAGACCCGCGCTTCACAAAAGGGGTGGGGCGAGCAGACGCAGCACCTATAGAAGACAAACCCGGAAGCCGACACCACCCACGAAGAATCACGCGAGGTCAGCCCAACCTGCGGGGCCCGGCCCACACATCACTAGTGCAGACTCTTACCTGTTATAATTTTGCAACATTTAGTTGATACATTTCTCAGCAGCATCTCTGGAGTATTAACAACTATTGTATCAATTCTAACAGCTGCCTGTAATGAAACTCTGTTTCTGCTCAGCAGGGACAAAGATAAGAAATGTATTGACTAAATGTATATAGATCCGTTTAGAGGGTCGGCGACCCCCCCCGAGCTGCTTTAGAATGGTAAAAAATTAGACTTACGCTTCAATATTAGAAAAACAGTCACACATAGAAAATAGTAATTGAAAAAAGTCTTTATTTCTGGAGAACTATCTGAAACCAAATGAACAGAAAAAACAAGACCTCTAAAGGCTAAACAAGAAATACAACTTTGTATAAATATGACATGCAGTTACAATCACTTATAATAGTTCATAATGGCAACATGTTTGGCCAGTTAGATGTACAGTACATGGGCTGTATAAAGAATACAAAAGTATACAGATATAGTCACAGTAAATTTTATTAAAAGCTGTAAATATTATAGATTGTTACTATAAAAAAAAGTCGTCTAAATTATGTACACGAGGTTTAAGCATTTATTTATATATATATATATATATATATATATATATATATATATATATATATATATATATATATATATATATATATACACACACATATATATACATTAAAATACTACAAAATTAAAAAAAATAAACGTCTGATTAACTGCTTTCTACTCCATAAATATATTTATACTTTAACTTTAGTGGGTCATTTTAAAAAAAAGTCTAGTTTAATTACAATATAAAATAATTGTCAGTAATATGTTTCATCATTACTTTACCACATTGAATGTTGAAAACCAGTTATAAATGCCCCCTTCCCATTAGAGGAAAACAGCAAAAGCAGATTTCCACTTCTCAACATAATTTAGTGGCATTTCAAAACAAAATAAAATGCAGGGTAAAAATTCTGGCTGTTCTAATGGGTCTTCAGTATTTACTAACTATTAGGCTAGGGCCACACGGGAAGATTTCAGGGAGATTAGTCGCCGCATCTAATCTCCCTAAATGGCTTGCTAGTATCTCAAACCCGCTAGCGCTAAAGTCGCCTGCGCCTATTCACACGCGGCGACGCGAAGTCGCTCGAAATTGCCTTGTGAGGTAATTTCGAGCGACTTTGAAAAACGTATCGCTGCATGTGAATAGGCGCAGGCGACGCTAGCGGGTGCGAGATACCAGCAAGCCATTCAGGGAGATTAGTCGCCTCAAAGACGCGCCGATTAGTCGCCAGGCGACCAATCTCCCTGAATCTTCCCGTGTGGCCCTAGCCTTAAACTACTGGGGCACAGGATGTGGGAGAGCCAAGCAAAGAACGAGATCAAGTAAAATGCAAAAGGATTGATAATGCTTAGTAGCTTTACATTCTTTTGCTTATGTTCCTGATTTCTGGTGAATGTGATGTAGACCTCCTCCCTGCATTACATAGACTTACATTAAATACAAGATATTCTTACAGATCTAATTATAAGACATTGCTTTTAAACTGCATATAAATGAATATAATTTTCATACAACCATTTTTCTTTTCTTACCTCTCCTGTCTATAGCTCTTTACCACCCCCCTGATTCTGTTCCATTCATAGATGTATTAGTATTGCCGATACAGTGAAAGATTCCCTGTCTCATGGGAGACAGAAAGAGACCACATATGCAGCCTATAACTAGATCTCCAGAGAGGCCCACTCCACAGCTGCACTATTCTGCTACTTACCCAATCACATAGGGCTTACCAAAGACCCCTTTAAGGTGAAGTCACACAGAGTTACTTAGTAGCAGTTACTTGTCATGTCTACAAATGCCAAAAAATACCCTGCAATAGACAATACTGAGAATTGCCTTTGCCAAAACACACAGTTATCAGTAAATTATCAGCATTTTTCTATATTTGTAGCTGTGAAAAGTAGGTGCTACAAGTGTGTCTTCGCCCATACATGTATGCCTGTGAATAGAGCTGGATTTTCATAAGCCACCCATATTTACACAGGCATTTGCTCACTATTGACTAAATGAGCTCCTTTTTGTCTGGTTATAAGCCAGTCCTCACCCCAGCTGTTATGTAAATACAGCTCATTCAGATATTATTTGGGCAAGTGTAAAATACCTGTCTTAGAACAGCATTGCATATGATCAACGGCTCTGCATAAGACTTCCATGTCATTCCTTCATAGACCCAATGCTCTAATTTGCCTGATATATTATATTATAATATATATATATATATATATATATATATATATATATATATATATATATATATATATATATGTATATATATTTCATTTATCTAGGCATAATGTATTATGGCTCAGAATATCTTGTATTGTACCAGTGATGTTAACATAGCAGTTAGCTTTAACTTGTGCTCTTGTCGGCAACATGGCGGCAAATGTTTCTAAGTGATAATCGATTTCCCATGCACGGCAATTGTGTAAAACCTGCCTATCAAGCTGTGTATCCCAGAAAACACTTACAATCCCCCATATGACATTACCCTAATGATGCTAGTTGTCGAGGGACACTTACGGAATTATTATTGCTATTCCCGGCCCTAACTACAAATGCATATGCACTGAGAAAAAATTCAGTGTTCATTGAAGGCTATACATTTAACATTACAACAACCCTGTTTTTTTTTTTGGTGTCATTAAAAAAACATTTGTTTAAAGATCTTCACAATGTAAAATTCGATTTGCTTCATTCAGAAGACAGAGACACTTTGACCACTACTGGACCATTGTCCATGTAGAGTGGAGTTTCCCTGATGACCATTGAGACAAGCCTTCAATTTAACCTTCAGTCAGGAACAATATTGTTAATGCTCTGCACACACACAGAATTCTGTATGGACTATGGAGCACTGCACATGCTCTACAACAAAGACACACATGGCTGAAAGCAATGACAGCAGGAACTGGGGTTAATCACTGGAAACAGCCCACTGAAGGTTTTGCCAACAAGAGGTTAAAATTGAATTTATCTACTTGTGTAGGTAATTAAAATGGGTCTTTAGTCAGACAGACACATGGATTTCAGCTTTCTTTGTCCTTTTAAAATAGATTAAAAAAAAAAAAGACACAGAGCTCCAGCTGTATTTTGGTAGGACTGCTGGCATTACTTTTCAGTTCTTATCCATTCTCTGTTCCGGTAGGTAGCTGCTTCCTTTTCAGTGGTTGTTCTGTGATAATTTAATGGTGATTGTCTTAACCTCGGTGTATTCTGCCAGAGCATACTCTCCACTGCAAAGAATACATATGTAAGATTCATAATGTCATCAACAGAAAATCAATATTTATCGTCTGTGCTTTTTTAAGTGCTACCGATAATGTTATATTATCCACAAAGTTTTATTCTTTAAAGGGCAAGTGACATCAAAGTAAACATCCACAGATATATTATTTTTGAATTATTAACAGCAGAAATACAAATGTTAATGTAGAAATAAGGACCTCAAGAATATGAGTACTGGTTTGGGAGTAAAGCTGGCCATAGACGCAAAGATCTGATCGTATGAACCGAGGATTCGTACGATATTCGGACCGTGTGTGGAGAGTCCCGACATTTTTCATCCGGCGGAGATCGGTCGTTTGGTCGATTGGACAGGTTAGAAAATTTCTGTCGGCTGCCGATAATATCTCTGCGTGTATTGCCGATCGTACGATTTTCAGTGGGAGACTGTCACTAGCTTTGGTTGGACATAGATATCGTACGATTGCTGTCAGGGGCAGAACATTGCTGATCTGTTCTTTAACTAATCTGACTGGTAAGACTTTGATCTGAATGGTTAGTGGCGGGTCGGGAGATGGGAAAGTCCGATCGTAAGATGATTCGTACGATCGGATCTTTGCATCTATGGCCAGCTTAAGGGTAGAAAGGAAATGAGTGCTGGTTTAAGGACAGCAGGAAGATGGGTGTATGTTTAAGCGTGAAGGATGAGGGCTTGTTTAGAAAGGACAGCAGGAAGATGAGGGTATGTTTAGAAGCAAGGACAGCAGGAAGATGTGGGTATGTTTCGGAGTAAGGACAGCAGGAAGATGAGGGTATGTTTAGGAGTAAGGACAGCAGGAAGATGATGGCATGTTTCGGAGTAAGGACAGCAGAAAGATGAGGGTTTGTTTAGAAAGGACAGCAGGAAGATGAGGGTATGTTTAGGAGTAAGGACAGCAGGAAGATGAGGGTATGTTTAGGAGTAAGGACAGCAGGAAGATGAGGGTATGTTTCGGAGTAAGGACAGCAGGAAGATGATGGCATGTTTCAGAGTAAGGACAGCAGGAAGATGATGGCATGTTTCAGAGTAAGGACAGCAGGAAGATGATGGCATGTTTCGGAGTAAGGACAGCAGGAAGATGAGGGTATGTTTAGAAAGAAGAATGGCAGAAAGATAATATGTTTAGAAGTAAGGACAGCAGGAAGATGATTGCATGTTTCGGAGTAAGGACAGCAGGAAGATGATGGCATGTTTCGGAGTAAGGACAGCAGGAAGATGAGGGTATGTTTAGAAAGAAGAATGGCAGAAAGATAATATGTTTAGAAGTAAGGACAGCAGGAAGATGATTGCATGTTTCGGAGTAAGGACAGCAGGAAGATGAGGGTATGTTTAGAAAGAAGAATGGCAGAAAGATAATATGTTTAGAAGTAAGGACAGCAGGAAGATGATTGCATGTTTCGGAGTAAGGACAGCAGGAAGATGATGGCATGTTTCAGAGTAAGGACAGCAGGAAGATGATGGCATGTTTCAGAGTAAGGACAGCAGGAAGATGATGGCATGTTTCGGAGTAAGGACAGCAGGAAGATGATGGCATGTTTCGGAGTAAGGACAGCAGGAAGATGAGGGTATGTTTTGGAGTAAGGACAGCAGGAAGATGAGGGTATGTTTAGAAAGAAGAATGGCAGAAAGATAATATGTTTAGAAGTAAGGACAGCAGGAAGATGATTGCATGTTTCGGAGTAAGGACAGCAGGAAGATGATGGCATGTTTCGGAGTAAGGACAGCAGGAAGATGAGGGTATGTTTTGGAGTAAGGACAGCAGGAAGATGAGGGTATGTTTAGAAAGAAGAATGGCAGAAAGATAATATGTTTAGAAGTAAGGACAGCAGGAAGATCATTGCATGTTTCGGAGTAAGGACAGCAGGAAGATGATGGCATGTTTCAGAGTAAGGACAGCAGGAAGATGATGGCATGTTTCAGAGTAAGGACAGCAGGAAGATGATGGCATGTTTCGGAGTAAGGACAGCAGGAAGATGATGGCATGTTTCGGAGTAAGGACAGCAGGAAGATGAGGGTATGTTTAGAAAGAAGAATGGCAGAAAGATAATATGTTTAGAAGTAAGGACAGCAGGAAGATGATTGCATGTTTCGGAGTAAGGACAGCAGGAAGATGATGGCATGTTTCGGAGTAAGGACAGCAGGAAGATGAGGGTATGTTTTGGAGTAAGGACAGCAGGAAGATGAGGGTATGTTTAGAAAGAAGAATGGCAGAAAGATATGTTTAGAAGTAAGGACAGCAGGAAGATGATTGCATGTTTCGGAGTAAGGACAGCAGGAAGATGAGGGTATGTTAAGAAAGAAGGACAGCAGGAAGATGAAGGTATGTTTAGGGGTAAGGACAACAGGAATATCAGGGTATGTTATGGCAGTAGGAGGATTAGGTAAAGTTTGTAGTGGCATATTGCCCAATGCAGTGTTTTCTTGGAAGGCAGTACCCCCTGCATCTACCATTGGCTGTACATTTGCTATTCTTTTAAATAGAAAATGGTGATGGTGGTCCCCTCTTATTTATTTCTGAAAGCACCACAGCAGTCAAAATGCCACAAATACAATTGGCCTAGGTCGTCAGCAGATGGAGCCATAGTACAAAGCTCAGTGCACACCGTGACAGGTACAGCAGAACTTACAGTTCCCTTCCGTTTCCAGACATCTTGAATCCTCCGAATGGCGTTTGTGTATGCAGAGCATTGTAACAGTTAACCCTGCAATAAAAATATATATATATTGTGAAAAAACTAAATTTTTAACACCATTTACTGTTTTCTTCCACATATAACTTTACACACATAAAATTTATATTCTTGATTCATGAAAGGGAAACAAACGAATATTAAGCGCAATTGTGTTCCCAATATGTTTACCAGATATTAGCATGTCAAAATACAACATTGCTTTTTAAAGAAGCTATAATGTATAAAAGCATTATCATAAGATGCAAACTGAGATTGAGTTGACCCCCTTTATCAGTGAATAACTATTTACAGAATTTTTAAAGTTAGTTGAATTACCCATAGGTTTGTGCTGTTATAAGTTTATGCATTTGGAGTCAAGTTAAACGAGCAAATTGCATATAATGGTATGTGCCTGATCAGAACTGGCAAATGTTTTTTGGAAAAAAAATGTTGGAGTTGGAAAAGATGTTGCATATGAGCCAAAAGATGTGGAATTCTCTCCCTGAATCAGTCGTAATGGCTGATACATTAGATAGCTTTAAAGGAGAACTAAAGCCTAAAAATTTATATGGATAAAAATGCCATAATTTATATACTGAACTTATTTCACCAGACTAAAGTTTAACCTTCTCAATAGCAGAAATCATCCAGGATTTCAAACCTGGGGGGGGGTCACCATCTTGGAAAGTGTCTGTGACACTCACATGCTCAGTGGGCTCTGAGCAGCTGTTGAGAAGCTAAACTTAGGGGTCGTTGCAAATTATCAAGCAGAAAATGAGGTTGGTCTGTAATATAAGATGATTCTACAGGGCTGATTATTGCTATTTGCACTGTTTTCTGTGCTGCCATGTAGTAATTATCTGTATTACTAATCCGCTTTATATTGTGACATTTATATTCTGTGTACTGTATATTGTGAGTGGGACCAGAAGCTCAGTAAGTGACAGCAGCACAGAGCATGTGCAGTGAATCAGCAGAGAAGAAGATGGGGAGATACTGGGGCAACTTTGGAGACACAGATCTTCCCTGTTAAAGGACTGTGGTTGCCTTGGGTTGGTACAGAAACTCAAAACATACTGTACAACAGTTCTAGCCGACTTCTTTAGTTATGCTTTAGTTCTCCTTTAAGAAGGGGTTATATGGCTTTTTAGCAAGTGAGGGAATACAGGGTTATGGGAGATAGCTCATAGTACAAGTTAATCCAGGGACTAGTCTTGTAGTCAGGAAGGAATTTTTTTCCCCTCTGACCCAAATTGGAGAGGCTTCAAATGGATTTTTTTGCCTTCCTCTGGATCAACTAGCAGTAAGGCAGGTCATTTATTTAAAGTTGAACTTGATGGACGTGTGTCTTTTTTTTCAACCTAATTTACTATGTTACTATGTAGATAGCCAGATCTGACGAACTGACGAACCTTCCTGCCTTTCAAGAAAGTTATAATAAATCTTATTGGCTCAAAGTGCTGGAAAACTTTCTAATGTCCCCTGTAATCTAGTACACCAGTGCTTTGTGGGGCACAACAATAAGGATCTTAGCACAACCCTGTTGTACATGCACTACCAATTCCTTCATTGAAATCAAGCAAATTTTTAGACTGGACACAATTGTGACAAAAACACTAATCTTAAAGACTAAATTTGTTGTTCATTTTCTGCTTCAAGTACTTTTCTAATTATATAAATGCCCATCCTCCGTTCCCCAGCTAGTACTGTCTGATTAATGATGTACTTGGTGCTGTGCTTTCTGCTCTCTGAGTTGTATGAACGTTACAGTTCTCAATACTACTTTTAGGGACTTTCTCTGTGCAATCCCCATTTTGGTCAGTGTGTAGCCATCTTTGAAGAAGGCAACGCTAAGCGTTGCCACCAGCTGAAGTCCACACATCCAAAGACACTTTTTTTGTGAGACTTCTTGATGTGAGCATTATGCCGGCTCATACCAAAGATGCTGTTGTGTAAGAACTCCAAATACCCATTTTATAGATGCATGCTTTCAATTAGTGCGGTTAGTGTGGTTCCTGGTCACATGGATGCATGGCATGTGCTTCCTGATGTTAAAGTATATTATCCTACAATGTCTAGAGCTCTTGATCCAAATAGCTATTGGTTTTGTGTTTGACTTATCTGATGGTAAACAGCAGATGCAACCTTTTGCAAAAGTTTATTATACATACTGAACATATTATTTACATATTTATTCATGCATGTGCTGTCTGTTTTAACTGAGCTTTGCAAACATTAATTCTTTATGCACTCACCACACTGTGCCAGACTGCAGGGCTGAGGCAACAGCCAGTGCTTTATCCAGGCTCCTGGTGAACACAGCAGCTGTCAATCCATACTCTGAACTGTTTGCTCTTTGTATTACATCCTCCAGGTTTTTGAATTTCAGGATGGATTGAACCGGCCCAAATATCTGTCAAGAAATACAGTATATAGTGTCCAGCTTGGATAGAGATTTAAAAACAGCTATTGTTGTATTTATTATTTTTGGGATAATGCTCTCTTAATCATATATGCATTCTAAAGCTGGGCAAACTCACATGTTATCATGCTTGCAGTTTTATCCTTTTTGGTGTGTGTCTGTGCCCTCTGCCACTTAATTTGGCTGATTAAACAGTGGTACAAAAGTACAAGCAGTGTAGCCGAAATGGAAAACGTGACCAAGCAATAAACCTATTCGCCTCTTGATTTGAATCCACAAGGTAACACTTCCTTAAAGTGGCGAGTGACCTAACCGCAATCTAGGTGGATATGCAGCTACTCAGTCAGTGTGCAGATCCTTAAAAGAGGGAGTCTGATGAGTAGGAGAACCCCCCCCCACACAGACACAAACACACACACTATGTACTTTGTTGAAATTCTTACCTCCTCTTTTGCTATCCTCATATTATCAGTAACTTCAGAAAATACAGTGGGTTTAATGAAAAATCCTTTCTCCTCAATAGCCGAGCCCCCACATTCCAACTTAGCTCCTTCCTCCTTGCCACTCTGTATCAATTCCAAGATCTTATCAAACTGGTCCTGATCAATCTGATAAATCACAGAGAAATAATAAGACCCTGTCTGCATATTCAAAAATGTAAATCGCATATTTATGAACATGTAAATTGTAATATTCACAGGTATAATGTGACACACATTTTCAATTCTATTCGATTCTATTTGCAGAACTCTTTCTACTACATTCTAATCTTAGTTTGTGTGCACAGAAAATAATAATTGACTATATTGTCACTAAGATTTTAGTAGTTGTGAGTGTGTAGTACGTTTCCCTTTAGCGAGGCTTGCTTATCTGCTATTGTTTATCTGGAATTTCTTAAGGATTTATAATGATCAATAATTCTCAAACCAGTCTTGTACCTGTGGTCCTTGTTCAGTTCTGGGGTCAAATGGGTCCCCTAAGAGGCGGCTCTTGGCATTTTCTATACTGCGTTTCACAAACTCTGGGTAAATCGACTCCTCCACAAAGACACGTGAAGCAGCTGTGCAGCATTGGCCTTGGTTGAAGAAGACTCCTTGATGAGCACACTCTACGGCCAGCTCTACTGCAAACACAGTACATTGGGTGTGAATGTGCATGGAACCCAGAGATTTCTCTGGTTAATTTACTAATACAGAGGAAGCCACCAATCAGATATTCTCCTCCAAAATATCCTTACCCAAAATGTTTTCCTTCCTGTAATCAAATATAAGTGGATGTATTTTATGAGCAAAGCACCTGTCTTAGTATAGCTAAAACTATCAACTACCATGTTTTTAAAGAAAAACCCTTTAGCAGAATCTACAAATCCATAAAAGCTGCAGCACTTCTAATATTTGTAGAAAAATGAAAAACTTTTCTTAAGTGCCAAAAGCAACATTAAGTGCTTTACTTTATCAAACAGCTTTTATTGATTTGTTCTGTTTTACCCTGGCAGAGGGTACAGTTTGCACCTGGGGCTGCAAAGAGCTGTTTTCCAAATTCCCCATGAAACGTTGCTTTTTTTGTTGTTTGTGTTTTCATAAAAAATGCTTTTACCACCTACCGCAGCTTTTCTCCTATGCTGTGGAGCCCTGATAGGTGTCAGATTCAAGTGCTGGGTGGTACAATACCCACAGGTTATAAGTTTAAAAGTTAACAGAAAGTGTGATCTATATAATAAAATACCTCCTGTGTGTCATAAACCACTGCACAGAGGGGACATGCTGTTCACACTGTCTTTATGAGGTTTTCATCACACAGAACAGGAACACTGAGAGAGCTCCCTTTGACCTTAACAGAATATTTCACATATTTTATTCTATTGATGTCTATGGTTAATTGCAAATGTGCAAGAAAAAAACAGGGGAAATTTTCCACTGCACATCAACTCACAATCAGAATCTGCAAACACGATGCATGGGTTTTTCCCTCCGAGCTCCAAAGTGACACGTTTCAGATTACTTTTAGAAGCTGCTTCCTTGATCAGTTTACCAACCTGTTTAAATAATCCACAGAAACATTAAGGGGGTTATTTACTATAGTCCGAATTTTTCTGGTTGGAATTTTAAGGAGGAAAAAAACCTTGAATTTTCAAGATTTATTCAAGATTTATTATACCCCGATGCTGCTAAAAGTCAGAATCAAAAAATACTCCATCTCAAACCGGCCGAGATCAAGTAGAAGTCAATGGCGGATGTCCCTTTTACAAGATATCAAGATCTGCACTGGGTTTCGTAAGAAAACATTTGTGTTTTTAGGGGATAATGCAAAAAAAGTCCGTTTTCGGGCATCAGTTTTTGAATCTTTTCATGATTTTATCAAGAGTTTACAGAGTCCTTTTCCTGCACATAATTTTTCGAAATTATTTTATTGATAAATAAGGTAAAATTGTTAAGTTTCACACGTAAGTAATGTGTCAATACTAAGAAAGATAACATGCAGTTCTCGGTGGGGGCACTAGATGTCAATGCTCACACACACACACACACACCAAACAAGAACTATACCTATGATCAAACTCTACAAATATGTTTACTGGCTAGTGATTTCTTACATACATTAAAAATGAAACATGGACTTTATCGCTTTCATTACAGCCCTATCTAATACAAATATGATGAGTTATATGTGCAACACGTCTGCCGCTTACCTCTGTGGATCCAGTGAATGCAATCTTATCAATGTCAGGGTGGTGGGAGATGGCAGATCCAGCTGTAGGTCCATATCCTGGCACTATATTGACTACTCCAGGAGGGAAGCCAGCCTGCAATAACAGAGACATAAACCTTTTTTCACACATTCTGTAATGTGCCAAAGGAGAACAAATCCAAAAAATGTATATATGAACGGTTATTGTACTTATTTAAATAGATCAAATGGAGAAGCCAGTCTAGAAATAGTCACTTTTGTTAAGGATGTCTTCTCTTACAGCCAGGAATTATTCCTCTTAATACTGACACATCTACACGAGGATTGCAACAATGCACAACACAACAACCAAATCTATGTTGGTTCATAATGTTACAAATCACAAAGAAATCGTATAAGGATTCCAAAGAATGATTGCAGAAATCTGGCTGCAGAATCCAATATTGGTTTAAAGGTAATGGCTGATTTGTGTGCTTAGTAAGCATAATGTTTAAAGGAACAGTAACACCACAAAATTAATGTTTTAAAGTAATGAAAATAGAATGTTCTTTTGTGCTGCATTGGTTGTGTATTTGCTTCAGAAATTCTACAATAATTTATATTAATAAGCTGCTGTGTAGCCAGGTGTGAGGATTCGGGTCCGCGTTCTAGCGGGCGCGTGACGCTGGCGACGGGTGCGAAGGCGGCGGTCGCTGGCGCAAGGACGCGGGCGAAAACGCCTAAGACGGACGTGACGTCAGTACGGCGACGCCGGCGAAAAGACGTCAGTTGGCGCCAAACTAACAATATTTAAACCTGGTTCAGATGGAGATGCATTGCCTGGTTATTAGGTTGTTTAACTGAAACCCTAGCGTCTCCATACTCTTGAATTCCTGTTGTTGACCATTGCCTGTTCCCGGACTACGATTTCTGCTGCCTGTCTCGACTCTTCGGCCTGTCTCATCTTTTACGAATCTCGCTGCCTGCATTTTGACCTCGGACCTCCTGACTACGACTTTGCCTAATCCTTTTGTACTTCGCTGATCGTCTCATTGGCTACTCTCCACAACCCTGCTCCCTGTTCCACTCCAGGTGGGTAGCGGTTGTGTGAGGCGCTTGTGGGTTCACTATCTACGGCTCCAGCTCCTTCTACGACTGGATTATACTGGTAAGCTTGACAGTATAACCAGGCCTTAGGATGGATCCAGCTGAAGGAGCGTCTCCATTTGCGTTTTAACCCAACAGCTGTCCTCACTTACACAAGCTGTGCAGGAGCTGCAAAGTGGCTATTCGCAGTTGCAGGAGCATATCAGAGCCCATCCGCCAGCTGTTCTTCCTTCCACGGCTGCTCCTCCTCCAGCTCCAACGGAGGTTCAGGTGATCACCTCGGAAATCTCCGAACCTAAAGTGGCCTTTCCGGAAAAGTTCGCTGGTGATCGAAAGGTGTTCCGGAACTTCAGGAGCAACTGTAAGCTGCTATTTTCACTTAAACCCCACACGTATCCCACTGAGCAAATCCGGGTTGGGGTTATCATTTCATTCCTCACGGGCGAACCACAGACCTGGGCTTTCCGTCTCATGGATCGTCAAAGTCCTGTACTGGCCACAGTTGATTCCTTTTTTGATGCAATGGCAGTCATCTTCGATGATCCACACAGAGCTACCACTGCTGAGGCCGCCCTGCGTGCTATGAAGCAAGGGGACCGTCCAGCGGAAGATTATACGCTGGAATTCCGGCAATGGGCGGATGATACCGAATGGAACCCAGCAGCTTTAAAGAACCAGTACCGTTTTGGACTTTCATCTGAGCTAAAAAATGAGTTGGCTCGTACTGGCATCCCTGATAGTCTGGAGGATCTCATCCTCATTTCAATCCAATTAGACCAGAGGCTCAGGGAACGCCGGGAAGAAGAAAAGGCTGAGAAAGCAGGTCTTTTCCCTCAGACTTGGTTGTTACCATCCGCTCCTCCTCCTGCCCGAATGCCCTCCACAAGTTCTCCAGTTGCTTCTTCATCCACCTTCAACGTGGCTCCAGAGCCTATGCAGATTGGTGCTATTAGGTCTGCGTTAACACCAGAGGAGCGTATTAGACATCGCAGACTTAACCTCTGCCTCTATTGCGGACAAGCTGGTCATCTGCTTCGTGGTTGTCCGACTCGCCCAACGGGTAAGAGGATTTTTGAAAAGGACTTTTCTGGGTGTCAAGTTCCTGTGCCTCTCCTGACAGCTTCTTTATCTTTGCAGTGGGGAGACAAGAGGGTCGAACTCCAAGCAATTCTTGACTCTGGGGCAAGCGGGTGTTTCTTGGACAATAAAGTGGCATTACAATTCCAGATTCTGCTCCAGTCCAAGAACAATCCTATAGCTCTTTGTGTGGCAGATGGTTCTCTGATTACTTCTGGCCCTGTGGTGCAAGAGACTATCTCTCTTTTTGTTTTGTTAAATAAAGGGCATGCTGAACTCATGAACTTTGACGTGGTTTCTTCTCCTTTATTCCTTGTCATCCTGGGATTACCTTGGTTGCAGAAACACAATCCGTCTATCAACTGGGCAACTGGTGAAGTAACTTTTCTTTCTAACTTTTGTCTTTCCCAATGCATCCTCCCTTCCAATGGTGTGTGTTCTTTATCTCCTGCCTCAGAGATCCAAGACCTTCTTCCTCAGGCATATTGGGAATTTACGGACGTTTTCAATAAAAGAGGGGCTGACAGGTTGCCTCCTCATCGTATTTATGATTGTCCTATTAACCTTCTTCCAGGGGCTCAAATTCCTTTTGGACGAGTGTATCCGTTATCTGAGTCTGAACTTTCGGAGCTCCGTTCGTATTTGGATGAGAATCTGGCTAAGGGATTCATTAGGCAGTCTTCTTCTCCGGCAGGAGCTGGGATTTTCTTCGTTGAAAAAAAAAAGATCATTCCTTAAGGCCGTGTATTGACTACCGGGATCTGAACAAAATTACAGTCAAAAATCGCTATCCACTTCCTCTCATTCCAGAACTTTTCCAACGCTTGGCTGAGGCTAAGATTTTTTCTAAACTGGATCTTAGGGGTGCATATAACCTAGTTCTCCCCAGGGAATCCAGATGGACTCCAGGAAGATCTCCGCAATTCTTGATTGACCGATTCCATCATCTAAAAAAGCTGTTCAACGCTTCATTGGTTTTGCAAACTTTTACAGGAAATTTATAAAGAACTTTTCTCAAGTCATTCTTCCAATCACTGAGCTGACTCGTAATAATCAAAAGTTTTGTTGGTCACCTCAGGCTCAGGGGGCTTTTGAGAAACTGAAGACACTTTTCACTTCTGGCCCAATTCTTCACCATCCAGATGTTTCCCTTCCTTTCACCTTAGAAGTTGACGCCTCAGAACTCGCAGTGGGTGCTGTGTTGTCACAGAGAACTGGGATTCAAGACGATCTTCATCCTGTTGCTTTTTTTTTTCCCGTAAGTTGGCCAAAAGTGAGTGTAATTATGATGTAGCTGACCGCGAATTACTTGCTATCAAGCTAGCATTGAAGAGTGGAGGTATCTTCTTGAAGGGTCTAAACATCCGATTCTCATCTTTACGGATCATAGAAATCTGGAGTATCTACGCTCTGCCAAAAGGTTGAGACCTAGACAAGCAAGGTGGGCTTTATTCTTCATGCGATTTAATTTTCATCTCACATACCGACCTGGGTCAAAGAATGTTAAGGCAGATGCCTTATTTCGAATGTTCTCTCCTGAAGATGAAGTTCTTCTGCCGGTGCCTTCTCGTCCATGGGGATCAGTTTCTTTGGACTTTATTTCTGAGTTACCTTTGACATGTGATTGTTCCACCATTGCTGTTTTTGTGGACTGTTTAACAAAGATGGCTCATTTTAAGTCTTTACCAAAACTTCCTTCTGCCTCTGAGACTGCTGATACCTTCATTAAGGAAGTAGTAAGGCTCCATGGTCTTCCAGATGAGGTGGTGTCTGATCGGGGTCCGCAGTTCACGTCGCAGTTTTGGAAGTCCTTGTGTGGAGCACTCAAGATTTCGGTGTCCCTTTCCTCTGCTTTTCATCCCCAGTCCAATGGTCAGACCGAGCGAACCAACCAGACCCTCGAGCAGTATTTAAGATGTTATTCTTCGTACCTCCAAGATGACTGGGTGAACCTTTTTCCTCTTGCGGAGTTCGCTTATAATAATGCTCATCATTCCTCCATCAGACAGTCCCCTTTCTTCGCAAACTATGGTCTTCATCCAGTAACTTTTCCCTCTGCCATTGTTTCTAATATTTTAGTTCCTGCAGTTAAGGACCGATTAACTTTTTTGTCCGATAATTTTCAGAAACTCCAAGAGAACATGAAGAAGGCTCAACAAAACTTTAAAGCGTATGCTGATCGGGGACGGAGAGGTGACCCAGAATTCAAGGTGGGTGACTTGGTGTGGCTGTCAACTGTTAACCTAAAGCTTTCTTGTCCCAGTAGGAAGTTGGGTCAACGTTTCTTGGGTCCTTTTCCCATAATTCGTCAAATTAATTCTGTGGCTTTCCAGCTTAAACTTCCGGCTTCCTGGCATATTCATCCAGTGTTTCATACGGCATTTTTGAAACCGGCCTCAACGTTTCGATTTCCTGGGCGTACGGCTCCTCCTCCGCTTCCTGTCGTGGTTGATGGTCAATAGGAATTTGAGGTTGAAGAGATCTTGGATTCCAGGTTGAGAGGCAAGCGTCTTCAATACCTGGTAAGGTGGAAAGGTTTTGGACCGGAAGAGAATTCGTGGGAACCAGTGTCTAACATTCACGCTCCGGAGTTGTTGGAGAAGTTCCATGGAACTTACCCTGGTAAGCCTTCTGGTTGTCGCGTCCTGAGGCCGCTCCTTGATGGGGGGCAATGTGAGGATTCGGGTCCGCGTTCTATCCGGCGCTGGACACTGGCGACGGGCGCGAAGGCGCCGGCGGCGGTCGCTGGTGCAAGGACGCGGGCGAAAACGCCTAAGACGGACGTGACGTCAGTACGGCGACGCCGGCGAAAAGATGCCAGTTGGCGCCAAACTAACAATATTTAAACCTGGTTCAGATGGAGATGCATTGCCTGGTTATTAGGTTGTTTAACTGAAACCCTAGCGTCTCCATACTCTTGAATTCCTGTTGTTGACCCTTGCCTGTTCCCGGACTACGATTTCTGCTGCCTGTCTCGACTCTTCGGCCTGTCTCATCGTTTACGAATCTCGCTGCCTGCCTTTTGACCTCGGACCTCCTGACTACGACTTTGCCTAATCCTTTTGTACTTCGCTGATCGTCTCATTGGCTACTCTCCACAACCCTGCTCCCTGTTCCACTCCAGGTGGGTAGCGGTTGTGTGAGGCGCTTGTGGGTTCACTATCTACGGCTCCAGCTCCTTCTACGACTGGATTATACTGGTAAGCTTGACAGCCAGGGGCAGCCATTCAAAGCTGAAATAAGAAAAAAGGCACAGGATACACAGCAGATAACAGATACGATCTGTAGTATATAATGGGATCAGCACTTATCTGTAGTGTGTCTACTGTCTATCCTGTGCTTCAATGGCCCATGGCTATACAGTAGCCAGTGGCAGAACTTCAGGGGGTGCGATTGTACCAGGGTCTGCACCCCCATGGGGGTCCACATGCGATTTGTGCGCCTGAGTAGCCGCCAACAAGATCACTTTGGAAAGGAGGTGGAGAGGCCCTGCTGCACCGGGCCTGACACTGCTTAGTTACGTTACTGACAGCAAATTGTTTATATAAACTGTAGTACAGTTTCAGTGCAAGTTAACAATATTTTATATGGGCGGAACTACCAGGGGTGTAGGGGGGTGTGTCTGGACCAGGGCCTGCATCCCCTCAGGGCCAACCGGCAGCTTGCGCACAGCTGCAGCATAAAATAACGTATGAAGGGGGGCACAGAGACCTGGCTACACATTCTGCACCCAGGCCCACCCTCCGCTAGTTACGTTACTGTTAATTATTTTTTAAAAATGTAGTTTTTGTTGTTTCTGTTCATTTAATTATGATGTAGTGAGTGCATTTTTACCAGCAGAGTAAAAGAAGACTTTGGAAAATTGTGGACTCTGCTTTCTCTTGTCTAGGTTGTTTGGTATATTCAAAAAACACACTGAACATTATCTCTCTGCATATTTATATTTTTAATAGCAGCAAGAGAAAAGCAAGGAAACCTCATCCACAAACAGTAATTAAAAGCTCTCCCTTTACATTAAACATAACAGAATACTCACTTGGCTTAAGTGAGTAATATGTCTTCTGAAAAAAAGACATTTCTTACATAATGGAGTGCCATTGTTTTACTTAGAAAGCATGTAACGGATCAGCATAATCCCTCTTTAAACATGATGTTAAAGGGATATTTTACTAGGTTTTTATGGATTTAGAAGAATTTGAGCAATCCATCCTGATGATGCATCCACCAAGTTATGGACTTACCTTCTACATATTGGCTAGCATAAGGTTGCAATAATGTCCATGTGAACCTCATGCCTACATATAGGTGGCATATTATTTTATAGCATGGTTAAAACTAATGTAATAACAGTGATAACAGATGCTTCTCTAAGGACCTTGTTTCCATGAGGTTTACAGTAAAATAGATTATATATGCCTAAAAAGCCTGCTTGGGTAAAAAGTCCATCTTCGTAAGAGGAAGATCCCAAATCCAAGGCAAAATTGATAATGGATTTCCTTAGGAACAATAGGGTGAATGTCCTACAATAGTCCTGATCTAAAACCAATGTGCCTGGATGAATGTACCAATATCACTCCTAAACAGTGCAAACAATCCTCATTAGGCCTCTTTAACGGAACTAGTATTTAAAATGTACATTTATTTTGCTGCTCATTTCAGGATAGCTGCCAGTTTTCCACTCTTTGGACCACTGCCCAAAACTGTCCATAATTTGCAACATTAAATAGTAATGAAGAATCCTTAAAACAAGTAGCTGTCTGATTTCTACTGAAGTTGACATATTTCCCTTTAATATGAAATATATAATTTAGTAGCGATATTTAAAACTGTAGCAATATTTAAAACTGTATCTGATTTTCTGTGGAAGAATGGGTTCAGTTTATCTCAATGCCATCTCCCTTTAATTGCTCGCATTGTTGTTTTTGGTGTTTGTGTGGCACCCATGCATCTCCCCAAGCTATAACAATTACTCAGCACCTGCTAAAAAAATTTTTAGCATCAAAATCTAGATTTGAAAAATGTATTCTTGTTTTATCAATCTAAGCACATGGTCAGGTAGGTGAATTTATTTAGACACTAAAAAAATATGCTTACAGCTGCAACCACCTCCGTGTTGGCTATAAGCGGCCTTTCTCAACAACTTCCTTTTTGGAGCCCCAGGGTGTTCATTAGTGTCCAAAGACCAATAGTAACTTTTGGCTTAACTAGTGATACAATGTACAGCATAAGTTTTATGTTCAGCTTATCAAACTTCCTGAGAAGTTATGAGGGTTTGTTTGTCTTCTCCACAACTTGAACACAGGACTCCTTTACTGGAGCAAGCAATATCAGATATGGTCAAGTTATGACACCTAGTTGCTCCATACCTGGCCCACATGACTATATTTCCTTAGCTGTTTTTTCAGTGCCCTTGCAGTAACATACCAAGCATACTGCACCTATTCAGACATAAATAAAGTGCCACTCAACCTAAAAGGGATTCTGTCATCGGAAAACATGTTTTTTTTTTCCAAAACGCATCAGTTAATGCTATTCCAGCAGAATTCTGCACTGAAATCCATTTCTCAAGAGAGCAAACAGATTTTTTTTTTATATTCAATTTTGAAATCTGACATGGGGCTAGACATTTTGTCAATTTCCCAGCTGCACCTGCTCATGTGACTTGTGCCTGCACTTTAGGAGAGAAATGTTTTCTGGCAGGCTGCTGTTTTTCCTTCTCAATGTAACTGAATGTGTCTCAGTGGGACATGGGTTTTTACTATTGAGTGTTGTTCTTAGATCTACCAGACAGCTGTTATCTTGTGTTAGGGAGCTGCTATCTGGTTACCTTCCCATTGTTCTTTTGTTTGGCTGCTGGGGGTGAAGGGAGGGGGTGATATCACTCCAACTTGCAGTACAGCAGTAAAGAGTGATTGAAGTTTATCAGAGCACAAGTCACATGACTTGGGGCAGCTTGGAAATTGACAATATGTCTAGCCCCATGTCAGATTTCAAAATTGAATATAAAAAAATCTGTTTGCTCTTTTGAGAAATGGGCTTCAGTGCAGAATTCTGCTGGAGCAGAACTATTAACTGATTCATTTTGGAATTTTTTTTTTCCCATGACAGTATCCCTTTAACTGCAGTGAATGCATTGTGAACACAGAAGAGGGTAGCGTAGTTCCTGTAAGAGTGTAGTTCAGTCAGAAACTTACCTCTTTGATCAATGATCCAATGTAGAGAGATGTGAGGGGAGTCTGTTCTGCTGGTTTAATGACTAAGGTGTTGCCGCAGCACAAAGCAGGGCCCATCTTCCAGATAAGCATGAGCAAAGGAAAGTTCCACTGAAACAAAAATGACATTCATAGCTACTCCAATACATAAATAAACATTGGTTTAGTAACATAACCAAGTTGCTACGTATAATAGCTATTATGACTTTTGTAGCAGAGCTCTAGCAATTGTGCCACAAAATCTCTTCGCTGTGACCTCCACTTATGTTCAATAGATAACACCTATCCTTTGCTGTGTGTGTGTGTGTGTTACACATGCTAACAGGCTGGTTTGTTACTATTAATACTTACAGGTGTAATAGCCCCACATACTCCAATGGGTTCATGTACAGTGAAGCACAGGAAGCTGTCATCTAAATAACGAAATAATAAAGGAATGACTGTAGCAAGTGGAACAAATGTCAAAGTTAAATTACATGTATTACACAGTATCTGTTGTCCTGGTTATGAGGATCCATTAACCAAACAGATAGTAAAATCAAAATGTACATGTATTAACAAGAGCTATATCCTTGGGCAATGCACATTTTTTTTTATTCAAGGATGGTAATAGTGTCACTGTCAATATGCTTCAAAATTTCTGACCTCTCCCCTTCTGCAATTAAATAATTGCCTATGAAAAGTAATTTCTATCATATTAAAACAAGTTGTTTTTTTTTTTACTGTTATACCACTGCATCACCGCATGCATGTTACGATGTATGGGTTTGTTGCTTTTTTTTTTTTTTTTTTTGTTTCCAATACTTCATTGAAGCATGTCCCATAATATTCCTACCAAACCTATTTTGTGGGAAGAAGCAAGAGAGGAGAAAGGTACAGTTAATAGGCTACATGTAGTATTTAATGGCCCTTAAAATGTAGGAGATTAGTCCTCACTATTCTAATTCTAATTCTATTCCATGTTCCAGAAATATAACACGGCCAGATCTTTCATACAGAATCTTTGATTTTACAAGGATAACGCAGTTCTGTATGAAAGCTGTGCTATAAAACATAACAATCCTAGTGTGATCAGACAGAAAGCAAGTAGCTACAAAATTTCCACTTCAGGCTTCCAAGAAAGAGTTTCTTTACAGCAAACAGAAAAATAAATATAATTCAAAAAAAAGCATTCACTTGTTGTTTTACAATGTCATTCAGTTTAACACAGAGTTTTGGGGGTATATTTCAGTATTGTTTAGATAATCTCTCCCTAGTTCCTGCACTGGCAGTATGTAGTACCTGAGAACTAAAATGAGACAGTATTTAGTAGATGGGCACTATCTCTCCCGACTACACCTGCTATCCCACAGCCACAGTCACTTTCCAGAGACTCTTTCGCCACTGCTACTATAAGCACTATCTCTCCCTACTATACCTGCTATCCCACAGCCAAAGTCCCTTCCCAGAGACTATTATCCCCACTGCTACTATAGGCACCATCTCTCCCTACTATACCTGCTATCGCACATTCAAGGTCCCTTCCCAGAGACTAGTATCCACTTCTACTATAGGCACCGTATCTCCCTACTATACAAATGAGAATACACGTGGAGCTCACCTAGTCTCTTAGTCGGATTTTCCCACGGGGTATCCTGTGCTTGATATCCCAGTTTAGTCAAACTGTAGAAAATATGAAGGTGTGGGACACATCCAAGGCAGCAACTGGACTGCAATAGTTTCTTTATTGGGGGTAGAGATACACAACATGTTTCGGGCAGCGCCCTTTGGACACACTTGCCAAAGGGCGCCGCCCGAAACATGTTGTGTATCTCTACCCCCAATAAAGAAACTATTGCAGTCCAGTTGCTGCCTTGGATGTGTCCCACACCTTCATATTTTCTACAATCTCCCTACTATACCTGCTATCCAACAGTCACAGTCCCTTACCAGAGACTATTATCCCACTGCTACTATAGGAACCGTCTCTCCCTACTATACCTGCTATCAGTTCTTCCCTAAAGGGTTATTACCCCCACTGCTAATATAGGTACCTGCTCATTGATCATCTCACCATTTATCGAAAGACAGATGTGCCCTTACCTACAGGAATTGTCTTGCCCTGTATTTTGTCAGTCCAGCCTGCAAAATAACGCAGGGTCCTAATGCAACCCTCCAAATCTATTAGAAAGGCATGAAGGAAGGGTTTCCCCGTGTCCATGGATTCCAGAGTCTGTAACAATAAAAACAGACAATGAGAAGGTGGTCCCAAAGCACAGAGACCGCATTTTGAACACATTACCGCAGAAACTGGATTAGTGACAAACATTTGCAGGGATTCTTCCTGGCAAAGTGTTGAAACACTGCCGATCCCTTCTTTCCTCTTCACAAAAGTTTCATCCTCCAATATTGGGGCCCTTCTTTTCTAAGACAAGCATACTTTATTTGGCTGATGTTTGGAAATCTATAGTGTTTTGGGTATATTTGTGCAGGTAATCTTTTAATGTAATGTATTTTATAACATCATTTTGTATCGGTACAGATTTTCTGTATGCTCTTTCTAAGAGCTCTCTGAACATGGCCCTTAATTAAGAGATTGACACTCTGAAAAATGGATATTAATGGTGTTTGGATTGGGTGTGCTTTCTGTATTGTCTAACTGTTCATGTATTGGAGTGCATGCCATTTGTCATCCATTCAGGGGCGATTAGCAATTCACCAGCAGGAAAACTTAAGCAGCTAGAGTGCTAGTTCTAACAGACTGGGTTGGGATGAAAATATCATATGGGACAATGAACCGATTTGTTGTTTTTTTTTTCTTTCTTCCTAAGAAAGTAGATTATCTTGGTTTCTTTTTTTTTTTTTTTTAGCTTGCACTGATATCATGTTCTAAAGCTAAATAAGACCTATTTAATGATTTCTAAGTAAGCCAGCTTGCTGCATCTAGCTATAGAAACCCAAGAGGAAAATGAGTATTTGTAGAGGCCAGTAAGTGTCCCTTACAGCCAAGAGAACTCTATCTCTTTCCAGGAGGTCTCCAAGTTTGTGTAGCAGTCTCCCTCGGCCATTGGCATCCAGCCTTCTCCACGCAGAGCCCCTCTGAAATGCAGCACGGGCAGCTTCAACAGCCTTGTCAACATCTGCCTGTGGGACACAGATAACTGCAATTTAAATGCCTTTATAAATATCAATTTGTAATGTTTGTCAGGTAAAATACTTTACATGGCAAACAATAGATAATCGTTTAGAAATATTCTAACAAAGCAGGAGTAAATCATACATTCTGGTATACATGTAACTACCACTGAAGTGATGCTGCTATTTACTGTGCTGCCCCACAATTGTTCTCCTTCCTTTTTGCTCCATTATCTACTCCCTGTTTTTAGAATAAGGTACAGAGCAGGTGTGCAAGGTCAGTGAAATATCACAGGTGCCCAGCAGTCCAATAAACAAGCAAGCTGCTGTATACTCCATTTCCCACAGATTTATCTGCACTCCACATTATCCCCTCCACATTATTCTGACACAAAAAGAGTAGCACACATTTTATGGGGTGGTTCACATTTAAGTTTGCTATAGTATTTGCCTTCATTTTTTCTTTTTTATAGTTTTTGAATTATTCCCCTTGTTCTTCTAACTCTTTGCAGCTTTCAAATGGGGTCACCGACCCTATCTAAAAAATGCTGTGTAAGGGCAGATAAAAGTCCGCCTAAACGAACACAAATCTGTCATACGTAATTATTATCCACCTACAATTACTGGGGAAGATGCAAAGATTAAATCTGAGGTTACAAAATATAAAAAAGAGACCATGTTAGCCAAACATTTTTTTGAACACGGGCACCGGGTGGCACAAATCCGGTGGCAAATCTTGGAAAAAATTACAACTAAACAGGGACATGATAAAAAAAAGTCTACTCTCGCGGAGAGAGTGTTATTGGATTTGGTTACTGCAAACAAGATATTTGAGGGGATTAAATGAAGAGTTTAATTTGTCCTGTTTCTTGTAAAATAAGTGTCTAATAAGCTTTCTTACTTCCCTTACAGATAAGAAAATTTCTTTGCCTAAACTACAGGGACAGGTATCTGTAATTTTTCTCCTTTGATATGTAGGGTAAGATTACTTTTTAACTTTTCTATCTTTGTATATATTTTTTTTGTAACTTTTACCTTCCTCTTAGGTTAATTGCAACAATTGTTTCAATTGAGGTGAATTTGCTGCTTTTTGTTACTAACATGGACTTAAAAGTACTGTGTTTTGTCTATTTATACTGACACCCATGTACAATAATTGCGAAAAGAACCAAAGTATTTTTTAAAAAAAAATTTCTCTGATGTGAATTTATCTTACGTATCTTTGGTAATTTGGTCATTTTTATAACGAAAAACCTTTTGTATTGAAATTGATTCTTCACATTTTTGTATAATGACTCACTAATTGGTTTGCCTTTATGCCTTAATGCCTTAATGTTCATCTGCACCTGTATGTAGTATGCTTGACAAAGGGGCGGAGCCCCGAAACGTTGCACCGCCGCAGTAAAAACTTTTGCAAGGGCTTGCCCTGCAGATACAAGTCTCGTGTGCTGGTGTGTTTTTTGTTCCAGTGTAAGGGCAGAGACATATGCTCAGATTTGGGGAGATTTAGTCACCCGGCTATAAATCGCCTCTTCTTTGGGGCGACTAATCTCCCCAAACTGACTTCCGCCGGCTAGAACGTAAATTGCCGGTAGGATGCCATTCAGAATGCTTCGTTTTCCGAAGTCGGCTGAGGTATCCTTGTGAGGCAATTTCAGGCGACTTCGGAAAACAAATTGCACCGATTTACATTCTAGCCGGCAGGAGGCAGTTCGGGGAGATTAATCGCTGTCTGACTAATCTCCCCAAATCTGAGCATGCGTCTCTCCCCTAAGGCTACAAATGTATTGTTAGTGCTACTTTTTAGTAGTTTTCCTTCTTTTGACGCCCCCTCACCTTTTCATATACGAGTCCCTTGTTCATATCAATGCATGGTTGCTATGGTAATTTAACTCTAGCTACCAGATTGCTGAAACTGCAAACTGGAGAGCTGTTGAATAAAAAGCTAAATAACTCAAAAAAGACAAATAATAAAATATGAAAACCATGTACAAATTGTCTCAGAATATACATCATACAAAATAAATAATTTAAAGTTGAGCAACCCTTTTTAAGTGTCTTTCTAAAGAGTTCTACTCTTTAGAAACAGCAATAAAAATGATAAAGGTTTGCAAGAAAATCACAATACTGGAAAATTGACCCAATGCTGAGCGATAGTCACACACAAGTGTTCACATGCTGTTGGTTTAATATAGTAAATCAATGCTTTGGCATTTTCATCGCAACTACAAAGCACTCACCTTATCTGCTTCCTCCACATCACATATCTTCTTTCCCGTGGCTGGGTTAAACACAGCGAAAGTCCGGCCACTTATAGACTTATGCCACTCATTGTTAATAAATATCTAGAAGGTGTTATAAAGGAGATTTAAATTAGCAATATATTTTTTATTTTGTTTCAATATATCTTTAAATCTAGTGAATGGAATTCTTTTCAAATAAAGATATGAAGACATTGGTTGCCTGGTTCACCCATCTTCACAAAACACAAACACATAGCAAACCTACATATTATCAGACTCACATGAATTGTTAATGCTCATGCCCAGTGCTTTAATGTTAGCAAGTATTCATACTGTAGGAATTTACAGATCTTCCATATAAAATTCAGTGCAGGTGTTTGGGGGGAGAATGCTAAAAAGATTTAAGGAATTAGTGGTCAGAGGCACAAAGGCACACAACTCTGGTGCATACTTTATGCAAATGTGCTTATAGAAACCAGGTTTTCTCCAAACTTTGAAAATACGTGGTTATTGCAAAATGTTTTAAGTGCCAGTAAAGACCCTTCAGGTCCTTAGGCCATGTTTCTGTGCAGCATAATAATAATTGTAGTACTTAAAAGGGTGGTGTGTGCTGCATGTCCGCTATTGTAGACATGAATCAGACCAGAACCTCAGCTCTTTTGTTTTGCTATATTTTACATAAATTCATTAAGCCCCCCCCCTTTCCAACCGTTAGTCAAGGGAGCACTTGTTCTAGGAATCTTGCTTTTGAGTCCATTATTCCATGTATAATACTGGGGGTGCTAAAAAAAAGTCTCTACAGTGCCACAACATGGTTGTAGGAAAATTCCATATGCTATCATAGACAGATTTACTCAAACGCTTTCAGAACTTAAAGAGACAGGAGATGTGAGTCCTGTGACTGTACCTACACCCAGGGTGAACAGTTTTGTAATTACAGAAAAGAAAAATGGAAATCTCAGACCTGAGAATGTTCAATCCAAACGAAGTGGAAAAAAATTCTTTACCATCCTGGATGAGAAGGACGGATACTGGCATGTCACTCTAGATGAACAATCATCATTGTTGCGTACCTTTAACACACCATGGGGGTGCTACAAATTCAATCGGCTACCATTTGGAATAAAGTCTGCTAGTAAGGTGTTTCAGCAGAAAAATGCAGAAGCTTTTAGAAACAATGAAGGCATCCACATAATAGCTAGGGTTTAATTCAATGCTTACCGGCTGGTGGTGGGAGCAAATGGGCGGGCCGTGATGTAAAAGGGGGTGGGCCGTGACGTAGAAAGGGGCGTGCCGTGTCATACAGGGCGGGGCCTAACACACGATTGGCCAGAAGACAGGAAAAAAAAGATAAATTCTGAGCGGGTTGGGGGCGGCCGAGGGCTTTTGTTAGGAGTATTACAAATTTACCGGCAGCGACATTGCCGGTAAATTTGTAATACCGGCCTTGGCAGGTGTTTTATCGGCTAGGCCAGTAAAACACCGGCCGGGTGGCAACCCTAATAATAGCAGATGATATGATTATAGCTGCTTCTACTAAGCAAGAACATGACGACATTCTGAACAAAGTTATAGAGAGCCCGAAAGCTTAATATCAAGTTCAACATGCCTCATGCAAGAACGAAATCTAATCATTTATGCGTCCAGAGCACTATCATGTGCATATCAGAATTATGCACAAATTGAAAAAGAACTGATAGCAATTGTGTTTGCAACAAAGAAATTTCATCAGTTCATCTATAGGGCCAATGTGAAAGTACAGTCAGATTGAAAGCCATTCTCTCAAAGCCTATAGGACAAGCTCCTGCGTGACTACAGAGGATGTTACTGCAGTTGCAAAAATATGACATATCTGTATCGTACACCCCAGGAAAACTGATGGCTATTGCTGACACACTATCCAGAGCAGTTGATACCAAAAGTGCAGATAATGGAGAGGACGTTTTTATCAGAATGTTGTTTACTTAATGCAGTCCACAGAAGCATTAAGTCCTGAGCTGCTACAAATGCTAAAAGTGGAAACACAAAAGGATGATACCCTGAAAGCAGTTAAAGACATGCATATGCAAGGTTGGCCAAAGCGAAAGAAACAAGTGCCATCTACCTTACATCAATATTGGCCAATTCGTCATACATTTTCAATAACTGATGATCTTCTTATGTCTGGTGACAGAGTTGTAATACCAAAAGGCTCTCGAGCAGAAATGTTAAAACGACTTCATAGTGCACACCAAGGCATACAACGCTCCAAAGCAAGAGATAGAATGATCATGTATTGGCCCAGTATATCCAAAGACATTGAACAGATGGTGGAAAACTGTGCAGTCTGTCAAGAAAATAGACCATCCAACCACAAAGAGACTCTATTATCACATGATATACCAGAACTTCCATGGCTAAATCTTGCAGCTAACATTTTTGAATTTAGAGGTCATGCATTTTTGTTGATTGTCGACTATTTTTCCAAATATCCAGAAATCCTAAAACTTCCGGATAAAACTTCATACTTCATCATTGCAAAACTGAAATCCGTGTTTGGCAGACATGGCATCCCAAGGGATATGGTTTCAGACAACATGCCTTTCTCCAGTAGAGAGATGCATAATTTTGCATCGCAGTGGGGAATTCAATTTACTCACTCTAGTCCTGGATAGCCTCATTCTAACGGTCAAGCTGAGAGGATCATGCAAACTGTGAAGTTACTTTTCAAGAAATCATTCAGCACTGGAGCTGATCCACATTTAGCATTTCTACATTTCAGGAATACCCCCATCTCAGGTACCAATGTCACTCCTGCTCAAGTACTAATGGGAAGAGTGTTGAGAAGTACTTTACCGGAAACAACTGAAATCCTCAAAACAAAAGTCCCTAAGAAAACTCAAAAAATGTTAGTGAAGAAGAAGAAATCTCTAAGACACTATAACCGAAATGCTAAAGATTTACCAATCTTTCAGAGGGGAGAGAGAGTGAGGATACAGACTTCCCAGGGATGGAAACCGGCAGTCAGTGTGAAACCAACAGCGGAACCAAGATCATATACGGTAAGGACTACAGATGGAACTCGTTTCCGCAGAAACAGACGTCATTTGAGACGTGACACTACTATTCCAACAGCTGAAGATGAGGTGCATCTACCGGCAGATATGAACAATACATCTGCTGTAAATCCAGTGGAATCTGTAATAGCACCAACTGTGAATGATGACTCTACAGTTAGAGCCAATCCCAGCAGGTCACCAGCCAACTAGAGAACAAAGAAGCACTCACTTTGGAAGGACCGTAATAAAGACTGCTAAGTTACTGGACTGTTCTGAGTTAGAGATCCCCAGCAATGTCTTTTACAATAATCATTTTATAATAAAGATATAGATTATGCTTAGGGGAGACTTTGTTAAAAATGGGGGATGTCTAGCTTAATGCTGTCACCTTAAGATAGCGACAGCAGCTGGTCACATGTTCTCTTCTTCCTGTTCCTGTACTGAGAGTGTGTGAAAGACTAACCCGCCATTTTGCAGTGTGCTGTTATATATGTTGCTGTGTTAAACCTTCGTAAAAGTTATTCTCTACAAGATCAGTTCCTGTGTGCAGTGTCGGACCGGCCCATCGGGATACCAGGAAAATTCCCGGTGGGCCCAGGTGTCAGTGGGCCTCTTGCTTCTAATCATTTGGCCTATTTCATGGTCATTCCCTATTTCTTTATAGGAATAGAGACTAGGGGGGAAATTTACTTCCGAAAATCCGCTAGCGTTGGCTTCGCCGCACTTCGCCAGCGTTTGATTCGTCAAGGCTGCGCAAATTCACGAAGATCCGAAGTTGCACACAGGTTACCGAACGCTTGCGAAGTGGTGCAAGCGATAGTACAATCAGTCGTTCAAAGTTACGCTAGTGAAGGCTAATTTGCATATGGCGCCAAATTTATGGACGTGTATGCTGCAGCGCACATTACACTACACAATCTTAGGGAAAGTTAATAAAAGTATATAGGGGTGTTCTTATGCCCTACACATGTGCCCATAGTATAGTTAAGGTGCCATATGTTATATAAAATGTAGGGGGGAAGGTGGGTAACCTAAAAAAAAATTCCATCTTTTTTAGCCTATCACCCTATAAAAAGTAAAACGCCAGCGTTTTTTTGGGACTTCAAATTTTTTTTTTTCAAACTACTATCTACTCTATTGCAGTTCGCCTGGTCTAACCTGGCAAAGTCAACTCTGGCGAAAGAGGTAACGTTCATAAAAAAAAAAAAAATACTTAGTAAATTTGCGTAATTTCACCCCTTCGCCAGAGTGCACCTTTGCCAGGTGTTAGGCTGCAAAGTTGCGCTACACTATCTAATTCGCTGGCGAATTGTCACCAGGGCCACTGTGAAAATGACGTCACGCAGGCGAATTTCCTGCCTGCCACTTCGCGGTTTAGTAAATTTGCCCCTTGAAAAATAAAGAGGTTGAGTGAGGAGAGGAAAGTGGGCCCACGGTCTAAGGTTTTCTGGTGGGCCCCTGGTATCCCAGTCTGACACTGCCTGTGTGTGCCTGTGCTCTGCTTCACTGTCTTACCCACATGCTTCAGAGTTCCCTGCAAAGCCTGTGTAAGGTGTCTGGACAGATTTAATGAGGGACAAGTGTGTGTGTGTGTACTCACTACCATAAGAAAAACATTAAATAGAGTACCACACAATATGGAATATAATAAATGTATTTTGATTTGAATTCTATCCGTGTAAATGGGCATCTGACATCCTTCCATGAACTTCTACAAAAACATAATTTCATTCATCCATGAAATATAAGGGGAAGTAACCTCTTACAGATTAAACTTGATAGGAAGCCTGGGCAGGTTTCCTACTACTTTTACCACAATACTCCCAGGTCATTAAAACCCAACATTTATTTATTAATATACACATTTAGAGAATGCAAATAGGACTGAACCACTGGCAAACAGTCAGGCCCTTGGCTCGCAGTGCAGACCATAAATCAAAAAAGATGCTGTAAATTGTGTTTGTTTTACAAATAAAGAGATTAAATGAATTATCCATAAATCCTATTTTCCTTTAAAAATATAAATTCCTTATAAGTTAACACCCTGTACTGATGCTGATTCTTCAGGGGTAACTTGTATTTATACATACAGCAGGGTAATGAGTCAAGAACTGTGTTTTTTTTATCTTAGGTGAAAAACACTATAAAATCTATAATAAAAAAAAAATCTAATTATGAATTATATAACTGAAGAATCATTAAGGGGCAGATTTATCAAAGGTCGAATTTATGTGAATTTTCTAATCTTAATTTAATTTTCTGTTTTTTTTAAAAAATTCAAATGTACTCTTATTTATGAAAAAAACGCCATTTGAATGAATGTTACTGACCCAAAAACTCAAATTAAAACAAATTCTAGTGAAATTCGATTCGAGTTTTTCTCCGAAAAAAAAACTTGAATGTCAGGAAGGTTATTAACATCCAGGGCCGGATTTACATAGTGGGGGCCCCTAGGCCCAATGCGTTCATCGCCTCTGTCCCCTCCCCTTTATTCGTGCAAATTTTCATCATCTGGACTGGAGCAATGGGGTTTGTTGTACGGGAAATTTAAAAAATGACTATCTCCAGCGCATCCCCAATGTTTTTGAACCAATGTGGGTGTGGTTGGACAGCATGCCGTCCCTCTTAAAATCCTGATGGCCTTTCCACAAATCCGGGCCTGTTAACATCTTCGAATGGGTCAGCAGTCCTCTGCCATTGACTTGTAAATGAATTTGGCAGGTTTTAGGTGGCGAATATTCGAATTAGAACTGTTTCCATGGTCGAGGTGTGATAAATCTCACATTCAAATTTACATTCCAGTTGGTGCTTTTAAATTTGCATTTGTGCATTTTGACACAAAAACAATTTAGAAAACTCGAATTTAACAATCGGACCTTAGGAAATTTGCCCGTAAATATACACTTGCACCTACAAATTTGTCACGCAAACTGTGCACTGAAAAGGGATGTGTCTGTGTACTTTATGCCAGATTTATAAGTGGATTTATAAGTGGTGCCCTGCACTTCATATTTTCTAAATGGCATGCAATAGGACATTCATTTGCAGTACTGTATGCAATGCTGTTAAGTGTAAGCAATGCCACTATTATGGCTTCACTCTTGGTGTCACTGGAAGAGATTTCGTTCTACTGCGCATGCGTCTGCCCCGGGAAATTGGGAGAAAGAAGAAGCTGGAAGAGTATTGCTCCGTGGTGCTCGCTGGAATAACCCTGGGTCGGTGCAGTTTTCTGCTGATAGGAGCACCGGCCCGGGGTTACAGGTAAGTAAATACAATCACTTGGGGATGCCTAACATTTGGCAACCCCAAGTGCAAGACGACTTTCCTTCTCCTTTAAAAAGCTAATCACGGATTGGTTGCTATAGGTAACTGCCCATGGGCAAATTCGCCCAGAGTTGATAAATGAGCCCCACTGTCTCATCAGAACAGTAAAGTCTATGGAGAGGTATGGAAACCAGTGCCAAGCAGTCAGATTGTAATGGAGTCCTGTGCATGGCAGAATCTACACTGTCAGTCACACCCTAACAACAGCATAGGAAAGCTAGGCAACAGAAACAAAATTCTACTTGTGGGGATATAATAAACAAAGTATAGACTACAAATATCTATAGCTATGGTCAAACACAATGATTCTGTCACAATGCTCTGCTCAGTCTTCATGGTGGTATTACTACCCACACGCTGGAAAGGAAACTATCCATCCAGATCATATGTCAAATCACAATGCAAAAAGGGCTGCTTAAACATGCAGGACTACTTGAGCTTTTGCATTTTAGTTAGAAAACACAGCGACAGTTCTAATGCAGCATATAGGGCCAAGCCAACCCAAGCCAAACCCATCCTATTCAGCACATGGATTTCATTATCTGTACAGATTCTTAGTAAAACAGTACAGTTAGAACATAGAACAACCTCTTTATATTATCTTTATACAACACATAATGGCACAGTACCTAAGGTTAAAGGACCAGTAACATAAAAAAAAATGTATAAAAAAAATTTGTTAGTACACATCGAAAAAAAAACACCAAGACAAATTGAATTTTTAAAATAGCAAAACCTTTATTAAGAAATAACTTACAGAAACTCCACTTCCTGTCCTCTACAGAAAGGGCAACAATCCATTCTGCGGCGCTTGATCAATGGCCTTGTCAATGACAGGGAGGGAGTTTATGAGCCAACCTGCTCCCAAATCCAAATTCCCATGGCGGTGCCTTTGTAACTCGGATTATAGGGAAACCTTACAAATACAGACAAAGGTGCTGGAATGTTACGTGGAGCAGGAATATGTGAGGTGCTACTCTTCTGTTCTTTTGCGCCAGCGCCTCAAAATCGCACGTTAGCGCAGTCCAGGGAAGTTCTTCTTTATGTGCAATGTGCCCTATGGAGAGAGAACTACACAGTCATGTCACTCACTGTGAATGACAAGGCCAAATAAACCGGACACTTCGCAGGCTCCGCGCTACACTGCAATCATCCCCCGGGCCATGTCTCCAGCGCTGCCTTAAACTCCACCCGGGACTTTCTCTTCCGCACTTGGGGCTTCCCCAAATGTTGTGAATGGACAGATGAGGCTGGGTTTCTCGGGGGACACGCTGTCAGTAGAATAGCCAGGAGGAGAAATCAAGTGCCGCAGAATGGATTGTCGCCCTTTCGCCTTTTCTGTAGAGGACAGGTAGCAGAGTTTTTGTCAGTTATTTCTTAATAAAGGCTTTGCTATTTTAAAATTTAATTTGTCTTGGTGGGGTTTTTTCGATGTGTACCAATGAATTTTTTTGATGTTACTGGTCCTTTAAGTAAATTTTTTTAAATCCATGTCAATGTCAAAACTATCCTTTTCGGTTATTTTATTGTTTAAATGTTTTTATTAACCTTAAAGGGACATTATACCCCTCAGTTACATTACAATTACACAGTCTTCAAAACAGTCGCACCAAAGATGTGGTATTCTGCTACTTTGCTCTCAGCATACAACCACAAATCTATCATCTAATCATTTCATTCATGAAATGACCTTTCTCTGCTCATTAATATATAAATCCACACAAGCCAGTACTTGTCAGGTATTGCTGGGAGTCGAGCCGGGGACCTTTGGGTTTCTGGCTCGATACCCTAACCATTTGGCCAGGTGAGCAGCCTGTAGGGTTACTCACTGTGTGTAACCTGGCCTCTGCAGTCCCAGCCCAGCTGCCGCCTGATTGGCCTCTCCAGCCCCAGCTCAGCTGCTGCCTATCTTAATCAACCAATCAGGGCTGCCTCTTCCCTATTTAAGGGCAGCTCTCAGACCACTCCTTGCCAGAGCATTGCATGGTTTTCTAGTACTGCGGCATCGCCCCTAACTAGGTTTCTAGCTCTTGCCCCTTCTCCCTTGTTAGTCTGCCTTGTCTTGTCCTGCTTACCTTTCCTATCTTGTACCTTTCTAGCCTCGACCTTGTTCCAACCCTACCTTGTACTCCTCTCTTGCTATCCTGCTCCAGTCTCCCTCTCTTGCTATCCTGCTCCAGTCTCCCTCTCTTGCTATCCTGCTCCAGTCTCCCTCTCTTGCTATCCTGCTCCAGTCTCCCTCTCTTGCTATCCTGCTCCAGTCTCCCTCTCTTGCTATCCTGCTCCAGTCTCCCTCTCTTGCTATCCTGCTCCAGTCTCCCTCTCTTGCTATCCTGCTCCAGTCTCCCTCTCTTGCTATCCTGCTCCAGTCTCCCTCTCTTGCTATCCTGCTCCAGTCTCCCTCTCTTGCTATCCTGCTCCAGTCTCCCTCTCTTGCTATCCTGCTCCAGTCTCCCTCTCTTGCTATCCTGCTCCAGTCTCCCTCTCTTGCTATCTTGCTCCAGTCTCCCTCTCTTGCTATCTTGCTCCAGCCCTCTCTTGCTCCAGTCCTCTCTTGCTATCTTGCTCCAGTCCTCTCTTGCTATCTTGCTCCAGTCCTCTCTTGCTATCCGCTCCTGTCTCCCTCTGCACTCTATCCCCCAGTTTGATCTACGCCCGCACCGTCCTGTCCCATCCAAGCCGTTCCACTCCTGCCACGTCCAGTCCTTTCCTGTTGAGTCGTCGCCCTCTTCTTCCTGTCTTGTCCAGTCCTGATCGTCGTCCTATCCGTCCTGTTCCAGTCTGACTCTTCGCCCTCATCTACCTGTTCCTGCTTCCCTTCAAGTTTCCCCTTGGCACATACAGCCCCTGCCTCAAGGACTCGCCCTTTCCCTTCAGACTCTACAGCGCCCCCTACCTAATCCTTGACAGTACTTCACTTAATAACCATACCATACAACCTTCTACTATGTACCAAGTTAGAAGGACCTGGAGGAGGGTAGGTAGGGGCCTGTTAGGGCTAAGTCCAACCCTAAGGCCTCCAGTTGGATAGCCCTGACCTTAGACTAGAGTGTGTTACTTTCAGAAGCACTGGAAGCAGCACTGGGAATCATTTGGTAGTGGGGCCCCGGATGACTTCCTGGCAAATACCCATTTTAATGGTTCATTGACACTGGGCCTAAGGACACAAGATATTCCAAAGGCACCCACTGTATTTGCCAGCTGTTTCAAATGAGACAGAGGTAGTGTGTTGTAATGAATTGTTCTTTTTAGGGTAATTAGTGACAGCATGTCGGGTTATTGTCTCTTCTGTTGCCATTATTTTAAAAGGGTTGCCCTGTAAAATTTTTACTGGCAAACACGGTAAAGCAACTTTACCTGTATATATAGATAAAAATAGGGTTCATATTCCCACTGTCAGTAATAATCTTTCTTCCTATGACACAGGGCATTTTTGATATGATACTGGGCTGCAGCAAATGTTTTACGAAGGAGTAGACCTAATATAAGAATGCATTATTAAGCCACTGCTGACTATATGCACTGAAATGAGGCTTCCAACATAAAGCACAGAGGCAGCACCCTTTCCATATACCTTTATCTTGAAGGCAACGAGTGCAGTGCAATGAGAGGGGAAATCACCAGCTTAAAACTGAGTTTTTGATGACCAGTATATCATGCCAAGCAGCACAATACAGAATAATAATTTACATTATGCTTCGTTCTATAAAACAGTACAAAGGAAAAAGTTATATAACTATATGTAGATCATATTATCTCTCATTTTTCTGTCTCACCTATCCATCATATTCATAGATAGACTATGTATGTATCTATCATCTATCTATCAATTTATCATCAATTTATCTGTCATCTATCAATCAATCTATTATCTGTCATCATCTATCTATCATTTATCTATCATTATTATTAACATGTATTTTTGAACGCCAACATATTGCGCAGCGCTGTAAAATGAATGTGCTTATATAAGAAATCTATCATCTTTCTATTATCTATCTATCCACTATCTATCATCATCACCTGCCTATCTATGTATCTGGCTGGTTGTCTGTCTGTCTTCTTCAATGTCTATTATCTCTTATCTTTCTGTCTGTTGATCATCTATCCATCATCTTCATGGTCTATCTACTGTATCTATCATTCTATCAATCATGTACCTATCAATCATCTATCTATCTATCCTCTGTCATTATTAACATGTATTTTTAGAGCCCAACATATTGTGTGGCGCTGTAAAATGAATGTGCTTATACAAAGTAATCTATTATCTATCATATCATTGATCTATCATATAATCTATCTATTATATCTATCATATATCTATGTATCATCGATCTATCATATAGTCTATCAATCTATCATATATCTATCTATCATCGATCTATCATATAATCTATCAATCTAGCATATCTATCATATATCTATCATCGATCTATCTCTCTCTCGCTCCATCATGCTCTTAATCAATCATCTATCATTGCCTGCCTATCTATGCATCTGGCTGGTTGTCTTTCTTCTTCAATGTCTATTATCTCTCATTGATCATCTATATCCATCATCAATGACTGTCTGTCTATGCATGTATGTATATATGTATGTGTATGTATGTACAGTATATATGTATGTGTATGTATGTATGTATGTATGTATGTATGTTGTAAGCAGTAGTTAACAGATTAGTGGTATATAATACTATGCAGCAGTTACAATACCTGTCGGTGCAGGATCTCCAGGTTAGTAATTGGCCTGGGGAGCAATGGGGGCTTCTTATCCGGTTGCCCGTTTTCTATAGCTCCGTTGGTGGTTGTCATGTCCGTAGAGGCACTAATTTAGTGCAATCCCTGCGCAATAGAATCGATACTCTCCGGCAAATCTCCCTCCTTGTTCTGGGGTTTCCCTGACTGGTCTAACAGTGCTGCGCTTCTGCCTTTAATTTAGAATCAACTAGGGGGAGGCGCTGATTGGCTCCTTACAGGGATCTCCCCCTCACTCTGACACTAACATACACCCACTTGTCACATTGGTCTAAGGGTGAAATCGGCTACTAAAGTTTGTGGGACACAGACACAACCTCCTAAAAATATTTAAAATGTTCCCACTAAGGAATGTGCACGCGCACACAACTGTCTCTGCAGTGAAGCCTCATAGAGAAAAACTTACACGTTAGCTGGGCTTGATAATCCGACTCCCCCCTCCCGGCCTGTCCATTGGTGATGTAATCTGCCAATTATTGAGTGCCCGCGCAGCATATCCAATTGAGAACTTTGTGGGCGGTGCATCAGGAAGGGTGGGCGGGGAGACAGGATGCAGGTTCCCTCCCTAATGCACAGTGAGTGTGTTAGTTTTCTGTCAGTATTCTGTAGTGTTCTGTCAGGACCAGCGTTACTTGCCCACAGGAGCCTGTACCTGCAGTTTGTCACCCACCACTGCTACATATGCTTGTAGGCTGCACTAAGTCACTTTTATTCCATTTCACAAGTACACACCTGACTTTGCCGCCGCCACTGCCGAATTGGCCGCAAAAAGCAGCCCTGGCATATAAATCAAAGCAGCCCACATGTACATGTGCGACATTGCAGTCAGCCACCCCCCCCCTCCCCCACACACACAAGTTAATGGAGAATTCAACCCTAAACTTAAAAAAAACACACCCTACATAGACCCTCCTCCCCCCAGCCTAAAGCTGGCCATAGATGCAAAGATTCGATCGTTTGATTCTGACTTCCCCTTCTCAATCGTACGAAAGTTATGTCTGACAAAGCTGGTGACAGTCTCCCACAAATCGTACGGTCGGCAATATACGCAGAGATATTATCGGCAGCTGACAGAAATGTTTTAACCTGGCCGATCGACCAAACGACCGATTTCTATGGGTAGAAAAATGTCGGGACTCTCCACACACGGTCCGAAAATCGTACAAATCAAGGATCTTTGCGTCTATGGCCAGCTTTAGTCAGGCCCAGACTGGCAATCTGTGGTTCTGGCAAATACCAGAGGGGCTGTTCTAAGGTCCCATAGACACTCACTATTTAGTGGGCTGGTGGAGGACTATTTGGGCCTCTGAGTACTTGGAATACCAGGGCCTATTTTGACTCCAAGATAGGGTTGCCACCTGTTTGGTTAGTTTTTTCTAAGACCTATTCGGGTCACAACTTTCTGTTCGGTTTCTAACCTTATGAAACCCGAACAATAATCTGGCCAATATATGAAAACCAATGAAATACAAAGATACTTATCTTGACGTGGCTTAGTTATTATCAGGTGCAGTTAATTTTTTTTGTATTACAGAAACAAATAAGCAAATCAATCAAAAATAAGAAATAGTTTTTCTAAATGAGCATTGCTGTATTTTAAAGCTTTCTGCATAACTGATTTCTGTATAATCGATCCCATACCTGTAGTTAAAGGATTGGTCTTATTTATCGGGCAGCATAGATAGATGTAGGGTTTCCAGCCGTGTGGGTTTCAACTGGACATCTCAGTTTGTTGAAGGGCTGTCCGATCAAAACTTTCTATTCCATTTAAAACATTTTAATAAACCGGACAGAAATCCAGCCAGTTGCATATAAGTGATGCAATAACCCTGACCCGGCATCATAACTCATCTCTGATGTCATCATGCCCACTCGAACATTACTGCTCAACCCCCAATGCTATCTGCCCCGCCCCCTTTGTTAGGGTTTAGCCACTGGCAAAGGTGGCAACCCTATTCCCAGACCCCAGGTGCCCCTAACATTTTACTCACCCTTTGGTGCAGATTCAGGCATCGAAGTTCACAGACACCATCTTGAGCTGGAATGAGACCGGCGATTCGGAAATGTTCGTTTCAGCACATGCGCACTTGTTGCGAAGCAAAAAATTGCTCCTACTGCGCATGCGCCGACATGCCGGTCTCATTCCGAAGATTACTGAAGAGAAGAAGATGGCGCCCGTGAACTCCAATGCCCTGAATCTGCACCGAGGGGTAAGTGAAATGTTAGCGGCATTTGCCCGGGGTAACACTTAGGCTGGGGGGAGGGGGGTCTATGTAGGGTAGGGGGGAAGCATCTGAGAGACAGAAATGCATTGCAGACCCTGGAAATGTGGATATTTGTTATGATTAAAGGGGTGGCTCCCCTTTAAATTAACTTTTAGTATGTTATAGAATCGCTAATTCTAAGCAATATTTCAATTGGCCTTCATTATTTATTATAGTTTTTTAATTTTTAACCCTTTTTCCTCTGACTCTTTCCAGCTTTCAAATGGGGGTTACTTACCCCGTCTAAAAAACAAATGCTTTGTAAGGGTACAAATTTATCATCATTGCTACTTTTTATTACTCATCTTTCTATTTAGGGCTCTCCTATTCATATTCCTGTCTCCAATTTTTTTAAAACTCGCATAAATTCAAAATTCGACCAATTAAAATGTATTAATGAAATCGAATTTTCTCAGCTAGGACTAATTGAATGGACCCAAAAACCCGAATCTAATTAGCTTTGAATAAGAAAAACTCGAATCGAATTAAAAAAAACTCGATTCCAGTTTTTTTCTCCGAAAAAAACCCTCAAATGTCAGGAAGGCAGCAAACAACTCCAAATTGATCCCTGGACCTCTCCCATTGACTTTCACCTGGTTTAGAGGGATGGTTCACCTTTAAGGTAACTTTTATTTTACTTTTGTTATAGAACGACCAATTCTAAGCAACTTTTCAATTGGTTTCCATTTTTTTTATAGTTGTATAGTTATTTGCCTTTTTCTTCTGACTTTCAAATGGGTGTCGCGGACTCCCTTCTAAAAAAAACAAATGCTCTGTAAAGCTACAAATGTATGTTATTGGTACTTTTTATTACTGATCCTTCTATTCAGTCCCTCTCCTATTCATATTCCAGTCTCTTACTCAAATTAATGCATGGTTGCTAGGGTAATTTGGACCCTAGCAAAGATTGCTGAAATTGAAGAGCTGAATAAAAAGCTAAATAACTCAGAAACCACAAATAATAAAAAATGAAAACCAATTGTGAATTGTCTCAGAATATCACTCTCTACAAAGTTGAACAGCCCCTTTAAATGGGATGTTAACAATTTGTCTAATAAAAGAAATATAATTCCAAGCAACTAAATCCAAATTGATCATAAGATAAGTAATCATGAAGGGAGGGGCTTGGCAGAATATGGTCTACTACCTCAAGCAGCAAAAAAGCCTAGAATTGACCTTGCTTACCTTAAAATGCTGGAAGCTGTACTGGATCCTAAGTTGGGCAGCGTTAAATTGTGCTCTATTACCATATACTATGCATACTAAAACACAGTCCCATGTCAGAGGCTATAATACCCCACTGCTACTATGGGCACCATCTCTCCCTACTATACCTGCTATCCAACAACTACAGTCCCTTCCCAGAGACTATTATCCCACTGTTACTATAGGCACCATCTCTCCCTACTATACCTGCTATCCCACAGCCACAAATCCTTCCTAGATGCAATTATCGTCATTTTTACTATAGGCACCATCTCTCCCTACTATACCTGCTATCCCACAGTTACAGTCCCTTCCCAGAGACTATTATCCCACTACTACTATAGACACCATCTCTCCCTACTATACCTGCTATCCCACAGCCACAGTCCCTTCCCAGAGGCTATTGTCCCACTGCTATTATAGGCGGCATCTTTCCCTACCATACCTGCTATCCCACAGTCTCTTTCCAGACCCGATTATCCGGACTGCTACTATAGACACAATCTCTTTCTCTGCTATACCACTCTCAGTCCTTTCCCAGAGGCTATCATCTCAATGTCTACATCTCTCCCTACTATACCTGCTATCCCACAGCCACAGTCCCTTGCCAGATGCTATTATGCCCACAAGAGGTGATCTTACTATCCCCACTGCTACTCTTTCCAGACCCGATTATCCGGACTGCTACTATAGACACAATCTCTTTCTCTGCTATACCATAGTCTCAGTCCTTTCCCAGAGGCTATCATCTCAATGTCTACATCTCTCCCTACTATACATGCTATCCCACAACCACAGTCCCATCCCAGAGACTATTATCCTACTGTTACTATAGGCACCATCTCTCCCTACTATATCTGCTATCCCACAGCCACAATCCCTTCCTATATGCAATTATCCCCACTGCTACTATAGGCAGCATCTTTCCCTACCATACCTGCTATCCCACAGTCCCTTCCCAGACCCGATCATCCGGACTGCTACTTTAGACACAATCTCTTTCTCTGCGATGCCACAGCCTCAGTCCCTTCCCAGTGGCTATCATCTCCATGTCTACTATAGGCACCATCTCTCCCTATTATACCTGCTATCCCACAGTCCCTTCCCAGATGCCATTATGCCCATAAGAGGTGATCTTACTATCCCCACTACCAAAGGTGCTGCTGCTCTGCCTTTGCAATCTAGAAGTAAATGTGGTCCATTATTACATATTCTCATATTCTTTTTGCTTACAGCTGCTGCTCTGTGGGCACCACTATGCACTGTGCCCAAAACAGTGGACCTTGCTAGTATGTTCCCAAAGACAGCTGAAACCAGAAAAGATTGCCTCTTGCCAAAGAACTTCACTGTGCCAGCAAGCGAAGGATTAACAAGCATACATTTCTAATTCTGCGATGATCACACCAAGGAAATGGTTTGTTCAATGAGCTAACTGAGATTTAAATATCTCACACTGGAGTTTCAGAGGTCTCTTTTGGCAACAGGCAAGCCTAAAGCCTCCAGGTGTGTTGGAAGCTCAGTGAGAAATAGGATCTGAGGACAAAAAAAGTGAGCAAAAAATAGCTGGAAGGGAAGTGATCCCGTTCCTTTATTTCCATTCCAAAATACACCTGCCTGCAGATTCCAGCTGTTTCCTTCTAAAATTCAGTAGCATCTGTTATGGCTAATTCTGTGTCACTTTCCCATAGGAGAATCTGCAGAACTAGCTGCAAGCTGTTACATTCATGGATTTATTATTCCGGTTAGAGTCTGCTGTACTGGCTTTGTTACATAAGAGACGTCTAAGAAATGTTAAGGGATATATTTAAAGGTACATTAATACAGAAAGGTATGTGTGTCTGAAAGCATTTATAATATTGGTTAAAACAGGTTTGTGGTTTCTTGTTTAGTAGCTAATGTTGCACAGAGAATTTTTGAGAATTATTTGTCTACTTTTATAAGCAAAAAAAAGCTTCTAACCAATTTATATGCAATAACATGGAACCTAAAATTGTGAATAATTTAAGGAAATAATTCAGTGAATAATATACAAATAACAGAGGAGTTCAATGGCCATTTAAAAACATAAGCCACAGTCTTTTGGGGTGGTTTATAGTATCTTCATATTTCACAATAGGGGGTACATTAAATGTCATGTCCATGAGTCATGTAACATAGCTGATGATATTCACTAAGCACTGCATATACATATAGTTGTGTCTAAATGATTCTGTCAAACATAGCAGTCTAATGTAGCCTAGAAAAAGTCCTTGGAAGACCACATCTGTCCAGAATATTCAAGAATTTTGTGTACATTCCAAGATAATTGCACGTTATTTACTTTTCCTAGTTGATAATTAGAGGTTGTCACTATATTCAATCTATAGGAACATAAGTTTTCCATCATGAGGCTATTCCCCTGTGGCCATATTTGAATAAGTAGGTATATAACAAGGTTCCATTATATTTAAAATTTAGACATTTAAGTGGAAATACACTGTTTTAGGATTTGGCTCAAGTCCTTCATAAAAAATGTGTCTGGAACCTGAACAGATATGCAAATTAAAGCAAGGAAGGTTTAAAGGTATTGTTCAGTATAAAAATAAAAACTGGGTAAATAGATTGACCACCCTACCCAGCTATAGTCAGGTGATCCCGCTGGTGACTAATAAAAGGGCAACCAAGTTTGGGAGTTTTACTTTGAAAGCATCAAGTAAGTTGCAGGTAAAATTTAGTCCCTTTGTAAAATGTATAATGAAGCAATAGAATTCTTAATGAACCAGATGCAATTTGAGTGTAAGACTGGCCAGATATGGGATGACTTTGATGTAGTTGGCCAGCTTAAATATATTGCAATATATGGACAAACAATCCCTGTTTTGATTAAAGGGTAAGGCATTTTTTAGTAGCTGTATGCACAAAATGTCTCAATGTCTTAAATATATTGATAATGGGTTGAGTGCAGAGGACCTTTTGTATTTGTGTGTGTGTGTATAGAGAGAGGGTACCCCAGTGAGATGTTGAGTCAGGAAGTGACACGGGTCCAAGCATTGGACCGTGGAGCAATTATTCAGGAAAAAACGCAAGTCAAGCGAGAAGGGAAGCGTATTCCGTTTGTGCATACTTACCATTCTTGTGTGCGTGAGGTACACCGTATAATACATAGACACTGGCCGTTGCTGAGGAGGGCATACCTGGATATTTCTGAGTTTTTGGAACCCCCGCTTATGTCGTATAAACGACCACGCAGTCTGAGAGACAGGCTTGTCAAATCAGATTTAGGCACAGTGAAAGTGAGTCCTCAGAGACTCTTGGCTCCACTTAGGAATGGCATGTACCCTTGTGGTAGATGTAATCAGTGTTCTAGTGTGATACGCACCAATGCTTTTTCGCATCCTTATACAGGAAGGAAGTTTGACATACAGGGTCACTTCACTTGTGATTCGGAGTATGTCGTGTACATGTTGAAGTGTCCATGTGGGCTGGCATATGTTGGTGAAACCATACAACCGATCCGTGACAGGATCAGCCAACATAAATCTACTATACGCAAAGAGATGTTGAAATAACCGGTTCCACTTCACTTCCAGTGTGCACGACATACTGCAGCGAGCCTGAGATTTTTGGTGATAGTCTGTTGCCCCCCCACGTCGGGGGGGCAACAGACTCTTGTTACTCCAAAGAAGGGAGAAATTTTGGCTACATACATTACAGACACTGCATCCTAGAGGTCTCAATAGGGAATACGATTTGTATGCATTTATGTGAAAATGAATTTTGTGAATATGGGGTGGGCGAAGGGGCTTTGTATGTTAACACACAGGGAGATATTGCTACTCTTTTCTGACCCTATGAGGATTGACTCAGTAATGTTACAAGATATAATATGTTAAGATGTTCATAGTGCTGAATGTGTACTATTGTCTGTACTAGTTAATTGTATTTAGTGCAGCGAGGGTTAAACCTTGTGAGACATTGATTCACCTGTTGAGTGTGTTAATTAGTTACCTTTAAAAAGGAAATGATGATGTAATGTGATGCTTGACAAAGAAGCGGGAGCTTCGAAACGTTGCAGCAATTTCTGCACATAAAGGACTGTTTTTACCTGCAATTGGAGTCTGGACTTTTTTGTTTGGATATATATAGATATATATAGATATATATATATATTAGAAGTAGTAGAGATCGCACTCACAGGTCTTAATGTAGAAAAAGAAAATTTATTATGGACAACTTAGCACTTGTCCACAATAAATTTTCTTTTTCTACATTAAGACCTGTGAGTGCGATCTCTACTACTTCTAATTGATGTTACTGATCTTGGACTGCACCCAGGCACGCTTGACCTCCATTTCGTGAGTGCCGTTTTTTTGCTCTCTCTCTCTCTCTCTCTCTCTCTCTCTATATATAGATATAGAGATATATATATATATATATATATATATATATATATATATATATATATATATATATATATATATATATATATATATATATATATATATATATATATATATATATATATATATAGTCCAAAGCTTCTAACGCACTCCGTGTACTGTAGAAATGACCCAGGTGCTACCAAAGGTAGCCAGGGTCAGTGAATGTTGGGATAAATTAAATATGGATATATTGGTCCCTGCGAGATCTGCCACTTCTGCCCCCTCCTCGTTGGGTACCTTTTCCACGACCCTGTCCTGTGGGTGGCCGATCCGTTAATGGTGTTGGTATTTCGAAAAAAAAACAGTAGTTGCAGACTGTTCCGAACTTTCGATGCTTGAAGCGCCTATTTGGGAGACTGCGTGTGACCCATCATGTCGGTTTATCGATCCCTGCCTAGCCATCTGTACAAACGACAGGTGGTGTAATCTTCATTTACTCTATGAAGCTGTTCATGATTGAAACGCAGGAGTTCTTGTTTATAGGCTTCTATTTGGCATTCAATGCGGAACATCAGGTCGCTTGCTGTTCCACCTTTAACAGTAACAGGTGGCCTGTTTAACGTATTATGTAACTTGCTTTATAGTTATTCCCATGACAAGGTTTCTGTTTTTTGTCCTGTGGATGTTCTTTTGAAACTTTGTTTCATTTTTGAGCTATATACTAACTCGTTATCTTCTTTTCTTGGTGCAGGGGTTTTTCCCAGTCACATGACCTTGTGGGTGTGCACCTGTGGTAGGTGTCATACATTTTATCTATTTAAGCAATGCTTCTTTTAAGGTGATTATGTAAAAAAGGTGTTGGGGAGCACCTCCCATCAAATGTGAAAAACAGCAGATGGTGTGCAGGGTCAAGTATTAAATCACAAGGAAAAGAGAGAGAGAAAGAACTGACCCATATTTTTGCACCCTCCCATCCAACAGCTCACATGAACTTGTGGACACGATTGGATGGTGCAAATAAATGGGTCAGTTCTTTCTCTCTCTCTCTTTTCCTTTCTTTTAAGGTGAACATGGTCTTGACAAAGGTCTTAGGCAAAGACCGAAACGTTAGCCAGTTCTTTTTAAATGTAATTAATAAAGGATGGATTTTTAATATTTCTACAAATCCCAGTGTGCGCCAATCTTTTTTGGATTTGTTTTAAAAAAAAAATATATATATATATATATATATATATATATATATATATATATATATATATATATATATATAATTTATCCCAAATCTCACCTAACTGACCTTCAAGCTGGACTTTCTGGTGTATGTAGAAGCCTAAATGTCAATTTACCCCAACTTCATCCTAAGCACCTCCTCCCCTTGTTACAAGTAAAGGTGGTTTAGCCCTACAGTTTGGGAACCACTGCTGTAGGCTTTAAAACCCAGGGAGTCTCATTAACAACTTCTAATGAAATATTTTATTTGGTATTTAGTATATTCTGCCATTATGGAGCATGATGCAATGTTCCCCCAGCTTCTTAAAGGAGTTCACCTTTAAATTAACGTTAAGTATGATGTAGATTGTAGAAAGTGATATTCTTAGACAATTTGCAATTAGTTTTAATTTTTTTATGTGTTGTTTTTGAGTTGCAATTGCAGATATCTGGTGGCTGGGGTCCAAATTACCCTAGCTACCATACACTGATTTGAAAAAGAAACTGGAATATAAATAGGGGAGGGCTTGAATAAATGTGTAGCCTTACAGAGCATTTGTTTTTTAGATTGGGTCAGTGACCCGCATTTGAAAGCTGGAAAGAGTGATAAGTAGAAGGCAAATATTAGAAGACTATAAAAAAGAAAAGATTGAGTCCAATTGAAAAGTTACTTAAAACTGGCCATTCTGTAAAATACTAAAAGTTAACTTAAAGGTGAACCACCCCTTTAAAGCAGTACAAACTTTTTTCATTTTTATGCATAACCCTAGTTACAGCCCTGTCTATTGAGAAGCTACCAACACCCTCTGTCTTTATATATTTTTAATAATATGTTTGTTTATAAATATTATTCTCTTCAGTTAGTGCATGTGCCATTGCAACATACAAGGCTTGTGCTTGTACTTGGGTAGTTATAGGGTCTTAGGACAGGACCTTGCATATTCTTTAAACTGGAGGGTTCTTATGTCAAAGCAGAGATGCCTAAAAATTACAGACATGAGGCCTACTTTTAGCAGAATTATCATGTCCAGTTATGCCACCATGAATTCTACTGAAAAAGATGCTGTATGTAAGTATACATTGTTGTATTTTCCTGACTTCTTCATGTACAGGCTACTTTTTTTAATAATTTGAATAGTGGGAAGCCCTTAGATGGGCGACCTAATAGATCTGTGAGCAGTGTCTGCTGTTCACCAGCTTAAGATCTACTGGTAGATCCACCACACATTGTAAGTTTTAGACATTCTTGTTTTAAGGTTTTAACAAAACATAGCAAGCCAGTCACAACTGAATGCACTTGTGTTTATAAGACACGTCTCATTATGAAAACGTAACTACCAGTATACTATATACTGAAGAAGCCTGTGTCATAGAATCCAAAAAAAAAGGGAAATTTAGGTGTCCCACCAGATACTTTTTTATGGTTTTCAGTGTTGGGGGTGTTACTCATTACATAGTAGTGGTAAGTAAGTAAAGCAAATGGCCAAATAAGTTTACATGCATTTTTGCTCACTATCTAGAATAATGTGCAGTGTATATTATGGAAACTTACATGCAGTTTTAATGTATTTGATTGTTATTACACTGTGTAATTTCCCTTTAAAATTGCCTTTGAGGATTGAGGTTGCCTGTGATCTCATTGCGTGCCAGTCCAGCCAGTAGTAAATGTCACCATGTGTAGGTTTCTCTTTCTTCAAGGCTGCTTTGATCATGTTTATCCTGCATTATTTAAAAAGGAATGTACATTACATTGCAAAAATACATGGGTGGGGATATGAAAGGCAGTGTAGTAGGTGGTTATTATGAAATTTAATTTATCTGGCAGATGGTAATTCTGCTCTCTGACTAGAAAAACCTACTACAATTGGGGCCAGTTATATTTTACAGACGGTTAGGAGAGTGACTTATACTAGTCACTGTCCGATCTAAGGTCCCATACGAGTCCATTACCATAGTAAGAAAAAAAGATCTCCATTGTGAAAAATCGAAGCAGGATGCCACATGAAGATTAAGGAATATGGATGGATAGATTTGAATGGATTGTTTGGTGATTGCATTTAAAGCTGGAATTGGGATCTCTGGCAGACCCAGATATCACCAGTAATATCATTGAGTGGAGCAGTTTGTTGAAGATCACTGGCCACCAAATAGATATGAGATTCCTTTGAAAGAATCCACAATTATTTAAGAAATTTCAATTAAATAAATGCAAGTCCTGGAGTAAGCATGCTCCTTCCTCATGTCCAACGTGAGGCTGCTTTCTGATGATTTGAAATCCCAATGCTTGGTTCTGGGAGAAGGTAGATCTGGGGAAGTCTAATAAGGTTTAACATTTGCAAACAAGAGCTTTTGTTCTAGTTAAATAAGCATTTCTCAGACTAGGACCGTTCCTCAAACGCTGTTGTCATTGTTTCCCCTCCATTGCCTCTTGTCACTTCTCTTTGTCAGAGTTTAATTAGGACAACGGGTTTTCACAGGCTCATTTGTCACTTCAGCAGCTTTCTAACACTTCCTAACGAGGGGAAATTCAGAGAATCGTGTGGGTAGATGTTAAGCAGAAAAGGCTGGATAGAAGAGGGCACTTAACAAGTACTCTTGGGTCAATTATCAAAGTCGCACAGGTGCAAAACTGTTACACAAATCAGAGGTAAATGTATCAGGAATACCCTTTATAGGTAATTGATTTTATAAGTATAAACCCATTGCAAAATTGTGCAAATACTATAACTAATTGTATGAATGTATGACTAGCTGTCTTCACAAGCCCCAAATAATATAGAAAATAAACAATAAACAAAGCCCATGGTATTTATGCTTATTAAAATTATTTATTTCTACAGCGCCAGCAAGTTGAAAAAACTTTTATTATAATTAGAAGTTCACCTGTCATGCAGAGAACACAAAATGGATGCCTAGGTGCTGGGACATGAATGAAAGAAAATAAGTGTAGTTTATTCAACGTTTCGGCTCAGCCACATGAGCCGTCTTCAGGACGGCTTTGCTTTGCTTTGCTATATATATAGATATAGATATAGATATATATATATATATATAGATATATATAGATATATATAGAAATCTATATATCTATACTGTATATCTATATCTATATATCTAAAGAAGTCCAGACAGGGTGCACTCAGAACCAGCAAACAAACGCCTGGGTGCAGGTTAAATAAAACCTGAGGACGGCCTGAGTAGAGGAGCCGAAACTTTGAAATAAAGTTTCTTTTGTTTTTTCACGGATAAAAGACCTTGGAGTGCGGTTTGTTATTAATGATTCATTATATATATATATATATATATATATATATATATATATATATATATATATATATATATATATATATATTACACTAAATTATATCCTTAATATATGGATATAATATTATTAAATCCTTATATATGGTGTATGGTAATGTCATCGGCTAAAGTCAGTGCTTAGTGATGTAATTTCTGTAACATGACTCACTGATACGTGTGTAATTTAATTATTGCTACCCCTGTTGTAAAATATGAGGATATTAGATAGGTAATATACAGGCGTTTCATGGCCTGTATAAAAGCACATATACTGTATGCTTTTATAGTATCATGAAACCTCTCAATATCCTTATATTTTACAACAGGGTGTACATTATCCATTATGAATCTTACAATGGGGGGGGGGGGAATGTCCATTTGTCACTGTACATACTCCAGAACCTTTGGCCTATGTGTGGGGTCATAGAACAAGTTTTTTTTAATTCCCAAATAAAAGAAAAATATGGCTCCTCCACTGGCAAATGTATGAGATATTTGGTCAACCTCAAACAGGATGAGGCTGCTTTGTCTGCAGCTACATATACTGTAACATAACGAGCCCATAGAGCAGTGATCCCCAACCAGTAGCTCGTGAGCAACATGTTGCTCTCCAACCCCTTGGATGTTGCTTTCAGGGTCCTGAAAGCAGGTGCTTATTTTTGAATTCCAGGCTTGGAAGCAAGTAGGTAGGATGCCAGTGCACATAAGGGCTACCAAATGGCCAATTATAGTCCTTATTTTGGCACCCCAAGGGACATTTTCATTTTTGTGTTGCTCCCCAACTCTTTTTACATTTGAATGTGGCTCACAGGTAAAAAACTGTTGGGGACCCCTGCCATAGAGCATCAATACAAATACATTTATCTCAAATTAATGAAGCTCAAACACCAATCCAATACGAGAACTCCTTATTTCTGCTTGAAACTGTACTTCTGAAAAGGTCTGGGTGTAAAGCCTGCTATGTTCAAAACTTATAGAACCCATCAAGGGTTTTAACTACCCTATGGTACAGAAGGTCTAATTTATAAATTCAATGCCTCAAAGTTGTGTTCTTGGTTCAAATCAAACAGGTGAACCAGGTGAAGGAACCAGCCAGTAATTGGTGCTGAACAATATATGGCAGTTAGCCTTATGAAAACAACCTTCTGGTTGGTTGGTTGCTATAAATTACGTTTCCAGAGTAAAATTTGCACCTCCAAGCTATGGGACTCCTCTTCACACACTGATTCTTATCATTATCCTTTATTACACAATTTTCCATACATACACTATTTATATTATTTCCCACTCCAGTGTGGTTTACAATTTAAGGTCCTTATCATGCACACACAGGGGTCAATTTAATCAGTAGCCAATTCACCTGGCTATATGATTTTGGAGAGTGAGAAGGATTTCTTCTCCTTCTTCAGCACTTCACTACAGGAAGGGGATCCATTATCTGAAAACCTCAGAATTACTGGAAGACCATCTCCCATAGACTCGATTTTAATCACATAATTCAAGTTTGATTTTTTTAAAAATGCTTTTCATCTGTAATAGCAAAATTGTACCTTGTACTTGACCCCAAATAATATAAAATTAATCCTTACTAAATACAAAACAATATTTTTGGGCTTAATTAATGTTTACATAGTCAATTTAAAGTAGAGAGACCCTGAGGTCCTGAGCATTCTGGATAAAAGGTTCCATATCTGTACTAACCACCACATGCCTATGGCACTTCTCCAGAACTGCATTTTTTAAGCAAATCAGTAAATGGTTCTATTTTGGGCAGAAATATTTTTGGATGAAAATATCTCATTGTTTGCAGTAAAGCAATGGGCAAAATAGAGTAAGATGGAAGTATAGACCCAATAAGTAAGATTTTTGGAATCATTTTTCTGACAAAAAAAATGTATTTAAGGAAAAAAGAATCATCTGTAGTATCTTTGATAAAACTTTAATTAAAAAAAAGAATAATCTGTATCTGAAATAATATACAATAATGTAAAAAAAACTTTATTTTATAACTATTTAACCCTATGTATTTTTATTTGGTGACTGAACTTGCTTTGTAAAAAAAAAACAAAAAAACGATTTCTGTTAATTAACAGAATAATGAAGCGTTTTATTGCGCTGTTAACCCATAACAATATGTGGCCGTGCCTTGTCTCTCCCAATTAGAGAGAGGAGGATGCATATTTTTGTTTAAATTGGTTCAATTTCAAATATTTACTAATTGCTTCACACATTGTTATTATCACCAGCCTGACACTTCCCTAAATGAGTGCTCATTGGTCCACGTACTGGAAGAGGCCACTCCTGGGGGTAGCACACTGATCATGCAAGTTGTGCCCAGACATCAATACACAACATTCACCAGTTCACTAAGCACATTTATAATGGCTGTGAGAACAAATGTAGGAAATCAGTAGGTCCTTTATATGGTAATGGATATGTGCGCTATACACTGGAGCAAGGGATTTCATTAGAAAGGGGAAATATTCCCTTATAAATAAGGTTTACATTTCATTACACTGCTTGTTTTTAGGGTAGAGCAAAGATTGGATTTGCCCTAAATGTTTAAGGAACACCTTGGGGTGAAAATGTAAATAAAAACACAAATGACTTGCTATAATTGATAACAATCCACAAAATATTCTTCTACTAAGGCAAGCAGTATGGCATTTTCTGTAGTGCAGGTAAATACACATTTGAAGAGAATGAATGAATAAAGAATAGAGTCGGTCTGGTTTCTGACACTCTAGGGTCTCTGTTGTTAGCGCAGAGGTACCGGTCTCTGAGAATACGCAGTGGAAGAAAGCAGTGGGAGCACTGATTTAGGCTGTAGTTCAGCCATGTTCTCCCATGCGTGTAGCAGCTGCTATACCCTCAGAAACACAGCCGCAGCCAGGGCTCACCCAGGTGTTTGGGTCCAGAACAAAAGACCTTTTCACTGTTTTTTGAGGACACAGAAGCCGTGCTGCTTGAATGGTTGTTCCCAGCTGGTTGTATTGCTGCAAATATACAGTCAGGCCTCTTATATCAGCAGAGCCAAGAGTAATTCGACTAAAATACTTCCAGTCATGAAACCAAAATGAATTAGAGAATATTAACCCCTCTGTTGCCTGAAGGCTGTCTTAAACACTTGCAGTTGCTTTGTGACTAGCTAAGTCAGTGACTAGCCACTTGCCCATAATGTTAGAGCTTTTATTAATATGAACTGAACATGAATGAGTTGCAGTTAGTTGCTGTTAGTTGTACAAAATAGGTATTGTTGCTTGTCCTTACATGAGTTTGCATAAATAATTTGAGACAATTATCCCACTGCTACTATAGGCACCATCTCTCCCTACTATACCTGCTATCCCCCAGCCACACTCCCTTCCCAGAGACTATTATCCCACTGTTACTATAGGCACCATCTCTCACTACTATACCTGCTATCCCCCAGCCACACTCCCTTCCCAGAGACTATTATTGTTACTATAGGCACCATCTCTCCCTACTATACATGCTATCCCCCAGCCACACTCCCTTCCCAGAGACTATTATCCCACTGTTACTATAGGCACCATCTCTCACTACTATACCTGCTATCCCCCAGCCACACTCCCTTCCCAGAGACTATTATCCCACTGTTACTATAGGCACCATCTCTCTCCCTACTATACCTGCTATCCCCCAGCCACACTCCCTTCCCAGAGACTATTATCCCACTATTACTATAGGCACCATCTCTCCCTACTATACCTGCTATCCCACAGTCACACTCCCTTCCCAGAGACTATTATCCCACTGTTACTGTAGACACCATCTCTCCCTACTATACCTGCTATCCCCCAGCCACACTCCCTTCCCAGAGACTATTATCCCGCTATTACTATAGGCACCATCTCTTCCTACTATACCTGCTATCCCACAGTCACACTCCCTTCCCAGAGACTATTATCCCACTGTTACTGTAGACACCATCTCTCCCTACTATACCTGCTATCCCACAGTCACACTCCCTTCCCAGAGACTATTATCCCACTGTTACTATAGGCACCATCTCTCCCTGCTATACCTGTTATCCCACAGGCGCAATCCCTTCCTATATGCAATTATCGCCATTGTTACTATAGGCACCATCTCTCCCTACTATACCTGCTATCCCCCAGCCACACTCCCTTCCCAGAGACTATTATCCCACTGTTACTATAGGCACCATCTCTCACTACTATACCTGCTATCCCCCAGCCACACTCCCTTCCCAGAGACTATTATCCCACTGTTACTATAGGCACCATCTCTCCCTACTATACCTGCTATCCCACAGTCACACTCCCTTCCCAGAGACTATTATCCCACTGTTACTGTAGACACCATCTCTCCCTACTATACCTGCTATCCCCCAGCCACACTCCCTTCCCAGAGACTATTATCCCACTGTTACTGTAGACACCATCTCTCCCTACTATACCTGCTATCCCCCAGCCACACTCCCTTCCCAGAGACTATTATCCCACTATTACTATAGGCACCATCTCTCCCTACTATACCTGCTATCCCACAGTCACACTCCCTTCCCAGAGACTATTATCCCACTGTTACTATAGGCACCATCTCTCCCTGCTATACCTGTTATCCCACAGGCACAATCCCTTCCTATATGCAATTATCGCCATTGTTACTATAGGCACCATCTCTCCCTACTATACCTGCTATCCCCCAGCCACACTCCCTTCCCAGAGACTATTATCCCACTGTTACTATAGGCACCATCTCTCACTACTATACCTGCTATCCCCCAGCCACACTCCCTTCCCAGAGACTATTATCCCACTGTTACTATAGGCACCATCTCTCCCTACTATACCTGCTATCCCACAGCCACACCCCCTTCTCAAAGACGATTATACTCTCGAACTGAGTGGTCGTGTGTCTAGTGTGCTGTGTAAGTGAGGTTTCTCCCAGGCCCTTGCGGGTCTGGGGGGGTTAGTTCAGGGTTGTTACCCTTCCCTTCTCTCTTCCCTTAATCGGGAGATTTATTTTTTTTTGTTTGCTTTGTATTATTTTTTTTCCTTTTGGCTTAAAAATTTCCTTCTTTCATCAATAATGAGGAAGAAGGGAAATAATACCCCTGGTGATAGCCAGAGATCCCGTTTTGGATATGGAAGGAGGGCTGCTGAAGCCAGTATGGCAGCTCCCTCTGAGCATAGAAGGAGAAGTGCGAGAGCAAAGTCTCCAAAGAAAGAGCCAGCGGGAAGTGAGCTGTCCTCATGCGGTGAAGCCAAAGAGAGCCAAGACGCAGCTCTTAATCAGGCTCCAGAAGTCGGTGTTACTGCGGGGAGCTGCGGTGCAGTGATGGAGGAGCTAGACCTGGAAGTGTGTGAAGTCTCGTCGGCAAGAGGACAGGAGTTACCGCAAGAGTTAGAGGCTACTGTGGCAATGGAGATAACGGCTGGAGCAATAGCGCGAAAAGTAGCTGAAACAGCGCTGATGGAATCTTCTGGCCAGAATAATGAAATCCTAACTTCAGGGGCTGAATGTTTGAGTTCTAATATGGAGGAGCCTGGTGAGAACACTGGTGTTACAGAGACTGAGGGGGAAGGGAGCCCTGGGACTGATACAGCTCCAAATGGGGGGCGAGTGGACAATTTTTCTTTTTTTGGAAAGGACACTGCATGTAAGACTGTGAAATCCAACCCTACATTGGGTCTATCTAATCCTTTGGAGAAAGACTCTGGGTGTGGTGCAGTAATTGAATATGATAAGATTATTACTGCATTGAATGAGTTAAAATGCTTAGAGACCAAACAATCTGCACTCACCAAAGGAATTGACTTACTTATAAAAGATCTTAATTTGCTAAAGGGGCAAAAGAGAACAGAGACTATAAGAGACCTGGCGTATTTAAACAAAGATTTAGAGGAGGTTGATATTCAAATTAAATCTATTTTGGAGGTTATTGAACCATGGAAAGAACTATATTATAACAAAAAAGGTTTGAGGAAATGAAAAGGGGGGGAGGGGATATAGCATCAGAAAGACTATGAAAGATCGCTGAATTACTTAAAGAAAATGAATGTGAAAATGTTTTTTGTGAACAGTCCCAAAATGCAAAAGCAAAGTTATCAGAGGAGAAAGGTGCCTTGTCCATTTCTAAACGAGCCACTAATCCCTCTGCAGCAAATGCAAATGTTCCTAATTGCTCACCTGAGCAGGTAACTGCTGCTGCTGCTTCTCTGGCAATGGGGGGAGGGGCTGATTTGTCTCTCAGTCAATCTGCTAGTGATCTTTCAGCAAAGGAAAATGGGGCTGATTCTTCTTCTGGGACAAAAGGTAATGTTTCTGTGTCAAAAGGAAAGGTTTCTGATCTCTCAACGCAGCTGGATAATGTTTGTGAGCAGGCAGGCAATGCTTTTCCTATGAGAGGGGCAGTTTGTGAACAGACAGAAAGTGTCATAACAGAAAGTGTTTCTTCTGAGCAAACTGCTAACATTCCTATGGCAAGTGGGGAGGCTTCTGTGTCTTTTTCTAAAATTGTAGGAAGCAAAATGTCTTTTTCAAAAGTTGTTGCGTCATCCACAAACAAAATTGATGTATCTTCAAACAGTGAGGCAGGGAATACACAAGCAGGGGGTGTTTGGGGGGGAAAAGAATCTGTTTGAGGAGGTAGAGGATGGAGCAGAAGAAGAATATGGCAAGAGAAAAAATGTGGTTAAAATCAAATGGGTAGGTGAAAGGGAGGACTTTCCAGGTAGGAGATTTGTGGCTAGAAATTTGGTCAAACAAGTTCTAGGTGATATTTATGCATTGATTTGCATTACTGATCTAGAATTTGACTTAAGCTTTAATCTGTCACATGGGTTAGAGGAATTTTGGAGGCAATATAATTTAAAGAAAAATGCTAAGGAATAGCATAATTTTAAAGTAATTCCAATATCCAAGCCAGAGCTCAAGAATGTAACAATAATAATAAAAAATGAGACTGTGCATGCAGAGGACATTCTTATTTGGCTAAGATGGCAATGCACAGTATTATCTCCTTTGGTAAAAATATATGATGAGGAAGATCTGTGGGTAGGAGGGTATAAGATACAGGTTAAACTTAATACGGAAGGTTATTCTCAAAAGCACCTACCCACTTCTTTCTTTAATGGCAAGGATAGAGGAGTATGCTATTATGTCGGTCAGCCTAAACTCTGTTTCAAGTGCGGTGCCAGAACTCATTTAGCAGGGAAATGCAGCATAAAGAAGTGTGCTTTTTGTGGGGAAATTGGTCACACTGGTAAAGAATGTGACAAACAGATCATGTGCAATCTCTGCCTCAAAACTGGCCATGCCTACAGGAATTGCCCAGAGGCCTGGCGCAATGTTAAAAATCAGTTCCCAACATAGAGGAACAATTAATGGAGGACATGGCTGGTGGTGTTACAGACTTGCAGGAGGTGCAACAGGTTAATCAAATACATGGTAATGCCCTAGCCCAGAAGAAAGTGACAACTGTTTCTAGTAAGGAGAAAAAAGCTGAGGAAAAAACAGAGGAATGGAAGACAGTGAGGGAAAGCAGGAAAAGGAGATTCAAGAAAAAAAATGTAGTGGGTAAAATGACTGCTGAGAATCGGAACAGGTACGAAGTACTAGGGGGAAAGTCATGGGCAGAGGAGGTAGAAGAATCAGAGGACGTGGAAAGGATGGAGGAGGAAGAAGAAGAGAGAGAAAAAAGGAAAAACCAGGTCCAGGACACTAGCAGAAAAAAAAGCAAAAAAGAACTAGATGATGTGTCAGTGGATCTAGAATGGGAATCTTTAGACAAACACGAAATGGAAACTGACTTAGGACCTAGGGTTCAAGTGAAGAGATCAGGGGACAGTAGTGTGGTTTCTGGCAAAAAGAGAAATGGATCTGTCAATTAATTTTTTCACCATTAATGTGTGTAGTATCAAGAACAGAAAGTCCCGGTTTGTTGCTTACGAATTTTTTAAGGAATTGACAGCTGATATTATCTTTTTGCAGGAGACTAGACTATAATCTCTAAATGAAATCAGGATAGCAAGGAGGGAGTGGAGGGAGGGTCTCTCTTACTGGTCCATAGCCACAGAACCTGCAGGGGGAGTTGCCATACTGTTCAAAGGTGATAAGCAATTTGTGGTCAAGAAGATGGTAGATGTTCAATTAGGCAGGTGTTTACTGCTGGACATATTGATAGACGGGAAGTTGGTGAGGCTTATTAATGTATATGGGCCCCAGGCAATCCCTGTGAGAAGGTCTCTATTGAATGACATTAAACCATTCCTTTTCACTTCAGTACCTATTATTTTCGCTGGTGACTTTAACCAGGTATTATGTGAGAAGGGCAGGACAGGGAAGATAAAAAAATATGAATGTTTATTTTTTAGGGAACTAATCAAAGATACTGGTTTGAAGGATTTAGCAACCTGTGAAGGAAGAGAAGGCCATCACACATACAGGTGCAGTCCTAGAAGTAGCAGAATTGATTTTATTTTTGTTAAAAAAGATTTGTCTTCAAACTTTAAAGAGATAGTGGTTGAGTTTTCAGACCATTTAGGTCTTTTCTTTCATTTTGGTAGGTTGGGAGGTTCAGGCTCTGGTAAGGGCTTATGGCGTATTGGTAAAGGGGTATTAGAAGATGAAGAAGTAAAGATGCGTTTTGGTGTTTTTTTTAAAATCACAGATATCAAAAGTGGACTTCTTTGATTCTATTGCGGATTGGTGGGACTCGGCTAAGAATTCTTTGCAGACCTTTTTCACTTCTGCCTCTTTTAAAAAGGGGAGGGCTAAAGAGAAAGAGAGCCAGTCTTTGAGAAGGAAACTTGAAATCTGTGTTTCGAAAGGGGAGGAGGGGGAAAAATTAAACCGGTTAAAGTATTTGTTGAGACAGCATCAGTACAACCGGCTTAAGTCCCTGGTTCTGAAGAGGGACTATGGAGCCTCATGCTCTCCGGACCCTTGTCAGAACTGTAAAGAGACTATTAAGAGAAAGCGGGTTGATGGTCTTTACAACCTGCAGGGTAATTTAGAAGAATCTAGGGAGGGTATCCTGGAGGTTGTGGGGTCGTACTATGCTGACCTTTACAAAGAACAGGCTTTGGATGGGGAAAAGATTCAAGCTTTCCTAAAGCCGACCCCTATTTCTAACACTGCAAATTTGGACTTTTCCCTTTTGGTGTCAGAGATAACAGAGGAGGAAGTGCGGCAGGCAATTGATAAACAGCAGAAGAAGAAGGCTCCTGGACCAGATGGTTTAACAGCTGAGTTTTACATCATTTTTAGGGAAGATCTGGTTCCAGTGTTAGCCCAAGTCTTTAATGCCTGCCTGTTTGAACGACATATCTCACCATCTATGCAGTACTCCTCTTTAGTTCTGATATCGAAGGGGAAGGATTCGAGGCACATTGGGAATTGGAGGCCGATTGCCCTTCTCAATTGTGATAGGAAGATTCTGGCAAGGATACTTTCACAGAGGTTGGGTACGGTGGCAGGTTTTCTTCTCTCTGCATCTCCGTTCTGCTCAGTGGAAGGTAGAAGTATCTTTGGAGCTGTTCTTTCACTAAGGGAAGCACTAGAAAGGTGTAAGGCTTGGCAGTGGGGTAAATACTTTCTGTCTCTAGATCAGGCAAAAGCCTTTGATAAAGTCAATCATGAGTATCTATGGGCTGTTTTGCATAGATACGGCATTCCGGTTGAATTTATAGATTGGATCAGAGTTTTGTATGAAGGGGCAAAGAGCTTCCCATTGATTAATGGTTGGAAAGGCAAGGACTTCTGGGTGAAATCTGGCGTTAGACAGGGATGTCCCTTGAGTCCGTTCCTGTATGTTTTCTCATTAGACCCATTTCTGAGGAAGCTGCAGGATTGTGGGCTTGAGGGTGTTCCATTTCCGCTTGGTCAATCCTTCAAGTCTATAGCATACGCGGATGATGTCACTCTGGTATTATCAAAACCTGAGGAGCAGGGAAAGGTTTTGGAGTGCATCAGAAGTTACTCTGAGGCCTCAGGGCCTCAGATCAACCATGAAAAGTCGGAAGCTTTTTGGGCTTTAGATAAAGAACTAGTATTTAAACTTGAGAATTTTCCAATAGCCTCAGGTGAAGTTAGAATCTTGGGGATCAAATTTGGGAAGGGTGATCTGGCAAAGGTAAATTGGGAAGATAAACTGAATGCAGGTCTGGCAAAGGTTCAGCGTTGGAAATCATGGAAGCTGACCTATAGAGAGAGGATTGACATTAAGACTTTTCTGGTTCCACTTTTTCTCTTTGTTTCTTATGTCTTCTTGCTGCCAGAATCTTTCTATGCCCGGATCCAGAGCCTGTTCTTCCAAATGCTTTGGGGGAATAGGCTCAACCCAGTAAAAAGGGGGATCACTTTCCTGCAGAGGAAAAGGGGAGGGTTGGACATTCCTTGTCCTGTGGTTTTCTTTTGCACCATCTTTCTGAAGTTTAACTTTGGAGGGGTGGTGCAGGGGAAAGAGTCTCTGTGGGAAGTCAGTGTTAGAGATTGGGCATCACCTTTTATCAAAGACTGGTTACTCGGTGGCAGAGTGAAAGAGGTAAGGATAAGAGGAGGCCTTGTACCCACCTATTTGCGACAAGCAATAAAAATTCTGAAAAAATGGAGTGTCAGCTCTGAGGACCTAAGATCTTTTCAAAGGAAAATTTTGTATTGGAAGATATTAGATTTGCATTTTGTGTCCTCAATAAATATCAGAGATTGCCCGGAGGAGATGTTACAAGAGAGTATCAGATTTCTGAATGATAGGAGAATGCCTAGAAAATTGTGGGACATCACATGGTTGTCATTACAAGGCAAATTATTTGTGAGGAGAAATCTGAGTTATTTGAATATTGTAGAGAGGGAATGTCCTTGGGGATGCAAAACAGAGGAGTCACAAGAACACTTCTTACTGGATTGTCAAGTTTCACGCTCCCTGAGAGAAAATGTGGCTAACCGGCTCAGTCTGAACCTGATTAAACGTTTAAGTTCCTCTGAGTTTTCCTATGGAATCATTGGAAATCACAGAACTGGGAATCAAGATAGGATGACCCTGTATATTATTATAGCGATTATATGATACCATCTATGGCACATGAGGTGCAGGCTGACTACTAGTCAAATTCATCTGTCAGTTGAGACTGTAACCGAGGCGATATACAGAGACATTATGTTTATTAAGAAAAGAGAATGTAGATATTCAGAAACATTTAAAATAATGTGGGAAGGTCTTTAATTTTCTGTGATGTTTTGTTTTCTTTTCTGTATTTGATTGTAACAGTCTGACTGATTGTTTATGTTCATTGTAATTTGAATATTTTAAATAAAATTCTCTCCCTACTATACCTGCTATCCCACAGTCACAGTCCCTTCCCAGAGGGAATGGAGGAATGTAATAAAAGTCACAAAGAGCAAAACAATTAGCACAAATAAGAATAAAAAGTCTAATTTCGCAATGTAATACTCTTCCTTAAACTGTAGTTGTATTGTGCATTGCCCACTTTTAAGGAGTGCTTGAAGGTGTCGTAATCTTTTGGAGCAAATTTATCAACTTTTTTTAGTCAGAAGTTTTATTACAGTCGGAAGTGGTCACTAAACAGTTTCCAGGTTAGCAAATGCTATATTAAATTCATACAAAGGCAAATTTGTTCACACAGAGGCATAACTTTACCCATTGTGAATATTTTTTCCTTTACTGATTTTTATCACATTCCCCCATATATCTGCTATCCCACAATCCCTTCCCAGAGACTATTAGAACCACTGCTTCTATAGACACCATCTCTCCCTACTATACCTGCTATCCCACAGCCACACTCCCTTCCCAGTGACTATTATCCTACTGCTACTATAGGCACCATCTCTCCCTACTATACCTGCTATCCCACAGTCACAGTCCCTTCCCAGAGACTAATATCCCACTGTTACTATAGGCACCATCTCTCCCTACTATACCTGCTATCCCACAGCCATAGTTCCTTTCCAGATGCTATTATACCACTGCTACTATAGGCACCATCCCTCCCTACTATACCTGCTATCCCACAGCCACACTCCCTTCCCAGAGACTATTATCCCACTGCTACTTTAGGCACCATCTCTCCCTACTAAATCTGCTACCCCACAGCCACAGTCCCTTCCCAAAGCTTGTATTCCCACTGCTATCATTGGTGGTGTGCTGTATCCTCACTGTTCCTAAATTACTAAATTGTATAATTGACATTTCCAGTATCCTTCCTACTGCCAAGTTATGTTGTACAAAAACCATCATATGTAGTTTTGGGGACTTATCTACCTTTAACCCCCCCCCCCCAAGATAATACAGATACAGAGAATACATGACTAATTTGTATTCACATTTTTCTGTTAACAAATTTATCATGTTTTCCCTTGGGGAAAAAACACTTTAGACACAGACTGACCCAAAACAGAAATTGTCACAGAAGATTATTTTCTTTTTATTAACACTAAACAGGCTTCAGAGTTCTCATGATCAGAATGTAATTGCACATTGTTCCAGAAACAAGCACTGAAACATCTCCCACATGGAGAGAGATGATTTGGCCACAAGCGTGTTATCTCAGATGAGTAATAAAGAGATTATAATCCTATCTTTCTCCCTTCAATATGCATCTCTCTAATTATAGCCAGACAATGTAGTAATAATAACAAACAATACAATTTCTCTTTTTCTGCTTCTTCCTGTAATATAAGATAACTGGCTTTCCGGTATTCCATGTATTGCCACTAGGCTTCTGTGTTAATTGTTTAAAGCAGGATTTTTAGGTGGTAAAATTCCTTCTAGGTGCCCAAAACCACTTTAAGTATTGTACATTCTTACCTCCAACTTAACTTTCCTTCTAGCAATTACTCTTTTATACATGTTTTGTTACCCAGCTTGAATGTAACAGACAATTGTTTATAATAATTATTATCCTTTATAAATGTTATTTAAATTACTATCTGATATTTATCAGCATATGATGCATCGGGGATCATTTATCATTCACCTGCATTGGAGCTTACAATATAATATTTTTGAGCTCTCCAATTTGCAATTTCAGCAGAATCGAAATTATCCTAGCACCCATGCATTCATTTAAACAAGAAACTGGAATATAAATAGGAAAGGACCTGAGATGATTAATAAGAAGTAACAATAACAATACATTTGTAGCCCTGTAGTGCATTTGTTTTTTTAGATCCGGTAGTTGGAAAGAGTCAGAAGAACGAGGCAAATAATTTAAAAAACAATAAATAATGAGGACCAATTGAAAAGTTGCTTATGCCTCGTTCACTTTATGGTGAACAACTTAGTAGAATTTTTCTTATATGTACACTCATGATTAGTTAAAGAGGACGTAAACCTAAAAATGAAGACATTCTAAGCAACTTTCCAATACACATTTATTACATTTTTACAGTGGGTTTTAAAGTTATCTGTGAATATAACTGTAGTATATGTGTGTTCCTTTCAATTCATTACACTGCTGGTTCTTACCTTTGAAACAACGTGGAAAAATTGTCTGAGGGTGCAAGGCTGAAGACTGCTACATTGTTTCAAGAGACAGAACCAACAGAGCATATACATGTATATTGTTCCAAAGTGTTCCAGCATGTGCTGGCTCAGGGCTGACAAATAATGAATAAGTAGAAGATGATGATGACTCTGTTTTACCCCTACAGAAGTACCCTGGGGTATTAAGTAAGAGGTTATAATCACTGAAGGGGGAGCCTAACATTTGGCATAACTACAACTAGACTCAGTCCATCTACTCTGTGTTTCAGTGAAGGCAAAATACATTTATAATACTCAAAAGCCATGAATATCTTGTAAATTATATCCTTTTAAATGGTGACTAGTGATGTCATCAGTTATAAACTGAGTAGTGATGTCATTTTTGTCACAGGACTCACTAAAACTTGTGTATTATGATAAATAAAGTACCACTTGTTGAAAAATATGAGGATATTAAAAGTAACTTTGGAGTGACCTGTATAGGCCTTCGGCCTCGTGCTTTTATATGGTCATTGAACTCCTTGGTGACTTATAATGTCTTTATATTTTACAATAAGGGGTACTTTATTCACTATATATGAGGGGTTCCTTGTATAAATGACTGCTTTAGTAAACACGTGGGGGTATATGTATAAAAAAGCGAAGTTAGAGATCGCCACAGTCCTCCAGAGTGAATTTCTGCCAATCTCCATTCATTTCTATGGGATTTTTAAAGAGTATTTATCAATGAGTGCAAGTGAAAGTTCATCCTTTGATGAATACGCCTTTTAAATTCCCTTAGAAATGAATAGAGAGTGGCGGAATTTCACTCTAGAGCCAGGACTGTGTGATCTCTAACTTTACTCTTTGTTAAATATACCCCATAGGGAGGAATTCACAAAAACATTGGGAAAGGAAAACGTTGTGTAAAAATGTTTGTATTTGTGCCGATTTATTCACAGATCAATTTACCATAATTTTTCCGCCTCTTCTGACAATTTTTTAAAAAAAATGCAAGTTTGCGTGGCTATTTTTGTGCAGGATGTACAACCTATTTGTAAATGAATCATACTCGCATCATTTTTAAAGGTATTTTATTCTTCCAAAATCACTGCTAAAATGAAAATTTTGATAGGTTCATTTAGCTTAGATCTGTATAGAGATTTTTTGGTGCATAAAAAAAATTATCACAGTACAGTAACAAATATCTTATACTGTGTATTTAACACTTTTTAAAATTTGGCGGCATTATGACAAAGTCATAAAACTATAACATACCTTCTGTGAATTTGTTGCTTTTACTATTTGGCAACCGAAACTTAGGGGCCCATTTACTAGCAATCGAATTTCAATTTTTTCCACGAATCTCAAAAAATGTGTGGTTTCCTTAAAGATTCAAGAGTGTGAAAAGTGTGAAAACTATGAAACCTCTAATGCAAAAATTTGCCAAGTAAAAGTTGTTAAGTTCCTATAAAAGTCAGTGGGAGCTGTGCTGTTCTTATTGGACAATTCGTACTTTTAGAGGTTTTCTGATTTTTTTTCCGCTAGAAAATCAGATTTTTGCAGGTTTTAGAGGTTTTTGTATTTTTAATGAAAGAAGGACAACCAAGCAGACGAGAAATTACCTGTATGCAGAGAGGTACATGCTGTCTCAATCCCTGAATCATGTGTATATTAACATTTTATGTCATAATCATTCCGTTCAGTATCTTCATAAGACACTAATTTATAAGTAATCTTAAAGGCCAGGTTCTGGCAATGAACAGAGTTAAAGGGTTGGTTTACATTTCAGTTAACAATAAGGGGGTTATTTATTAAAGTCCAATTTTTTCTGGTCGGCGTTTTAAAGGGCATAGAAAAAAACTTGATTTTTGAAGATTTAGTAAACCCAGAGGCTGCTAAAAGTCTGAATAAAAAATACTCAATATTGAACCTGCCGAAGTCATGTAGAAGTCCATGGCAGATGTCCCTTTTACAATATGGGAGATATCATGATCTGCGCTGGGTGTCGTACGATAATCAGAATATCCGAAAAAACTGAGTTTTCAGGCATCAAAACGGAAAAAATTGTACAATTCAGATTTTTTTAGCGGTTTTATCGAGTCTTTTCCTGCACCAGATTTTTTAATTTAATTTATTGATAAATAAGCTAAAACTGTGGAAGGGAGTTTGGTCTAAGCAGGGGCGTAACTACAGAGGAAGCAGACCCTGCGGCTGCAGGGGGGCCCAGGAGGTACATTGGGCCCCATGATGAGCAATTTCAACATATATTGGTAAAACAGGACAAACACTGGATATGTTGGGGGCCCTAAAATTAATTTGCTGTAGTGCCCAGCAACATCTAGTTACGCCACTGGGTCTAAGTTGTTTTAATAAAATAATGAGAAAAATTTGGATTTTAGTAATTAACCTTACCCTAACCCTGTTTTTAACTATGAGTTGCTAAGTTAACAATTGATCTTCGTTATTTGTTTTTTTATAGAAGGCAAATGCCTTCCTCTTCTGTTGTTTCCAGATTTGAAATGGGGGTCACTGACCCCACCAGCCCCCCAAAATAAACCTATTGCTCGATGGTTACATTTTTATTGTTATTGTTACTTTTTATTACTAATCTTTCTATTAAATATCTCACCTATTCATATTCCACTCTCATTCAAACCACTGCCTAGTTGGTAGGGTAAATAAGAATCTAGCAACCATATAGCTGCTAAACAAAAAGCTAAATAGCTGAAATAAATGAAGACCAATTGAAAATGGTCTCAAAATATTAATGTCTACATCATACTAAAAGGTTTATAACCCATACGCACACAAGGCTGCAACACTCTCGTAGCAAGGCTAGAATTGTTACAAGAACAAGAGGAATTGGACCACATTATTCATGATGGACTTGACAGAACCAGAGAATCAGTGCAGTGCATCTGTCTATCTTCCAAAAAAAATGGAGAATAGAGCAGCGGAATTGGCAGACTTCATCTCCCACCATTTTAAATCCTCCTGCTCTGTGTCTGCGATAATAATCTAATAAATCTTCATTGATTATGAGGTGGTAGAAATAAAAGTAAGCAGAGTTAAACACTTATGTTATGCCAAGCACCCAGGCATAAGTTATCGTTAAAAGAAAACTATACCCCCCAAACAATGTAGGTCTCTATTAAAAGATACTGAGTAAAACAGCTCATGTGTAAAACCCTGCTTCATGTAAATGAACCATTATCATAATAATATACTTTTTTAGTAGTATGTGCCATTGGGTAATCATAAATAGAAAATTGCCATTTTAAAAAATAAGGGCCGCCCCCTGAGATCGTAAGATTGACTGTGTACACATACAAATCAAATGTAAGGTCACATGTGCCAATTAACAGACAGAGTTCTGCCTTTTGCTTCCTCACTTCTTCCTGTTACAGTTAGTGTTGTTGTATTTCTGGTCAGGTGATCTCTGAGGCAGCACAGATAGAGTCACGAAATGGTGGTTCAAGGCAAGAGATGTAAAAGGGCAATATTTATGTAAATATATATTCCAGTTTGGTAAGATTCTTTAATATGTCATTCAATTTGATATAAACAATCTGTTGCTTAAGTATTCATTTTGGGGGTATAGTTTTCCTTTAATGATGTTGGCTGGATTGAGCACCTTTTAATGTATTGAATTGTTTTATGCAGCTGCTATTATTTACAGTTGCTGGAAAATGTGTCTGGCAGCACAAAATTAAAGTGCAAATAACACCAGGTATTTCAAGTGGCCAAAATTGCATTTCCACATCAGTACTTTCAAAATGAGGCTCCTTCTTCTTTTTCTGGGAAACCTGATATCTACAGATTTCTTGGTGGGGCTTTTGGGGTAAGTTCATGAATATGGATTTTCAAAGGCTTCAATGAAGAGCCAGCGAGGTGGGGCTTTGTTTAAGTGCTGTAGTTTGAAGTCAACAGGGCAAAATTGTTTTTAGGGGTTCCCAAAGACTTTATGAAGGTGGCCAGACTCTTCTTCTTAATGGTTGATGGCTGATTCCTCATCAATTGGATGTTTCCTCATTGGAGGAGTGAAGGGGAAGCATTGGTCATGGCCAAGAATATTGCAAGAACCCCCAGATAAAAGAGTAGTAGATAGCAGAACTTCAGTTCAGTTATGGCTTGATATATTTCAACGGTTTCAACCATACTGTCCAACTTTCTTTTAGAGTGGCATTTTCATAAATGAATAATTCTGTCTAATGGTAACCAGTCCATCCCCTCTGAAAATCGTATCCGCCATGCCTCATTTTTGCAAATGCCTACATTTTAAGATTGGTCAAAAAACACGTGGAAGGTCAACCTGGCCTTCTTCTTTACTGCCCTACAGGGAGCAGCCATGTGCCACTCCCATAAATGTAATTTTATTTCTTTATACTCTTGTCAGTTTGGATACAGATTACCCTAACTGCACCTGCTCCACAACAAGTAAGAGGAAATCTCATGCCTCTGTGGCAGTGAAGGGGTGGGTATGGCGTCATACCTGCAAATGACTAAAAACTTGAGCTTTGATGTGCAAGAGAATACTTAACTATCGATTCCCACATTATTGTCTGGGATATGCTGTGATTTACTGAATGAGAGATTCCTTTGTCTACTCAGATCAGAGCAATTTGCAAACTCAGAGAGAAGCTGACTTAATAAAGAGCCCATGGACGGGCCGTCTGTCAGCAGCACAGGCAGAAACTGAGATTATCATTAACTACTTACCTGCGTGGCAGTCTGTAACAGTACTCCAAGTTTGATACCACCAAGCACTTAACCACTGGAGATTGATCTGTCTGGTATGGTTCTTTCCATTTTTATAATTTTTTTTTTTTTTTAATGAACTTTAATTAAATATAATGGATTATGTCTGACAAGCATGGACTTGGTTAGCTTTACTTAGTTAGCTTAGTTGACTCTTTCCAGCTTTCAAATAGGGGGTCACTGACCCCATATAAAAAAAAATACACTCTAAGGCTACAAATATATTGTTACTTATTACTCATCTTTCTTTTCAGGCCCTCTCCTATTCTTATTTCAGTATCTTATTCAAAGCCATGCATGGTTGCTAGGGTAATTTGAACTCTAGCAAGCAGATTGCTGAAATTATAAACTGGCTGATGAATAAATAAGATAAATAAATCAAAAATTAAAATGCTGCGGCTTCTATATCTGAGGGATCATTCTACCTTGATATGTATACCATTCGTCTAAAATGCCATCATTTTCTTGTAAACGGTGAGCTCCGGGAAACAGAGAAACCTCTGTGGGTTTCGCCATTTATATGTCATGTTTTGTCATATTTTGTCCTTGCGCATAGTGAGATCTGTGGTGCAATGTTGTATGAAATGTCATCCATGCCTATAAAGATGAAGAATTTCTACAATGTGTATAAAAACCACTTGGAAACGAGAAAAAGCTAAACATGGGACCAATTTTCTCAGTTTATGTTCATGTTTCGAGAGAGCGAATACTGACAGGTCAAAAAAAAAGAAAGGGGTGAAATTATAGTTAATTTATGGCACATGCAAGACTTATATGGTTCTCTAAAGGAGACCCACAACATTGTTAACTTCATTGTTCACCAACTGCTGCTGTATCTTTATGTAAATTGCAAATACGTTGCTGATGCTAATGCTCACTTTCATTGGATTTCCTTTACATGATCATAGAGGTCTAAACACTGTAGGCTCATTGAATATTTTAGGGCAAAGGGCAAAAATCTGACAAAGTGATATTTTATTTTTGTGTTTCATCCCAAGTTGCTCCACAGTCAGTATGCAACACTGTATATATTTGACAACACTGTATACAGAAGAACCTGCAGGTGAACAACATTTAGGCAACCCCTAGTTTGCCTGTCATTTAGCTTTACATGTGGAAGATAAGAAGCACAGGGGACAATGAGTCCCCCTTGGGGGGCTGTTAGGACCTGTACTTACTGCCTGCTTACATCACTCAACTGCACTTGGCACAGATTTTAATCCGACACACAGTGCATGATTGGCTGATCAAACAGCAAATCACTACCCTTTAGCATTCCAGCCAATTGGCCCATTATGGTATTAACATTATTTTCTATCTTGTCATTTCTTGTTAAAATGTTTCAACATCATCGTTCCTGTATTATCAGTGTGTAATGTTACTGCCAATTTCCACTGAAATTTGGGATTTTTTGGATCATTGCTGCATATTTGGATATATAACCACTAACACCCTATCTGCTAGCCTTCTGTGCAAGCTGATGTGCTAATGATAAATACCATTTGTCTCTAGAGGCAAAGGCTGCTAAAATGCACGTCTTTCCTTTAACACAGGATTTTAATTTGGCTGATATAAAATTTCTGATAAAAAAGGGCTATAGTTGAAGCAGACCTAGCAGTTTGTCAGGGGTTGCTATTTGAATACTCTAATATTGTTGGTCAAAAACAACTAAAGAAGCTATTAGGAGACTGTGTCCCCAATGTAGTGAGACCTGGGCCTGTGGATTTGTGTTTATCTGTATTTATTTGTAATGCTGTCACACAGAGTCATATTAAGGATCATTTTGTCCAAGTCCAACCACCAGACATTTCATGTGTTATAGTATTTGATAGAAGCTTCCTTCATTCGTAGAGCTCTTCATCATCATCATCTCATTTTCTATTGGAACAAAAATGTTCCTGATGCAAATTCCTAATAAAAGGCCAGTATATTAAGTGGAGACTTTTTTTCCCAGTGGTGACCCTCTTTTGTTAAAGTTTATCCAGTCCCATGGATGGTGGTACATGGTGACAAGTATGATTTCACTTCTGCTTTAGTAAGCACAGACTATTTAATTTTTGCTTGCCATATTCTATTGAAGTTCTCCTGCTTAAGGGTAGTAATGCCACACGCTTTTAGTGGCTATGGGAGTCCACCAGTGAGACCTTTGCCCTGGGCATGGATGCTAACCCAAAATATTTACACATACTAATCATATCTTAACTAATGCAGTAATACTATCACATTAGGGTTTTTTATTTAAATCCTACAACTTTAAATAATTATCCTACTTGGGGATATTGTAGGCTCTCCTACATATTTGATGGGTGGTAACACTATACTTTCACTCTGAGCCCTTAACCATAATGTGATGAACAGAACCCTAACCCCACCATGGTCCTTTTATCTACTGGATCTCCTTCTCCTTTTTGATACTAAATTATTGCTGCATAACTACAGAAACCTATTCTGTAGAACCATATAAAAATAATCATGGTTAATCCAAGCCTGACATTCCAGTCAAACCCTCCTGGATCGGACTAGTCCCTGGATCAACTTGTACTATGAGCTATCTCCCATAACCCTGTATTCCCTTACTTGCGAAAAAGGTATCCAACCCCTTCTTAAAGCTATCTAATGTATCAGCCTGTACAACTGATTCAGGGAGAGAATTCCACATCTACACAGCTCTCACTGTAAAAACCCCTTCTGAATATTTAGGCGGAACCTCTTTTCTTCTAATCGGAATGGGTGACCTCGTGTCAGCTGGAAAGACCTACTGGTAAATAAAGCATTAGAGAGATTATTATATGATCCCCTTATATATTTATACATAGTCATCATATCACCCCTTAAGCGCCTCTTCTTTAGCGTGAACATCCCCAATTTGGCCAGTCTTTCCTCATAGCTAAGATTTTCCATACCTTTTACCAGCTTAGTTCCGTTCTCTGTACCCTCTCTAATACAATAATGTCCTGTTTGAGTGCTGGAGACCAAAACTGTACGGCATATTCTAGATGGGGCCTTACAAGTGCTCTATACAGTGGAAGAATGACCCCCTCCTCCCGTGACTCTATGCCCCTTTTAATACAGCTCAAGACCTTATTTGCCCTTGATGCTGCTGACTGGCATTGCTTGCTACAGCCAAGTTTATCATCTACAAGGACTCCAAGGTCCTTTTTCATAATGGATTTGCCTAGTGCAGTCCCATTAAGGGTATAAGTGGCTTGGATATTTTTACATCCCAGGTGCATGACTTTACATTTATCAACATTGAATCTCATTTGCCACTTAGCTGCCCAGATTGCCAGTTTGTCAAGATCCTGTTGCAAGGATGCCACATCCTGGATGGAATTAATTGGGCTGGATAGTTTTGTGTCATCTGCAAACACTGATACATTACTTACAACACCCTCCCCTAAGTCATTAATGAACAAGTTAAATAAAAGTGGACCCAATACTGAGCCCTGAGGGACCCCACTGAGAACCTTACTCCAAGTAGAGAATGTACCATTAACAACCACCCTCTGTACCCTATCCAGTAGCCAGTTTCCTATCCATGTGCAAACGACTTCATTAAGCCCAACAGACCTTAGTTTAGAAAGCAGTCGTTTGTGGGGCAAAAACAAAAACATTTTGTGCTAGTGCATAAAGTAGCAGTACATTGCAACCTGAATTCACAAAAGGATCATTTAATCTAAGCAACATGAAGGGCAGTGCTCTACAGATATTAAGAATAATGTTAAGGAGTTTATTTCTAATATTCATATGGGGGAATTTGAACTCCAGGGTGATTTAACACAACACAACAGAAGTAAGGGGTGAAGAATATAAAGCTGAAATACTCTTTTATAATTCCTTCTCAAACTGGATGACTAACTGTCTGTCTAATGTGTAGTATAACTAAAGGGTTTATGTCTGCTGTACCACCAGCCTTAAGAAGCACATACTGTATATACTGTATGTGAAAGAGGTAAGACTAGACCAACACCTCTTGGGCAACAGGAGTTAAAAAGGAGCTATTACAGTCAGAAAACGGCTCTCATTTGATAGAGATGGTTTCCCTTTCAGAAAACATTTATTGCTTAAAACACAAGTATAATGTCAAGCGTCTGCAGAACTACATTTTGAATATTCAAATGCCAACCTCTAATAATCGTGGGATGGTGGAAAGTATAGTTGAAGTCCAGTAGTTATTGCTGCACAGGTTCTGCCAATAGGGGGACAGTCTGTAGTAGAGCATTGGAGTTGTGGGAACAAAGTGGAGTACCCATAAGGAGTTTATTGCTGTACACTCTTGATGATGTGCTTGTGATCTCCATAAATTTCACAGATATACAGCTTTATTATATAAGTACAAACATTCCTTAATATTCTCCCATATTTTCCCATTGCCCTACTCACAGCCTTACACAGTTACAGGTGCCTACTAGCAGTATGTCAGTCACTTTTGTGTAATATAGGAACCGTGCAGTTCTGACTTATCCATGGAGGTGTGGAATCTTTAAGAATCTGAAAGTGATTGTGTGCAACAGCTCCCTTAATTATTAAAAATATGCAGGAATATGCTGGGAATTGTATTTCAGCAACATGTAGGCAAAAACCTTTATTTTGCCTACTAAGAAACATGCCGAGAAAATATATTTGTTAAAACATATATACCTTACATATATATAATATTGTATAAGCTATAACTTTAATGCTACAGCATTATTTTCCTACAACACAAATTTGTTAAAGTAGCGGTGTTTGTACAGTCTCACGTCCCAGTCACTTTACGGTTGAGATATTAGCACTTAAATTCTATGAAATAAACATTCCTGAAGTATCGCAATCTGGCTAATTGCCGGTTATGGGGCCAGCCTGTGTCGTTGATCTGGAGGAATGCAGGACAACAGCAGATCATCCCACAGCTCACATCCTACATGTAACACATTGGAAAGGGATGGTCGACAAAAGATTAGCAGTTGTTACCTATACAGCAAAGAAAATGAGAGTCAGGGGGAGGCTTATGTAGGGAATTGTGTAACACCCTTTTACTGACATTTCGTGCCTGAGCTATGAGATACACAACAGAGCCCCACATGGGTCATAGCTGGAACATGGCAGGAGCAGAGGCTAATGAATCCCCCCTGAGCTGTGTAGTTTCAATAGATTGAGTCATGGTGGGAAGAGTTGGGGAAACAGATCAGGATGTATTAAGGCTGTTCAGAGCCAGGACACATCTTGGCACAGTCCTATGGATTGTTATGCACAGCGAGAGATGGATTGAGCCTGAAGAGCAGGAAACTGTAATGCCCCCCTCCTCTAGGATAAGGGCCTTGAATTCCATCCAGCGGAGAGCAAACAATTACAAGTGAGGGATTTTGCCAGAAAGGTGTCAGAAGCCTCCTAGGCTGAACCTCTTCTCATTTGCAGCTGTTTGGGATAATTTATATACCTATAGAATAACTGTTGCTCTTTTCTTTAACAACAGCTTTAACAACAGCTAGCATGCTTATTTGACTTGTTAAAAGAACAATAGCTATATCCCTAATCCGCCAATTTCTTAATCTCCCCCCATCCATGCATATCCCTCTAAATCAGCATGTAACAGTGTGAAATTGCCCTTCTTTCCCTCTATAGTGAAACTTTAACAAAGTTGTGACCATGTGGCCCACAAAGACTACAGGTTCTGGTTCTGGTTATGGTACCCTCTGCGGATTTCTAGAACCTTTATCTGGCTCTACATCCACCAACTCACACAGCTGGAGTTTGACATAAGAATATCTGATTCATCTAATTTACAGAACCCTTTCTTCATATTTATTAAAAGGTCGAGATGACTCCGTTCACTAGATCTCGCCAGAATAAAATACCCTGCTGGCTTTTTGCCATTTGTTCATTTTGATTGGGGAAAAACCACCCCTGTTATCTGTCTTTAATGTCCTCTAACCTATTTGTAAAGCATAATTATGCCTACTCACAACAGCCTTTTTCCAGAGAAATCAACTCCAATATTGATAGTCTTGTCTCTTAGATATATTGTTTCGTTCCTATTACCCGTAAAGTTGCATGTTTCTACACTTTTTCCAGCTTATTTATATACTTCTTAAGGACTGGGACCAAAAAATGCACTTTGGTCTGGTGGCAACCTAGGCACTGGACTGGTCCCACCCCTTTTGCTTCCGGTGCATGTGCAGGGGGAGCATATATTTTTATAAAAATTTTTTTTCATAGGCATCCGTGGGCCACTGCCATTTTTTATGCAAGCACTTTAATTTCTTTGGTAGCCACTGGCTGACACTGTCTAGAATTGCACAGTCTCTTGTCCACAAAGATCCCCAAATCTTTCTCAGTTAAAGGGATACTGTCATGGGGAAAAAAAAAAATTTCAAAATGAATCAGTTAATAGTGCTGCTCCAGCAGAATTCTGCACTGAAATCCATTTCTCAAAAGAGCAAACAGATTTTTTTATATTCAATTTTGAAATCTGTCATGGGGCTAGACTTTTGTCAATTTCCCAGCTGCCCCTGGTCATGTGACTTGTGCCTGCACTTTAGGAGAGAAATGCTTTCAGGCAGGCTGCTGTTTTTCCTTCTCAATGTAACTGAATGTGTCTCAGTGGGACATGGGTTTTTACTATTGAGTGCTGTTCTTAGATCTACCAGGTAGCTGTTATCTTGTGTTAGGGAGCTGTTATCTGGTTACCTTCCCATTGTTCTTTTGTTTGGCTGCTGGGGGGGGGGGAAAGGGAGGGGTGATATCACTCCAACTTGCAGTATAGCAGTAAAGAGTGATTGAAGTTTATCAGAGCACAAGTCACATGACTTGGGGCAGCTGGGAAATTGACAATATGTCTAGCCCCATGTCAGATTTCAAAATTAAATATAAAAAAATCTGTTTGCTCTTTTGAGAAATGGATTTCAGTGCAGAATTCTGTTGGAGCAGCACTATTAATAGATTAATTTTGAAAAAAATTTTTTATCCCATGACAGTATACCTTTAAAGTTGCCCCCCATCACGCTACCATTTAGTGTATAATGGTAGCATTTATGTAATTTATTACCAAAGTGCATAAAGTTGAATTTATCAACATGGAACCTCATTTGCCAGTTTATTGACCAGGTCTCCAATTTAGTTGCACCTCTCTGCATCCTGCATGGAACTTTTAGTTTTGCACAATGTAGTATCATCAGCAGAAAAAGAGACTTACAGGGTCATTTACAGTTTTGTTTATGTTTGGAATTAATCACATCTCAGTTGGTTTAAGAACAGGAGGAACTGTTGATGAATTGCTATGGTTTTAGTAATTAAAAAGCTGCCTAATAGAGATGTCGCGAACTGTTCGCCGGCAAACTTGTTCGCGCGAACATCGGGTGTTCGCGCTCGCCGGAAGTTCGCGAACGTCGCGCGACGTTCGCCATTTTGGGTTCGCCATTGTTGGCGCTTTTTTTTGCCCTCTCACCCCAGACCAGCAGGTACATGGCAGCCAATCAGGAAGCTCTCCCCTGGACCACTCCCCTTCCCTATAAAAACCGAAGCCCTGCAGCGTTTTTTCACTCTGCCTGTGTGTGCTGAAGAGATAGTGTAGGGAGAGAGCTGCTGCCTGTTGGTGATTTCAGGGACAGTTGAAAGTTTGCTGGCTAGTAATCGTTTTGATACTGCTCTGTTATTGGAGGGACAGAAGTCTGCAGGGGTTTGAGGGACATTTTAGCTTAGGTAGCTTTGCTGGCTAGTAATCTACCTTCTACTGCAGTGCTCTGTATGTAGCTGCAGTGGGCAGCTGTCCTGCTTCTGATCTCATCTGCTGACTGCTGCAATAACAGTAGTCCTTGTAAGGACTGCTTTTATTTATTTTTTTGTTGTTTTACTACTACTACTACTACTACTATAAGAGCCCAGTGCTATTAGTCTAGCAGTGTTGGGGAGTGGGACTGGTGTGCTAATCTGCTGCTCCTAGTAGTTCAGCAGCACCAACTTTAATTTTTTTTTTTAATATTCATTTTTTTTTTATTTTACTTTTTTTTATTTACTACCGCTGTAGTAGTGTATAAGTTGACCTTTTAGGCATTATTTGCCCAGTTTTTTTGGCCGCAGCCACTGAAGCACAGAGGCCAGAAAAAATATGCCATATAAATGCTGAAAATAGTCATTTTTTGCCATACGTTGACTCAACGTATATGGCAAAAAATGACTATTTTCAGCATTTATATGGCATATTTTTTCTGGCAACTGTGCTTCAGTGGCTGCGACCAAAAAAACTGGGCAAACAATGCCTACAAGGTCAACGTATGGCAAAAAATGACTATTTTCAGCATTTATATGGCATATTTTTTCTGGCAACTGTGCTTCAGTGGCTGCGTCCAAAAAAACTGGGCAAACAATGCCTACAAGGTCAACGTATGGCAGTTGTTTAAAGAGAACAGTAGATTACTAGCCAGCAAAGCTACCTAAGCTAAAATGTCCCTCAAATCCCTGCAGAATTCTGTCCCTCCAATACAGAGCAGTATCAAGCAGATTACTAGCCAGCAAACTTACTATCATCTGTCCCTGAAATCACTAACAGCTCTCCCCCTACACTATCTCTTCCAAGCACACACAGGCAGATTTTTCAGATACATTTTTGCCCTTGATCCCCCTCTGGCATGCCACTGTCCAGGTCGTTGCACCCTTTAAACAACTTTAAAATCATTTTTCTGGCCAGAAATTTTTTTTTTAGATGTTAAAGTTCGCCTTCCCATTGAAGTCTATGGGGTTCGCGAACCGTTCGCGAACCGCTCGCGTTTTTGCGCAAGTTCGCGAATATGTTCGCGAACTTTTTTTCCGACGTTCGCTACATCCCTACTGCCTAATATGATGAACTGAGTTGACCCACTGGTGTAGTTCTTTATTAAACCTTTGCACAGAATCCTGGGACAGAGCCTAAACTGAGCACTTTCTAGCTGATCATGACCTACAGTACCTGTGAGGAGATAGTATATTCAGGTAACTATATATTTTGAACTGCTTACCAGTTAAAAATGCTATTGGCATTTCGGCACAATATTGTTCATTCTACCAAACACGTAATTATCTTCTGTAGGTTTACCTTTTTCCTCACATTCGGCTCGTGTTGTTACAAACCCATAGGGTTAAATCGGTTAATACCCGTGCCAAAGGGGCCAGCTCTGAAGAAACTGAAAGGTGAACCCTTATTAACTGTTAATCTAAGGGATAAATGGACAACATATTTGAACATAGTATTGTTCATGTGGAGAACTAATGTCTGAAAACAATTCATTCAAAGCTTTTCAGGGATAATTGCAGTTGGGTGCCACTGATTATAGCTTGATGTAATTCACATTAATGAAAGCAATTTATCACAATGACATTTACTGACTACAGTTCTGATAATCCTTAGCCCTTCCCTTACATAACAACTTCCTGCAGGACCTATTTTTTCTTTCCCCCCCCCTAATACATATTATCAGACCCTTGACTTATTTCATTTTTTGGACATCTGTTTCATCTTGTGTCCTATAACGAAGCTCAGTACAAGTATCAGTGTTATTTCATTGGCATTGTAATGTGCTTTGCTAGGACCATGATTCCTATTACTCTACAAACTCATGTTGCATACCTGTGTGTGGTATCCTGATGTATCATTGTCCCATTTCCCATTCAAATAGATGCATCATTTAGTCATTCTTTTCTTGAGGGACACTTTGGTCACTGATACTCTTCTGGCTTCTTTTTTAATCTCCTAACTTGCCTTGCCTTACCTTGTTGTTGTTGACTTTTGTACCTTTCCTAGGACATCTTGTTGTGTCTACTACAAGCCAATCCAACTTGTTGCAAGTCAAAGGTGAACCTTTGTTTTTGTCCATTTCTTCTGCAGCTTGAAGCCCTTCCATTTCTTCACTTTCTTTTTTGTATTTTTGTATTCCTTTTTCCCTTTACTGCTCCTTGTCATGTCTACTTGACCTTTCCTTGTTTTTCACGTCTCCTGTTTCCCTGTCCTGCTCCTTCATGCTAGATGAACTTTATTCTACCTAAGCCTAATACTAAGAGGAACCGTTTCTGTCTTGTTAAAAATATCAATGAGTTATTCTGGGAATTCCCCCCCCTAGCAGTGGACAGCTCAAAAATAGCTGCTATAGACCACGGGCAGAGCTGGATCCATGTGGAGACCAATCTGGGGGAGAAACACAGTTTCATATGTAGCAATATAAAGGGTATTATACATTATTCAACAAAACTTAGTAAAATTCCAAACAAGAAATATGTTTTCTGTGTATTATTGTGGCTGCATCCATAAATCAAAAGAGCATCATTTCTTTCCCTAAGGGCAATAAAACCATTACTTGTTAGATTAAACAAGTCATTGAAGTGCCTAATTGCCTTAATATTTATTGAGTGTTTTGTTTTAAACAACATCTTGATCCATTTTTATATCTTTGCTTCCATCAGTTAACTGTCTATTTCATCATTTCTGCCAAGGGACAGTTAATTCCATGTTTAATCCCACCAGCTCCGGGCCTCAATGGTTAGCATTGCCCACATGTGGCTTATAGTTTCGTTTTCAGTTCAAAACGTCTGCCTGACATTACAGGCCTTTGCCTGACAGTTTGGGAACAACAATTTCTGAAAAGCAAGAAACTAAACAGAATATCCAGAAGGATAAACAATATGAAATAGAATCCTCAAATGTGAAAGTAAAATAAACCCATGTATTGTGCCTGTATTAATTTTTATGTGATATCTAAACTACATATCTGTTATCAGTTGAACAATTATGAGGCCTACAGCTCTATCAGAACTTTAATGGCAGCCTCCATGGCCACATTAGTAGATTATTTATTAAGGATGGACCAAAATTTGGCTTGGGATTTATCAAAATCCAAACTGTGTTTTGGCTGGATTCAGGCAAATCTGAGTACCTGCCTGAACCAAATCTGATTTCTAATTATTATGTAATTATAGACCAAAAGCAGATATTTTATGAGACAACCAATCTATGATTAGCTTTAATTATTTTTTCTGCACTGCATCAGTCAATACTGTTGGTTTTAGTGGAGAGTGATAATAATAAATAGCTAAATATGCTAAATAGCTTCAGACTTGGAGAGACTTGTTTTTGAGTTTTTCTCTAGCCATCAGTCTTCTAGTCTTCAGGATCTTCTGCTCCTATTAGTTTAGGAAATTTGCATAAACCCCAACTATTTAAGGTGGCCGTATATTATAAGGGCCGAGACAAATGAGAAGATTTGGGGTAATTAGTCGCTCGGCGAGACGGCGACGTATTGCCTCTTCTTCAGGCGAATAATCCCCCGGAACTGCCTCCACACCAACTAGAATCTAAATCGCCAGCGGAATGGCTCTCGGAGCGTTTTGTTTTCCGAAGTCGCTCGAAGTTTCCTCGTGAGGCAACTTCGGGCGACTTTGGAAAACGAAGCGCACCAATCCTGCCGGCGATTTACATTCTAGCCAGCAGGAGGTAGTTTGGAGAGATTAGTCGCCTGAAGAAGAGGAGATTTGTCGCTGGGTAAACTAAATCTGAACTTGTGTCTCTGCCCTTAGATTCGCTTTTTTTTTTTTGACAAGGTCTCCAACAGGCCCACCTTGGGGGGAATAAGATGTGATCCTTGGCAGTGATATACATGTCTAGATTTCCTTGCCTGTTTCCCAAACCCCCCTGAGTAAGAGCCTCATGTGTTTAATACACTCTGTCTATCCAGAGAGTTTCCAGACAACTTGTGTGCGTTGGGGTGGGGGCATGTCTCTATCAAATAACATAGGAATTGGCAAGCCTTTCTTTCGTGGGAGTTTTACCAATGTTTTGTTCATATTCCCAGTGGAGTAACTTGTTCTGCTTGGTCTGATCTTAAATTGGTTCCACCCCCCCCCAACATTTATATACAGGGTTGGAAATGCAGTACATAAGCAAATACTTTCTCTCTATATTTGAAATTATACATGTGTGTCGGAGCTGCCATTTGCTTACTTTTTCTAGGATAGTAAGCCATCAGTAAACAACTTGCTTCTGAACCATTTAGCCTATTTCATGGTTATTCATGGGGAAAAATGCTCAATAATGGAAGAATAGAGTATAGTAAGTAGATGTGAAAGACTATGAGAATAAAGAGGTTAAGTGAGGAGAGGAGCAATAATAGTTTGGAAAGTGGGCCCACGGGCTAAGGTTTTCTGGTGGGCCACTGGCATCCCAGTCCTACACTGCTTAGGGCTGCCATTAGAGGGGGTACAGAGCCATGCAAGCCCAAGTATTTATTTCAATTTGGACTAATAATTGGGACCTCTGCTAACTTGGTGTGATTATCAAAGTTGGTCCTTCCTGAACTACGGCTACCAGCACCTTAGCTTTTACTGGAAGGCCAACAGCAAAAAACGTAAAAATAACAACTAATGGCTATTGTAAATTAAGCATTTTTCAAAAAGTTTTCAAGAAGGATGTCTAGAAGTACAAAAATTCCACTCATCTGTATAGTAGAGTAGAGCACAGTGATTGTATAATGATAATACATATAAATCATTGAGCTGGAGCTATAAGTAGGGAATCTTGTATGCAGGGCCAGAACTAGCGGTAGGCAGAAGAGGCACCTGCCTAGGGTGCAACGAAAGGGGGGCGCTGGGCAGGTACCTGACTTTTGCCTACCCCTAGTCCATGTTCGCTGCCCTCCCCGCCTCCCACCCCTCAAGCGATTTACCCCGTCTCCCCTCACACAATTTCCCCGCCTCCCTCCCCTCAGTCGATTTCCCTGCCTCCCTCCCCTCAGTCGCTTTCCCCTGCCTCCATCCCCTCTGGCGTTCTGCGCATGTGTGGGACATACATGGAGTGGCTAGAGCGGATCAGGGACATGGTCATATGTTCCTTGGGTTCTATTTTACTTATTGGCAGGGCCCACCACCCCCAGGGGCCCAAGTGACCAGGTCCAAGTCACAAGTCCAAGGAGAAGGAAAGTCATCACTCACTGGGGGTGCCAAAAGTTAGGCACTAAGGGTAAAACTACCCCTCAAATTCTGTGCTTACAGAAGACTGGTTCTAACCACACACATTACATCAGCATACCTCCCAACTGTCCTGTTTTTTGCAGGACAGACCCGATTTTTAAAGCTCAGCCCGCAGTTCTGAGTTTCTTAATGAAATGTCCAGTTTTTCTTCTGAATCTTTTTTTTTTATAAAAAGTTTTATTTATTACTAGTGCATGGTTCCATAAACAGTGTTATACATTTGTTGTACAGTAGTAAAGGCAATTATAAAGAACTCATTGCTCTAGTGATTTTTTCTTTTCAACCTTGGGAAAACATTCAAAAGACGGGAAGGTAGATGAGAAAGAAGAGAAAAGAAAAGAGGTGAAGGTTTGTAAGAGGGAGAAATGGCACGGAAGGCATACATTCATTAAATCACAATAAAGTAGATTCTTAGTGCAAATATATCAATATCCAGACATGTTTGATGATTCTCCTTGTCAATGTGTCCTTGGAGCCACAGTCTCATGCCCTGACGTGTTTCAAATGCCCACTTTTAATCTGACCCAATTAGCCAATCAAGCAAGGGTTAAGATGAGTCCTGTTTCCTATTTGAGTATGACTTGTTTTGTAGTATCCACAGTGTCCAGATAGCGGCAAATTTAGCTGGGCATCCTCTAGTATAGTAGATTTGTTCCAGAATAGGTAGTGCTTGTTCCACAAGGGTTATCCAAAAGGCAATGGTGGGTGGATGCTCCTCTTTCCACTTGATCATCATCATCATTTATTTATATAGCGCTGTCAAGATACACAGTGCTTTACTGCAGTTATAGCCAACAGGGAATAAATGGTGGATAACAAACAAGGATTACAGAGTACAATAGGGTTAGAAGGACCTAGAGTTTACAAACTAAAGGTTAGGGTACAATTGAGACATTAGGATTATATAAACACTTTGTCATATTTGATACAGCAATGATTAATTAAGGTACATCAAATAAGCCTCTTTAAACAGGTGGGTCTTTAAGGAGCGCTTGAAAGTTTGGAAAGAAGGAGAAAGTCTGACAGCTTGTGGCAGAGAGTTCCAGAGAAAAGCAGAGGCCTGAGAGAAGTCTTGTAGACAAGAATGGGCAGAAGTGATCAGAGGAGAAGTGAGGCGAAGATCAGAAGCAGAGCGAAGGTTTCGTGAAGAAGTGTATTTGGAGATTAGAGATGAAATATAGGGAGGGGTTTCATTATTAAGGGCCTTGAATGTGAGTGTTAGTAATTTGAATTTGATTCTAGAAGAGATTGGGAGCCAGTGAAGGGACATGCATATGGGAGCAGCTGATGTTGAGCGGCGAGCTAGATGAATGAGTCTACCGGCCACGTTTAGAACAGATTGGAGTTGTGAAAGGTGACTTGTTGGAATACCTGTGAATAGTAAGTTGCAGTAATCAAGGCGGGAAATGATGAGAGACTGAATCAGTGTTTTAGTTGATTCTGAACTGAGATATGGTCGTAATCGAGCAATGTTGCGCAGTTGAATACGACAAGATTTTGCAAGTGTTTAAATATGTGGTGAAAAGACAGATGTGAGTCTAAGATAACTCCTAGGCAGCGTGCCTGTGTGGTGGAATGAAAGGTGGTGTTGTTTACGGTGAGTGATATCTGACGGACAGGGGAAGATCTTGGAGGTAATGAGTTCTGTTTTTGAAAGGTTCAGTTTCAGGTGGCGCTGTGACATCCAGGAGGAGACAGCAGAGAGACAGTCTGTGACTTGGGAAAGGACAGAATTAGAAAGATCAGGAGTAGACAAGTAGAGTTGGGTGTCATCAGCATAAAGGTGATACTGAAGTCCAAATGACTGAATAAGTTTTCCTAGTGAAGTTAGAGCGAGTACAGCAGGGGTCCAAGAACAGAGCCTTGAGGAACTCCAACAGAGAGTGGGAAAGTAGTAGAAGTAGAGTTAGAGAAGGAAACTTTAAAGGAAAGGTCAGACAGATAAGATGTAAACCATGAAAGAGCAGTAAAAATTAAATTCAACTTTGCGCAGATGCAACCAGTGGATTCGCAAAACAAAATGGGGATTCTGCCCCAAAAAAATTAAGAATAAAAAACAGTATGCGCTTCCTATATTAAATAAACTCCCACCAACAAAGTACTTTTCCTCACAACAGTTCGACTTTTGAAAAAAACAGTTCCGTAAAGATCTTTAAATACAGGCAGATGGAAGACAGGTACGTGATGATTAATTCTCCTGTTTGGCACACAGTATCCCCTTCGTGCTCCACCTCAAATAAAAAATAGAAAAAGACAGAGGCCAATGTGCGCTTCCATATACTAAAACACCGGATCCCTGCTAGATTTATACTTACAGGATCGCCGGTGTTAAGCTCGTATGTAGTTAGGATGGCTTTGAAGTAGATAGCGGTCCCGTCTCTCAAACGTTTACAGCGAAGCTTGTCTTTAGTCTTGTCAGAGTCCTTGTGTTCCACTCACCCACACGCTCCTGTTATCGCCTCCTCACACTGTAGGCTGCAGCCGAACGTATGGAGACTGGCGCTGCTGGCTTAATCTTATCAGCGTCCTCGTGTTCCACTCGCTCACACGTTCCTATTATCACCTCCTCACACTGCAGACTGCAGTTGATCGAATGGAGACTGGTGCTGCTGGCTGGGAAGTCAGTTGAACAGCAAGACAAATGCTCAATTGATAGGATTTTTATTAATATAATTCAATAGTATACACTCACATTTAAAATACTTAGTCCACGGCCCAACGCGTTTCGTGATCCAGAATCACTTCATCAGAGGCAGTCATGAAAAGAGGCATGAAAGAGCAGTGTCCCGAATGCCAGATGAGTGTAGAATGTCAAGGAGGAGTGTGTGGTCAACTGTGTCAAAGGCTGCAGAGAGATCAAGAAGGATTAGAATGAAATAGTGACCTTTAGACTTTGCCAATAGAAGATCATTGGTTACTTTGGTGAGTGCAGTTTCAGTCGAGTGTGATGGGCGGAAGCCAGATTGCAGGGGGTCGAGGAGGGAGTTGTGAGTGAGATGCTGGATCAGGCGTTTGTAAACAAGCCTTTCTAGTAATTTGGATGCGAATGGAAGAAGGGAGACCGGTCGATAGTTAGTGGGAGAGCTGGGATCAAGGGAAGGTTTTTTGAGGATAGGAGTGATTAGTGCTTGTTTGTATTATGATGGAAAGGTACCAGTAGAGAGTGAAAGATTAAATAGGTGGGTAAGTGCAGGAGAGAGTGTATCAGAGATTGGGTGGAGGAGGCGAGAGGGTATGGGGTCAAGGGAGCAGGTGGTGGGTTTTGAGCAGGCTAGAAGTTTGCTAACTTCATCTAGAGTTGCAGGGGTGAAGGAGTGCAAAGTAGATGTGAGTGGACTGCACGTTGGTCTGAGATTGTTGTTGGACGGTATGCTCAGCCTAATGAGTGATTGTTTCATTAAAGAAATGAGCAAGGTCTTGGGCGGTAACATTAATAGGTGGAGGGGGGCATAGTAGTGAGTTAAATGTGGCAAACAGCTGCTGTGGTTTGAAGGACATAGTAGATATTAGAGAAGAGAAGTATTGTTCTTTGGATAATGATAGAGCTCGGTTAAAGCAGGAGAGCATGAATTTGAAGCGGATGAAGTCAGGATCAGTTCGTGTCTTTCTCCACCGTCGCTCAGCTGATCTACTACATCTTCTGAGGTACCGTGTTACACTAGTGTGCCAGGGTTGGGGTTTAGCTGGCCGGCTGTGACCGGTGGTAGAAGGTGCAAGGGAGTCAAGTGCTGTTGAAAGGGCATCATTGTAGAAAGAAGCTGCCATATTGGGACAGGAGAGAGTATTAATATGAGATATGGATTGTGCTGATACTGTTGATAATTGTTGTGGTTCAAAGACATTAAGGTTTCTGTACGTGTGGGTAGAGAGAGATGGTTGTGAAGGTGCAGATGAAAGCAGTATCTGAAAGGAGAGTAGATGATGGTCAGACAGAGGGTAGGGAGAGTTAATTAAGTTGGATGGGCAGCATGAGTGGCAGAATATAAGGTCAAGAGCATGACCCTCGATGTGGGTAGGTGAGTCGGTCCACTGAGAGAGACCAAATGAAGCTGTTAGAGAGAGAAGTTTAGGGGTGGCAGCAGAAGCAGAGTTGTCAATGGGGATGTTGAAGTCCCCTAAAATGAGAGCAGGTGTCTCACTGGAGAGAAAGTATGGAGCCAGGCAGCAAAGTGACCAAGTAGGGACCAAGGGGGGGGGGCGATATATGACAGCAACACACAGAGAGATTGGAGAAAACAAACGTATGCTGTGGACTTCAAAAGAAGTGAAGGAGAGAGAAGTCGGTGTAGTTCGATTTTGAAACCTACATTTGGGGGAAAGATGAAATCCCACCCCACCGCCATCCGGTCTAGGAGTGTGACTAAGTGAGAAGCCTCCATAGTCTGAGAGTCTGGAAAAGACATTCTTGAATGCCTGAGAGTAGGAATAAGTGAGGGTACAAACGAGTGAGTCGGACCAGTGTTTGGGGAGATGTCCCCAGCTGCAAGTAACAGTAATAATGAGAGTGAGACAAGGTGTGACCTAGATTTGACAGTGCGAGCATTGTATTGTTTGATGGGATGAGAGGGGATAATAGATTTAACAATACAAGATAGTGTGCTTAGATTGAGAGAGGGTGATGGGAGCAGTGAAGAGTAGATTACAAATTCAGGATAGTTTGATGGATGTTGGAGTGCAGAGGATATATGCAGAAGTATAGAGGAGAGAGAGAAAAAGAAGGCAATCAAATCACTCAATCACTTGATAGCAATAGCCTTCTTGGCATAAAAAAGTAAAAAGGTAAGGAGTGTTTTTCATTTCTGAATCTAAATTAAAATAGGAGGCTTTTTGACAGAGAGACAAGAACACTACACGCCTGCACTTCTATACATTTGTAACAATTTAAGATAAGCAAGTCTCTTGGGGAAACTGAAGGCTTTAAAATTCCCATAATTGTGTTCAAACTTTCATAAACTGCCAAATGTTGTCAAATTGACATTTTAATTAGGGGGTGTGGCTATAAAGTGGGCATGGTCAAAATGTTTGCCGTGCTACGTGCACCACAACTTTTTCTCCCTTTTTCTATTTTTCAAATGTTGGGAGGTATTTCTCAGTGCCCCAATGCTCAGTTACATAAATTCCAAAGGACAAGGAAGTGCGATTCACAGGCACTGGCAACGCAATACCGGTACTCTCCTTGAAATACTGGGCATTTGAGTGGTCCTGGAGAGTGAGAATGACCCTTGAGAAATGCTTGAAGATATCTACCACCATATGCATTAATAGGCACTGAAAGAGACACCACTGTATTGCAGCTTTCTTTTCACTTTTTGCTCTGTGTGAGTTTTTGTGGGTTTGTATCCTTATAAATTTCTCCATGGTGACTAAAACACAAATTTACATGTATTAGGGGTCGTTACAAGACAGATGGCATTTTAACTATGAAAGAAAATATCTCTCTGACTGAAACACAACTGAGGCTGACTCAGCATTGAAGAATATTCAACACAGAGACTTCTATTTGTTTCTAAACTACATCCCCAGCATCATTCAGCCAGAAGAGATAACAGAAGTGTCCCAGCCCTCACTGTATTAGATAATGTGGGAATTGGGATGATATGTGGGGGACAGAGAGGCCAGACATGCCAAAGTATGTTTTACAGTAACATAACAAGATTACGTTTGGGGATTTTTCCTAAAGGAAATACACTAACTAAATTAAACAAGACGCGCAGTATGAAAGGGATAAAAAACAGAAGGGGAATAACATATATGTCAATGAATTTCCAAATAATATAGGCAATGAGTCGTGTATCCTTACTTGAAAAACACACCCAGAGATAGTGGAAACAAACATTCGGGTGCCAAAACATAGACTGTGTATATTTATTCTATTCTAGAACCCTAAAAAATGCTTGTCTATATTATGTCAGGATCAGAACCAATGGAGGAACTTGAAGTTATTGGGCCCAAGAAAAAAAAACATTTTAGGGCCCCCCTAAACTTTGGGAGCATGATGCACTATATTTTATAAACATATATTGCAACTGCTTCCCCTAATTCACCCCCTATATTTCATGGGCCCCCAGCAGTTGCAAGCCTGCTTCTTCTATATTTACACTCATAATCAGAATTTTCCCTTATCAATTTATCCCTAATAAGCACTCACATTTGATTCATGTATTTTTTGCATTAGCGTCTGTATTTTTAGTAGGTCTAGTAAGATCTAATTACTGTCCTGGACACTGCAATATAAGAGATGGGTGATTAAAGGGGTCAACTGTTATGATACCTGAGCTACAGCCCTTCCCATTGTTGTCCAGGTAGTCAAGTTCTTCTGACGACCATTGCTTAAACCTCCAAAAGTCCATATAGAAGTAACATCATTATACCAAAAGGGCTAAATTATGTCCTAAATGGTAAATTAATCACTGACAAAGTGCAGCACAACTTATTATTATGCAGGTGCCAACAATAGTGGAATTCTGGAAATGCATACAGGGCTGATCTGAGTTGGACCCAGGGTATTGATGGGACCACCCACAGACTATACTTCTATCCAACAATTGATCAACTACAGATACTCCATTTGTGGGTAAAAGTGTCAATTTGCTTAGATTTTTGTAGTTTGTGCCTTACACATGTGTTCATAACTGTGAAGAGTGGTCAAGCCTTCCAGGGGTCTCCAAAAAAAAAGGTTTTCCATCTTCATTCCACTAGGCAGCAATTGCTGGAAACCTTTATGTCCATACTACCGTATTTATTTGTTCCCTTGTTATATTAAGCTGTTATCAGTCAATCACTATAATGCACAAATAATTTAAATTAAACACATTATCAGAATAACACCAGCCATTAAAAATCCCATAACCTCTGGGTATTTTGTTGAGCATAACTACATGTCGCATAAGTGGTTCCTGTGTCTGTTTGAGACATATTTCCCAGCCACTGGTGCATGTCTGTCTGAGCTCCAGACACCAGAATGCCCCCTGCCGAGCAGCTTCACTCAGCAACAATTTGCAACCAATATTTATTTCATATCGCTCTCGTCTTCTGGATGTAATTAAAGGCTTTCAGCACAAATGCTTCTTGTGAGTGAAGTGACAGCTACCTGCAAGTTAACACCACTTCAGGTAACTCAGACTGAGCCCTTTCCAAATCCACATAATTATTTGCTCCCAAACAGAAAGGGCTTTATGTAAGATAAGAAGTTTGAAGAGGAATATGAAACATGATCTAATTAGCTGGGATTCAAAGGCAGGTCCCAGGTATGTGTCTGCACAAGAGCGTCTTATAACAGGAACCCAACAGCCAACAGGCCACAAAAAAAAGCTGAAGATAATGAAGAACAAATACCTTTCACTTGGATTCCCTCAGGGAATTTGGCCTGCTCGGATTTCTGTTATTTTTTTGCATTGGAGATGAAGTGGTGCCTGTGGAACTACACATGGTTAGACCCCTTGTGGGACACCATGTAAATGGTTACATTCACACACCTCGATAATGAAAAGAAATGGGGGCAAATAAAGGTTTGTTATGATCAGAACATTATCTTTCACATGAGGCCTATTGTTGAACATGGATAGCTGAGTTATACCGTACTTCCCAACATTTGGAAAATATAAAGAGAGACAAAGACATCAGCTATGCATAGTGAAACATATTTGTGGGCCACGTTCATTATTACCATGTCCATTTTACAAAATTTGGCAAGTTATGAAAGTTTGACGACATTTCGGAGAGTTTTAGGACCATTTTTATGTGTTATACCAGTTTTGCTAATGAAGGTGAAATTACCCTTAAAGCTGCGAGTCTCAGCTCTTCCAAGAGACCTGCCTATCTTAAATAGCTACAATTGTGTCTTTGCTTATCTTAAATTGTTACAAATGTATTGAAGTCCAGCTGCTCAGTGTTCTGCCAAAAAGTGTCTTATTTTAATTAAGTTTTAGAAACTTTGTATCTTTTTCTGGTGTCAGTGCAGGTGATCAAAGAGAAACTCAGGGTATTTCAGTGAGAAAGCTGGGACTGCAGGTTGAGCTGTCAAAATTGGGATTGTCCAGCAGAAAATGGGACAGCTGGGAGGTATGTTATACCTTTCACTAGCTTAGGCCAAGTCAAGTGCATGCCTCAAATTAAGGAATTGGCAGCCATCTTTATGTGCAAACAAAATATTATGTCAGAGCGACATTTAGTTTTCAGGAAGGTTCCAATTAATGTTCAAAATAGGCCCTGGTATTTCAAGAACACAGAGAACCAAACAGCTTCCCACAGGTCCAATAAACAGTGACATATTGCAGCAGCTCATCTGGCATTTACCATTTGAAGTATAATGAAATAAAAATGGGGTTTTTTGCATATATGTAATCATTTCAACACCACTTCTGTTTCACTCCACGTGTGGACCTGATGGCATTGGACAAACCTGAGCCACTCCGCAGTGGTATTGGGAGAGAGTGGGTTCCTGGTACTTACTAGCTCAGTGTCTCTACCTAGTGGGATCCGGAAATGCACCTACGGGGGGGCCCAATAGGAAACAATAATAATTCACACACAGTAGTTAGTAAAAGAAATAACTTTTTATCTAAAAGTAAATGGGCAACTAATACAAGCAGCACTCCTAACAAGGTGTCAATAGGGGCCTCACTAACTTACTAGGCAGGCGCAAACTATCTCCCTAACTATTAGAAAGCAAAGTCCTTTAACTCAGTCTATAAAATCTTCAAGTGCTCCTTTAGGATACCGTCGCTTTAAATATGGGCGAATAAATTTGCCAGGCTTGGATTTGCAGCGGAGACTTGAGAGAGGGCCACATGGGTCATTTCTGTTGCTTTTGAATCTGAGCTGAATGCTGAGGATCAATTGCAAACTTACTGAACAGACATGTACCATGTGGCCCCCCTTCAAGTTGCTGACTAACTCAAGAGTTAGAGAGCTGAAAAGCAGGAAGTAGTGTTCTGGCTTTTATGTTACACATCCAGTCACTCCAGCCTTTATACATTACATTTTTGCCTAACTAAATTAGAAACACTTTTTATTTTGCACAGCCTATCTATTTAACTAGTTTTTATTTTCAAGCTGAACTATTCCTTTAACTGCTCTATCCTTTGGCAAATGGACCTTAATTATTACCTACAATTATATCTTACTCCGGTTCATGAAAAAAACATTTTCTGAAATCAGGGAAAGTCCAAAAAGAAATTACATCAATAGGGGGTGCATGGTACATCGTTTACAAAAACAGCTAGGAATGTAATAATTTTATATAAACATATAAATGACCCAAGGCCAGTAACGTAACTAGGTGGGGACGGGCCCTGGTGCGGTCCCTGCAGCCTCCCCTCCACGCCGATTTTCTTTGCGGCTGCAGCCAACTGCTGCCAGTTACAGCAGGGTGCGATCTGCCGTGGGGTCCTGTGGGGTGCAGGCCCTGGTCAAATTACACCCCCTGCTCTCCCGGTAGTTACGCTAATGCAGGGCTGCCATCAGAAATTACGGGGCCTCGTACAACAAAATTTTCTGGGCCCCCTGGTCCTGCCCACTCCAGCCCGCCCCCCCAAGCCCCACCCCCAGATCCTGCCTACACCACAGTAAAAAGGCTACACAGACATTTTGTTTTCAAAACTCATCAGTTAATAGGGCTTCTCAAGCATAATTCTATTTTAAAATCAGAGTCTTTAAGGGCAAATTAATTTCATTATACAGAGAAAGCTCAATTTTACATGTCCTGATTTTAAGTTTTCCTTTTCCACAGCATTTTTTTGTGGTCCCACAATATAAGGCACTTCCATGATTTTCAATTTTCACAGATTTTACACAATTTTTTTATGGTCCCTGACAGAGGGTACCTGATAGAAATAACCTGAGGTTGGTATGTTTTTTATTTCTACATTAGATGCCTGGGGGGAAGTAAGCAGTTTATTCATAATTGTTAAAACAATTTGAGTCTGAGTCCTAGAGTAATCATCTATCTTGTTAATATGAGAGGCCTAACAATGAGGTACTGGCCATTCTTATTATCTGGCCATTAAACGCTATACTGAAGGAATGACTGATGCCTCAGAGGATGTTATGGCTTCCCTGTAAATAACCTGTCCATTAACACTTGACATGCAAATAAAGGCCATGGTGACCTTGGGCATGACACTGACAGAGGCCAAAGTCTTAGGTTCAACAGTGCAGCAAAATGAAAGTTGTGGCCTGAAGCACCTACCGGTGGCACGCTTATTGTACGGACAGGGGCCACTGAAACAATGCATAGTCCCCTGGGATAAGATCCACTCTCACTGTCCTACACAGCCCCGGATCTAGAAACACAACATGAAGTGCCAATACACCGGAGCCGGGGCACATCTCCAGCAGCACGGAGCCTTGAGTGACACTGACCGGACAGAAAGACTAAGCTCCCTACTTACCCATAAACATTTGCCGTCCGGTGCCTGGCAATAAAACAAGCGCTGTCCCCTAACACATGCCTTTCTTTAGGATTCCTTTCCTGGTAACTAACAGGCATCATAGCTACGCCACACGGAATCCCAGCAGTGGAGGGTACCCATCATACCCCGTGCCCAGCCGCAACAAGCACAACTTTATTTGTATAGCTGGTTAGCACGCATCGCACAGTACCAACGAGCAGCAAAAATCTAGAGCGTTGACAGCTGTCACAACAAAAGGGCTTTGTTATAGTGTTTCGGCGATGCAAGGGGGGCCCGGTTAATCCAGAAAGTTCAGCGCAGCCGGGCCCCCCTTAAAGCACCGGGCCCGGTACAGATGTGCCCCCTGTACCCTCCTGATGGCGGCCCTGCGCTAATGCCCAAGGCTATCTGGGAGTCCATGTTTTTTTACAGTAGTAAAGGAACAGTAACAGATTCAGAAACACTATTATAGTTTATATAAACAAAGCTGCTGTGTAGCCATGGGGAGGTTTTCAAATTGAAAAAACGACTAAATTACATAGTTATTAACATATAAGCTCCGTAAACATCATTGTATCCATTTTTCCAGCTTGAACAGCTGCCCCCATGGCTACACAGCTACTTGTTTATATTAATTGTGAGTGACTTATCTCATGTGTCATTGCCCTTTCTGAAGCAAACACAAACTTTTACCAGTACTGGGCAACAGTACATTATTTTTTAATTACTTTAAAACCCTTTTATTTTTGGTGTTATTGTTCTTTTAACAAAAGATATAGTAACAGGAACATCTGTGGTTGGAAGAGAAAAATTCATCACAAGTTGTGGATAGGATCTCTGGCAAACCTGCTGCAGTTGTACTGGCAGGTAAAATTGCATACCAGTTCAGCAAATCAGAACATACAGGTTTACTTGTAATAATATAACATGTGATGAGTTGAAAAAAGTACATTGTAAATGTTTTTAAGCACAAACAAATTTAATTACATTTTTGAGGCAATTAGTGCACGTTTCATAAACTTTTTGGCCTTCGTCAGACAACTGTAATGGATTTGTATTTTTCCCCTCCTGATTTTTATATAATTGAACTAATGACAGCGCTGGCTATTCCTGCCATTGTTATGTTTGGACCCTTATATCTGTTTTCTTGATGAGTCTCAAATCTCTGAGCCCAACATTGTTCACTGAGAACGTTTTACAGTCAAGAACTCCAATACTTTGATCCTGGTTCAAGCTCTTTTTGTAAAGGGGTCACACCCAGAAAATTGCTTTCCAAAATGTGACCTCAGAGTTGTTTCGAATCTGATACCTATTAAAGAGAATGGGGAGGATGGCAAACTGCCTCTCCAATTGGATACAGGCATTTCTGAATATCTTGCTATGCCCATCTAGTTATGTAAAACACCTGCCAGGCTGCCACCCTTCATCACTTTGTAAACAGCGTCCTACATCTCTTTGCTTTTTACATGTGTACAAGTAAAAAGGGTTCCCGATACTTTTATGTCAAAACAGAGACGTTCTTAATGTGTTTTCTAATTGATTCCATTATGTGCCTTACAACAACCATCGCCATGCCAAAGGGCTTCATGGAGTTTGTAGCTTGACAACACATTAGGTATATTGGACAATCATCCCAATAAAGCAAAACATAAATCTCTCAATTGGTACGTGTTATTTGGGAAGGAGAATCATATTTTGGGTTAGAAGATCAGAGCACACCTATTCCCAGGACACTGGGAAGGGAATGTGCCCTACGGTGTTCTGTGATGGAATATCAGATTTGTAGGGTCTAAATGTTGGATTTTTAACCTGGGAATTGGAGACCCACAAGCTATTTAAAGTGGTTTGATGTTTGATACAAGCTCTTAATATCTTCACAAACTGGAATGTGGAAGATTCTGGAATTCACAGTCATGGCATATAAGAGAACGGGGACTAAACTGACATGGGTTAGTCTATATAATCCAAATTATGAATAAATCTTCCTTTTGATGCCACAACTCTATAGTCTAATGGATTTTCTGAAAAGCGTTTCCAGCCCTCCTAGCCCATAAGATTGGCTTTATATGTGAGTGCACCGATTTGGACAAGGTTAATATAACAGAATACAGAGTCGGCTTGAAAATCTGAAATGCAGGGGAAGTGAGAAGCAATAGAAATCACGAGAGAAACGCAAATGAATTTGAAGTGCAAATGTTGACAGATAGTGCCAATCAAAATCAGTGAGAACAGCCAAAGCTTATATCATTATGGCTATTAAAAAATGAAATATTTTCCTTCTTCCATTCCTCATGTTCCTCTGTTAACTCTTGATTTCCCTTGAGTATGTAGTGTATATTTCCTACTAATTGTATGTCTCGCTGACACACAGTTTTGATGTCCCTAAACTCAGTTATTAAAAAGCTGCCAAGTTGTGTATAGGGAAAATAAACTACATTTTTATCTGCACAATTGCGGTTCCTTTGGTCTTCCAAAGCATGTCACATGAAAAACAAATTGAACACAAGATCATAGATTAATTCATTTAATAAGCATCTTCTTGCCAGATTGGGGTGTGTTCGTGGAGTGATCATCATACACACAAACATGCAATCAGAGCAAAAGTTGACTTTCATTTGTTTCCACACTTCTCCTCCCTGTACGAACAATAACAACACTGGTTATTCTAAATTAGAACATAGGGTCTCTTCTGGATGATAATTAAGGACTGTAATCACATTTGCAGCTAACAAAGTCACATTATAAGGAAAAGGCAGATTTCCTCACCTCTGTGAAATGAAATGATGAGGGGCCAATAGTTAAGGAGGAAGGGGATCACCACAGGGGTTTTTGAACTTTTGGGAACCTCATGGACGAAATTTAGTTTGAGATGAAAAAGATCAGAAAAACGTATCTTATAGTTTGTAACGTGAAAACTCTATGGATCTGAATTAGGAGAAACTTTTTTCTCTAGTAATTGAATCTCGTCTCACATGATAAGCCATGAGATCATTTATTCTTGCAGAATTGAATCTGGTCCTTTTTTATTTTAAAGCCTCCCTTTATGATCCAACATTTGGTTGAGGCCATTTGTACCTGAAAAAAATCTTGATATTTTAAACATAAAAATCAGCCATACATCTAGGGCAGCAAATAAATATGTTACCTGTACACTCTCAAGGTGGCCATACATTATAAGAGCCACTTGTTCAGCAAGGTCACCAATGCTATACATGTCCTAATAAATACTTTTTAAAATTGACTAAACTTTGCTGCTGTGTTTATCAACTGTGGATCTTTTCATTAACTTTGGGCGGTTTTCTCATTTTTGGTCTTGGACTGGGGGTTTTTGGTAAGAAATAACAAATGATTTATACAGTATATTTATTTTATAAAAGCAGAAATACATGCCATTTTTTTGGTTTATTAAGGTCGTCAAACTCTTTCTCTTTGCTTAACAGTGTCACTCTCTCCCCTAATGTGCCCACCAAAGGTAGGGCCAAATGATTGGATTAAAACAACTGGAATAGTGTGTGTTGGGGCATAGAATTTGTTAATACAAGTTTCCCGAATCTCTGTCTAGTTAGGTGAAAGTTTAAACAGGTATCAAGATACAGAAGGATATTTCTATTGCCACTTTCATTTATTGGGGAAGGCATTCTGTTGCTAATAAATATAACCTTGTTTTGCTGGTTCAAAGTTCACACATACTGGTGTGGTGCCCCAAAAATAAATACTGTAATAAATCATATTCCTAGCACAGATAGAACAGATGAATGTTCTTATATGTTGGCATGAAAATACACTTATGCAAAGCATATATTTGTCCAGAGCTTAGTTAATCTAGCCCCTACTGAACCCCCGAATAAAACAAATAGGCACAAAGCGCAACTGTCTCTATTAGCAAATATTCTCTTGGCTGTGATTTGATACTGGAAATGCTCTTGAGAAACATTGAGAAACCTAAACATTTACCAGACTCTTAGGGGAATTCACTAGAGCTGAAACAGAATTTCAATTCAAAGAGTATGTTCTATCAGTCCTACTGAACTGATTAAAAAAAACTTGAGTCCTCTGAGAAGAGCCTCACCGTATCCTTTTACTAATTCTGTAAATAAAATATTCTTTGTCACTTGGGTCACATGCAACATTTGACAGTAGTGTTTTTTGGCCCTGGTTTCAAAATATTATCTTTTGTGTTTAATTTTTCCACCAGTTAGAATAGTTGCTAAGCAACTTCAGACAGATTTGAACATCTATTTCTGGTGTGCGCTGTGCTCATGAGAGTATGGTATAGCCACATAGGGAAACATAGATTGTATCATGGTAACCAAAGACATAATTAATAAATACAATAAGAATATTACTATTCTTGGAACAAAATATTATTTTTAGATAAAGTGTTACAATCTCTATAGCATATGCTATAAGATCATACACTAGGTCAATGAGCAAACAGATCTTTGGCCACCAATGTGCTGGGCCAAATCATGATGACCAAATTATATGGCCCCCTGACTGTATGGAGCACGGTCCAGTGCATCTATTCCCGCCGGCGTTCCATCCAAAATGGCGGCGCCCAGGGCAGGCCACGTGGGAAGTCGGCAATGGCGCCTCGTCTGGACGCAGCGAATTTGCGCCAGCGCCAAAACGTGCAGCATCAACGCGCAGCATCAGCGTGTGACGCATGACATCACTACGCGCGTTTTGGCGCCAAAAATCAGTTTAAAAAGACGTTTGAGACCCACTGCCTTTGCCCGTGAATAGGTTCTACTTCATTGTGTTCCTGGGTGCTACTATTGTGTTTTGGATTCTTGATATCGACCTCTGCCTGTTCCTGTTTACGACTACTTGCTGCCTGAACTGATATTCTGCCCGTCTGACTACGCTTTCTCTTGACCCCATCTTGTACTGTGAACACATCTGATCGTCTGTGATCCAATAGGATGGTGATCTGTTGGATTGGACACTTACAAAACTGCATGTCCAGATTTTTTTAGTATTAATGAAATCATCTGCTCCACCAAATCTGAAAACTTATGGCTTGCTTTATGGGCAGAAGGTAAAGGTCATAAAATGTAGATTGTGTATACTGTAGATTGGGGAACCTGCACCCTACAGCTGTTGATGAACTGCAACTCTCAGAATACTATAGCTAGCTAAAGGCTTGGAGTTCTAGTGCAACAGTAGCTAGAGCTCAGCAGTTTTTTGTCCATTGAGTTGGGGGCCCCATCTTCTCCAGCTCAATCCCCAGATACACTGAGAGCTGCATTAGATATACTGTTCAACTAACTGATTTCAATTGCCTAATATTTATAAGATTGCGTTGTGTATTATAAAATTAGAAATATGTCCGACCAGGAGGATAAAGAGGACAGCTAAAACAACAGAAATGAGCAAAGCGGATGGTGACAGATGCATTCGAAACAGGAAACGACATCCTGGGGGATTTATTACACTGTCTAGGTATCTTACTGGAAATGGGGCAGCTGCAAAACAAACAGCCCTTCCCAAACCGTTCCAAGGCTCCATCCCCTGTACTGTAACTTGGCTGAGGGAGAATGAATAATACTGAGGGTCTTAGGAAATTTGTCCAAAGCCCAAAATGCTACAGCACTAACAATAACAGGACATAGAGAACTCACACAAAGCTTTTGTAACTTAAATGACATTCAGTAACACTTACAGAAGATGTTATAAGCAGGGGCTCTGCTGCTATTATTCAAGCTGAGAAACTCGCCTCAAGCAGCAGCAACCCGAAGGTTACCAGGGGCAGCAAAAAAAGCCATTCCTGGTAGCTTTAAGAGCCGAAATTCTGATTTTTAAATTGGGTGTGAGGGGGGAGCACTGCAGCATCAGAAAGGCTGCCTCAGGCTGGCAAGAACCCCCGAAACGCCCCTGATTATAAGAAGCATATATGGATTACTTATCAAACAATTTCCAAAAAAATGTTTTTTAAAGTCCACTTTAGGGGATGTACTGGCCAGCCAAACAAGGGCCAGAGTTCCAAGGGCATAAATCCCTTAAAACATCCAAAATTACCCCGTAACTCAAAATTCATAAAAATATCTTATTTTAATCCACATATAATTTTTACATACAAACCAATTACCTGTGACTAAGTGCTGAAGGTACGAAACACATAAGGCGGACTGTCATGGGGTTTGTATAAAAGATATTTTTATAAATTTTGAGTTATGGGATCATTTTGGATGTTTTAAGTAACTTACCAAACAATGACATGCATTATACTACCTAATATCATTCTGAAAAAATATCATTACAATACAGAAGAGCAGCGAACAACCTGTAAATTATACAATACCCCTATTAAAAAATGTAAGTATATTAGAAATCACCAAAGGCATGAGACTGTATGCATGAAGCCTGAGGTGGCCTCATACTTTTATGTTCATTCCAGTGTGTCATGTAACAAGCAGTGCTTATAACTTCACAAATTAGGAGTGGGAAGGGGAAACCATTTTTTACTTCCTTGTTTTGTGACCAGGGCTGGAACTAGGGTTAGGCAGAGTAGGTGCCCGACTAGGGCGCAGTCATGATGGGGGCGCACTTTTAAGGGGATTTTGTTTTTTTTAACCCTAGTTTGCTTGGCCTTTAATAGTTTAACAATTTTATAAACCACCTATTCCAACCCCCTCTTGCCCGTGATTTGTACTGCGGGCTCTCCCCACCTACCTCTTGGCAGCTGCTGGCACAGATACAAATTAGGGGCAAAATGACTGGGTTAACCAGGCCTCCTAGGCAACCTGGCCGGCCACAGCGCGTTTGATTGCACGCAAGTGCGCATGCGCAAAACTGCGCCCGGGCACGCATGCGCAGAAGCGCATTTACAGTAATTCCAGCAGCGGCTGGGGAGAGACTTAAACTATGCTCGTGTGCAGAGGCGCATTTACACTCACAAATTACAGCAGCGGCCGGGGAGAGATGGGACCCGAACATGGGGTAGGCGACAGAGCAGGTACGTGCCTGGCCAGGGTTGGACTGGGAGGCATGGGGCCCACCGGGGCTACTGCCCCAGGGCCCCCCTCCAGCCGCCGCTGCCGCTCCGGAGTGCTGCAGGGGGTTAGTGCGCATGCGCGCGGCGCCGCGGTTGTGCGCATGCGCAGCCATTCTATTCTACCGCGACCCCAAACAAAGTGGGGTCACGCCGCCCCACTAAGTAGCGGATCTGGGCCGGCGGGGCCCACAAGAGCCCGGGGCCCACCGGGGTTTTTCCCGGTGTCCCGCCGGCCCAGTCCGACACTGTGCCTGGCGCCCCCCAGCTTTGTGCCCTAGGCACGTACCATCTCTGCCTACCCATAGTTCCGGCCCTGGGGTTAACATTATGGTGGATGTTTTGTCTTATGCTGGCACAGGTACAGATTGGGGGCAATCTGAGGGATTGACTGCCGTTGGCACAGGTACAAATGGGGGTAATATTATATAGGTGCTGGCACAGGTACATGGGGCAACATGATGGCTGCTGGCACAGGGGGCAATATGAATGGTAAGGTGGCAAATGGTAATGTAGGACCAGGTGGGGGGGGCACTGATTGAAGCTCTTGCCTAGGGTGCCAAAATAACTTGGCCCGGCCCTGTTTGTGACTAAAAGTCACGCAATTTCCCTCCCCACCCTAATTTGAAAATATGCAAATTCGGATTTGATTCAGCAGGGCAGATGGATTCAGCCGAATTCGAATCCTGCTGAAAAAGAACGAATCCCGAACCGAATCATGGATTCAGTGCATTCCTAATATCGATGCTTAGTGGTTCAACTTGTGTCACGTGTATTAAAAGAAATAATGTAACCCTTTCTCAGGGCCCCTGGTCCTCCCTGCAGGTACAACCACCACCCACCCCTGCAGACCCCAGGAACCAGCAATCCATGTAAATGTCTTTAAGTCAAAATATTTTAGAATTTGAGTCATCTCTGAGGTCCATCACGTATAAAATCACTTGACCTGTGATCATGGAAGGTGACGTCTAATATGGTGATATGGACAGATGATTTATTCAGTATAGTGCTTTATTATTTCAGATCAGGGGCTGGTCCATGTGTCGTATAAGAAAATGTGATTCACATTTTTAACTATTAGAGTCAAACTAGGAACCAAGCCATTAAACTGAATATGTAGAAAGCTCTCAATCCATGAAGTTAATAAATCAACCATGCCACGTTATATGTAACACTACAAAGCAAGACGGGGCAGCAACACTTGGTACTGCCCAATCTTCAGTTGTTGTTAAAGTGCAATTCTCACCTTCCACAGGTGCTGGGCCATAAGTCAGACATATTTCCTATAAATAATGGAGCCCAGGGCAGTTTGTTTTGCCCCAGTCCCTGCCACTACTGAAAAAGGCAGTGTCTGGCTCTCATAGATTTCTGTTAATGCTGAAATATTTGTATAGATTTTTCCATGCCTTATAAATTGCTTGGCTGGTTAAGAGAAAGCAAATTAAAATTGTGCTTCGTATGGCTGCCGGCCCCATGTCTAACGTTTCATGGTTCCATTTCATTCTGGCCCAGATCACTGGCAAGTACATTGGTGAATGGTTGCATCTGTCTGTGTGTATTCTGGACATACTTGGCAACACGTTGCATTTGTCACAGCTACAAAACACTAAGTAAATAGTGGAAATTCTGATTATCAGCCACCTGCCGGAATACAAACACATCCACCCTCTAGTGAGGCTACTTGCTCTGCTTCTCACTCTATTCCTGCATGGAATGCTGGGAACATATCCGGACCCACTAGCCTTTTTTAGGTTCCAGCTGCTGTTATGCAGAATCCCCCAGCCAATTTTCCATTTTCAACATTGTACCTAATCTCTTACTTCCTAACGCACAGATTTCCTTTATTCCTATAACCGCTGCTTTAGCACAAAGGGCAAATCAAGGAATCCTAGAAGTGATGTTTTTTAGCTTTTTTTTCTGTGGGATTTGTTTATTCTGGCGAATGCCACTGAGTTACAAGGAAACTCCCAAATAAGGCTGAGCAGCACACTTGATTCTACAAAGTCATTTACAGGAATTTCATCTTTATAGCGAAATTCCCCTGATATGAAAAAACTCTAGATGTTGTGTCTTTGGCCCTGCTGCCAAAAGTGATAAAGGAGATATTTCTTGCTAAATATAAATACTTGTTTATTTATTGTACACAAGCATTATATATAGAACTGGATATAGTCCTTAAACAAGAACTTACTCTTGCTGAATTGTGTTTACTAGGGGAATACCTTTGCAGTAACATAGGTGTGTGCTTTCTCCTATACTTAGGTAGTTGCCCTGACCAGTTTTTTGATGACTCTATTGATATGGCACAATAATATCATTCTACACCCCTGGGTTTCTAGGTCATGCTCTTTTCTAGCTACCTGATTATAACATTATAAGAGGGCTATGAGAGGTTATAGAGAAGATTACATTAAAGAGACAGTCGGCGGCTTTGACAAGATAAAGCCCGAAACTAGTGGTGTTCTTGCCATGAGGTCTTGCCTCAACTGCATTTTACCAGGGGTAGCAATAAGGCCAGATTTCAACCCAAAGCACCCTTAGGCCACTATGTACTGCCCCCTCACCCACCCCCACTACACCCCTACTCCCTCACCTATTTCCTGCTGGGGACTGGGTGGGCCAGAGATCCAAACAAGTCTGCAGTTTTTTTTACCAGGAACTGTCTATTATTAAGTGTTATGGCTTGTAGGGTTGCCACCTTTACTTCAGATTCATTCCAGGCAATGGCGTAAGGAGCAGGGGTAGGGCATAGAAGGGCCGGCAAATTTGCAATTCTGGCCCCAGTCTTGGCAGGTATTTTACTGGCTAGGGTGGTGCAATACCTGACAGGTGGCAACTGTAGATGCAGCCACCGTAGATGCACCTTCATAGAAGCTAGGAGGAAAAAAAGTTTATGAAAAATAACTATACCTTAACTCTTAATACAACATATTCATAATGAATACAGGTGTGGGAACAGTTATCCAAAATGCCTCCAATAAGGAGTAATTATATCTTTTTGGGATCAAATACAAGGTACTGTTTTATTATTACAGAGAAAAAAGTAAATCATTATTAAAATATGGAATTATGTGTCTATGGGAGATGGCCTTTCCATGATTTGTAGCTTACAGGTATTGGATCATGGAACCCATAGCTGTACATGCATACAAAATGTACATAAAAATGAAAGCATACTGGCCCTTTCAGTGTCCAAGCGTGATAAACAGGCACTTGCCTGCCCATAGCAGCACAGTTTAAAGACAGGTGCTACTCCAGCAGAATTCTGCACTGACATCCAATTCTCAAAAGAGCAAACAGATTTTTTTATATTAAATTTTGAAATATCACATGGGGCTAGACATATTGTCAGTTTCCCAGCTGCCCCCAGTCATGTGACTTGTGCCTGCACTTTAGGATGGAACTACTTTCTGGCAGGCTGTTATCTCTCCTACTTAATGTAACAGAAGGAGTCTCAGTGGGACTTGGTTTTTACTGTTGAGTGTTGTTCTTAGATCTACCAGGGAGCTGTTATCTTGTGTTAGGGAGCTGTTATCTGGTTACCTTCCCATTGTTCTTTTGTTTGGCTGCTGGGGGGGGAGTTGATATCACTCCAACTTGCAGTACAGCAGTAAAGAGTTTATCAGAGCACAAGTCACATAACTGGGGGCACTGGGAAACTGACAATATGTCTAGCTCCATATCAGATTTCAAAATTGAATATAAAAAAATCTGTTTGCTCTTTTGAAAAATGGATTTCAGTGCAACTTTACAACTAGAGGGCTGCAGACAGTAACCTCTGTTTATGTAAAGTAGGGATGCACCAAATCCACTATTTTGGATTCGGCCTGAACCCCTGAATACTGAAAGAGTCGATCAAATACCGAACCAAAAACCGATTCCTAATTTGCATATGCAAATTAGGGATGGGAACGGGAAAACATTTTATACTTCCTTGTTTTGTGACTCAAATTTGGTCAAATTTGCCCAAATCCCGGCAAATCCTGTACCGAATCCTGGATTCATTGCATCCCTAAAGTAAAGTAAAGCAGACTTCATTGCATGTCCCAGTCCTAGGTGGCAGGTGGCCATGTCAAACAGGCCAGTCATATTTCGGGGCTATATTCAATATAAATCTTTCACATCACGGAATACACAGCTGTTTATTGCTATGGTTCTCACTGGTTTTTACAGGGTGCCAATTTATTCCACAGCAGGAGTTACCACTAAATATGTGTCTGTTCCGCTTCACTTTTACAATAGAAATAGAGAAAAGTCTACTTCTTCATACAGAGCTAAATCAATAATATAGACACTTTGGAATCGAGACCAACCTCCCTCGAGCAAATAATATGAGATGCAGAGAATGAAAAACATATCAGCCTGCCCAGCAAGAGACATGAGAAAATAACAGCAGAACAGATAAAAACGTTCTCAGGAACAGGAAGATATTAAGGGGATTTGAGCCGGCACTTTAATTTTCATGGACTTGTTTGCACCATAAGGTAATGAATATTATTCAGGCAAGTAAATAGATTTGTCTCCAAAAAGCCTGTAAAACCAGCATCCCTTGAATGACATTTCAATGATGATGCAGCTGATACTGATACTTCTATCAATCTGAAACCCCTGTTACAAATAACTCTCAGGTGGTGAGAGAAGGAAGGATTGGTAAATTCAATGTATTTCCATATGAGATAGAACCTGGTTCTACAGTATGTCTATTCCAAACTGTCTCTTCAAGCTGGTCTCTGTGTGTAGTAACCTATGTATAGTGGACCAATTAGCTGACAGATATTGAATGTTGACAGCCCAGATTATATCACATAGAATAGATAATGCCATACAGAGCAGGGTAGGTAGGCCCCTAGGCAGACAATGGACTGTAAAAATAAATTGGAGGGCCAAACACTGCCAATGGCATCCAACTGGACAGCCCTTTAGTTTAGAGCAATTCAATATTGAATCTAGCTCTTCTCTTGATAATCCACATTCATATGGTTAACCTGAGTTAGATCGCTACTGAACCAGCCTGCCCCAGTCTATGAACTACACATTTATTTTATACCCAAACCCAAAGGCAATCCAAGAGTAAGATCACTCTCTTTCCTTACAAACTCAGGGAGACTTGGCTCATATTAAAATATTAATATTCAATTATAAGGTCTCCAATGAGAAAGCAAAGCCCTCTTTTGGTATCTGTTGGTAGCCTGCTTGGGGTTCCACTGCACCAGGACACACTGGGAGGACATCAGCACACAGTGATGCTATAATGAGATGTGCCAAGAGGGAAGCTGGATGGGGGGCAGCACAAAAGGAGTTGGGAGCCATAACATACTAGCTTCCCGCTCACATACAGAAGCTCTGTTCTTGTGGAAGGGGTGTTCATTGGACCCAATACATATTCATGCAAAATGGGATTTCAAGGTTATGAAACCCAGTAACTAAATGAAGTTCAATAAGGGCATGCCAACATACGGGGTGTATTGTCAGCAGGGCCGGATTTACATAGCAGGTGCCCCTAGGCCCACTGTTGTTAGCCGCCTCGTCCCTCCCCTATTATTCAATCAAATTTTCATCATCAGGACCAGAGCAATGGGGATTGGCGTACAGGAAATTTTAAAAACTATCGTATCTCCTGCTCATCCCCAGTGTTTCTGAACCAATTTGGGTGTGGTTGGGCAACATGCTGCCCCCTAAAATCCTGCTGCCCTAAGGCCAGGCCTTGGTGGCTTCTCCACAAATTCGGGCCTGATTTTCAGCTGGCATTTATAGAAACTGCCGCCATCTATTTCCTTGAATAGGAGATGTGTAATGTCAATTCTAGAGATGCCATTCAACTGAATAGTTTCGGGCACTTTTCCACTGACTGAGATATGCCGGCGGAGAATGTGGCCAGTGTGCCATAAACCCAACAGATGTTAGAATCTGTTACATTTACACTGATTCATCCACTAGCTGGGTTTTCTCCTCCTTACTTGCTCTCTATAAATGTTGTAGACCCCAAAGGAGATGCACAGCTGGATGCATGTATGTCTGGTCCAGCTATTGGTATGATTTAAATGTTTGTTTTATTGTTTCCCCTCTTTCGCTCAAACTTAAGTCTATGTACAGTCTCCAAAAAAATATGCTGGAGGAGCTTGCTACAAAGAATCTGTTGCCCAATATACAGGCTGCTGGATAATGTAGCTGTACAGATATCCCCACGAATCCCATCCTCCCCTCCTTTTAGTGATGATTTTCTCCAAAGTGCTTCCCCCCTCAGCATTTTCTTGGAACAAGTTAATTATTTCCTATCAGTGATGTGTTTGTTGTTCCTGCTTGATCTCCCCCATTTTACTAAACCACAAGCCCGAAAAAAGAAAGGAAAACAAAGAGATTAGGCAAAGGGTTGTCAAATATTACAAAAAAATGGGTGCCCTTTGACATATTCCATGAAGCGTCATCTTTTCCATTTATTTTGCTGTTCATTGAGGCTGATCCTTTTCTTTATATCCAGATGTTGCGAAACGATAAAATCTGGCCCATGCCGCTTGATGATCATTTAATAGCACTGGATGTAGGGCTGCACTTCACGTAGGGATGCACCGACTCCTAAATCGAAAGTTATGGATTCACGCCGAATACTGAATTGAATTCAAACCATTCTGCAGGCCTGGAAATGCAGTGGAATCTGTGAACGCCACTTTTTTTCAATTGGACAGAATTTGGTTCAGCCAGGCTCTTGGATTTGGCCAAAACCAAATCTTGCTTAAAATAGCTCGGATTTTGCCCAATCCTGAATTGAATTTGGAATTCGATGCATCCATCTTTCTCTTATTGGTGCCAGCTGTGTACCAGCAACATTTCATGTGTTCAGCCAAGTGATTTATGATTAATTGGCAGTAGGTACAATAGACACTTGCACCCTCTGTCTGTGTGCACTGCAATACATGAAGTTAAATATATAGTGAAGGCCATGTATTTGTACTTTCTACATAATAATGGTGGATTTGGACAGCTCTCTGTGTAATTACAATCAATGTGCTTAATGTGGTTAAAAGGGGTTGTTCACCTTTAAATTAACTTTTAGAATGATGTAGAGAGTGATATCCTGAGACAATTTGCAATTAGTTTTAATTTTTTGAGCATTATCATTTTTGTTTAGTTGTTTAGCTTTATATTCAGCAGCTCTCCAGTTTGTAATTTCAGTAATCTGGTTGCTAGGGTCTAAGTTACCCTAGCAACCATGCATTGATTTAGATAAGAGACTTGAATATGAATATGAGAGGCCTGAATAGAAAGACGAGTAAAACAAAGTAGCAACAACAATACATTTGTAGCCTTACAGGGCATTTGATTTTTAGATGGGGTTCAGTGACCCCTATTTGAAAGCTGGAAAGAGTCAGAAGAAGACAAATAATATTAAAAAAAAAATATTAAAAATGAAGACCAATTGAAAAGTTGGTAAAATTAACAAAAAGATAAACCACCCCATTAATTTGCAGATTATTTGTATATATTTGCATTGTTCTGGTGTAGGTTTTCCGATTATGCAGGGGCACTGCTACCATGAGACGAGCCCACAGGTTACCAGAGGTGCCCCCACCCCTTTCCATGGCACTCACCTCTTCAGTGCCCGAGGGGGTTGGGGGGGCGGTCCATGTTGCACCGGAGGGGTCGTGGTGGTCCACGTCGCTAGTGCAGAGAATGCGATTGCGCTCTCTGCACTAGAAGAGCCGGATTTCCGGGTTGAAAAGCGGAAATTTGTCTCTTAGTTACCAGGAGAGCAATCTTTGCTGCCCCTGGCAAACAGGGGGGCGCTGCCACCTGAGGCGAGTGCCTCAACTCACCTCATTGGTGGAGCGCCCCTGGATGCGGTCCCCCCTACACACCCTCTGGCCCTGGAAATGGTATACCCTGGGTGTGAGGGGGGTTGGCATCAGAAAGGCCACCACAGGGTGGCAAGGACCCCTGAAACACCCCTGCAAGTATGTATGCATGTATTTAGCATGAACAGTATAATATAACTTGCATGTTACTTTTACACTTACTCCCAATTTCACAATATTTCATTTCTTTACTGAATCCAGTTGTTTGACCGAAAAATTGTTTTTATTTCATTGCTTGTTGATGCCCATAATTATTCGTAGCTTGTTGGCACAAGTGAAACGGGGATTTTAATTGCTTTTAAAGGGTTTTATTGGACTTTTAGCGATGGTATTGAATTTGGAATGTTCTTGATTCGTTTTGGGTTTTTTTTGTTTTTGATTTATTTTTTGCCTGCACACATACAACATATTCCATAATCCTATTGGCTGGTACTAAAAGGATCCAGGCCCAGTGTAAACTAGAATTTTCTGATCATCTTATGTGATGTCACAGGAGGTTCTTTCCCAGAATGACTACTCTTTTGCATATGTAGGAGACGGAGCTGTGGTCAGAGGCTGTGGTCTCTTGACTCTAAGCATTGGCTGTTTATAGAGAGACTAAACACTGTGTTCTGTTTGAGTTATTGTGCTTAGTACATATGCTAGGCCGATTTCATGCTATTCCTCATCCAGGCACTGATAATTTAAGATCAGTTGTATAGCTGCTTAGATTACGTTCTGCACAGTACAAACATGTTCATGTTTAGGTTAAAATGAACCTTCAGTCAATTGATTGTTTAATTTTGCAGTCAAACAACAGCTGTAGGACCTTAGGTTTGGACTTGTCTGCCTGTTGTGCTTTATAAAACTGTTGTATAAAAAGAAAAACACACACACTGGTAACATTAAAACATACTGTATGTAACTGCAAGAGCAGATGTCTATTCAGAATCCCAGCTGTTCATGTGTGAAATGTTATTCTCCCTGCATAATACTGATTTGCCTGCCAGACATACAGCTATAAGGGATTGTCAGGGACAGACATACAACTATATGGGATCTGCCAGGGACAGACATGAGTGGCCACCCCCCTAACAACAGCTGCCTGGCCAAAAATAAAACAAACACACCGGACTCCAGCTTCCCGGGACTAACCCATCAAGATTTAAAGGGTAGGGGGAGAAAAGGAACCATCAGGGAGCTGGTCCTCCTTGATGGCAAAATTCCAGGGGGGGCATCTGCCCCCCTTGCCCCTATTTGCAGACGCTGATGCTGATACATCTAACTCTGCTGATAACTATATCTAAAGCTGCCGATAAACAACATCTCCCACTACCTCTAATGTTGCTAATAAACTACATCTTTCACTACATCAAATGCTGCTGATAAACTATTCTCCCACCACATCTAACCCTGCCAATAAACTACATCTTTCACTACATCAAATGCTGACAATAAACTACATTTCCCGCTACAAATAATGGTGCCGATAAACAACATGTCCCACTTCATCTAATGCTGCTGGTAAACTACATCTCCCACTACATCTTATGGTGCAGATGAACTAGAGCTTCCCCTTCACCTAACCCTGCCAATAAACGATATCTTTCACTACATCAAATACTGCCATCAAAAACTACATCTCCCGTTACTTCTGATGCTGCTGATAAACTACATCTCCCTCTACATCTAATGGTGCCGATAAAATACATCTCTTGCTACATCTGACGCTGCTGATAAACTACATTTCCCGATACATCTAACACTGTTGATAAACTACATCTCCCACTACATCTAATGGTGCCAATAAACGACATCTCCCGATTCATCTAACGCTGCTGATAAACTACATCTTTCGCTACATCAAATGCTGCCGATAATTTATATGTCCTGCTACATGTAACACTGCTGGTAAACTACATCTCCCTCTATATCTAACGCTGCCAATAAACTACAGCTCCGACTACATGTAACACTGCTGGTAAACTAACTCTCCCATTAAATCTGATGCTGCTGATTAACTACATTTCCCTCTAAATCTAACGCTGCCAATGAACTACATCTCCCATTACATCTGCCATTGCAGATAAACTTCATCTAACCCTGCTGATAAACTACATATCCCATTAAATCTAATTCAGCCGATAAACTACATTTCCCACTACATCAAATGCTGCCAATAACTACATCTCCTGCCACATCTGATGCTGCTGATAAACTACATCTCCCATGATTCCTACAAGAGCTGGAACCTGCTTACTTGGACTTGGGTCAAAATCAATCCAGATTTGATGCTGTTTTACAGCAGCAATAAGTCTCTATCGGACAGGCAGCAGCAGTTGTATTTCTTGTTTTGTCCTTACTAAAATGAAAACTCTTAGTACAAAGTTGATCCAGGGACTCTTCAAGAAGGAATTTTTCCCTTTCAGAAAGGGATCATTGGAGAGGCTTCAATTGTAATTGGGGGGTATTTTTTTTGTTTTGTTTTTTTACCTTCCTCTGGATCAACTAGCATTTGCAAAGGTTTCACTCAGAGTAAGTGTTGATGGGATTGTGTCCAGGTCATTAGATCTAATATTAAAAGGAAGATGAATATGAGCCAACAGTGGGCTTGGAGGTTATTAGGGATGTTTCCCAATTAAAAAAACACAGTAGAGGTCAATGTAATTTCAAGATGTTTATTGAATAATTTAAAATTGATGTTAATCTTCTAAAGCCGTTGTTGTTAATCTTCTGAAGCCGCCATCGGGACCATGTTTTTTGCAGGGCCCAAAGATGACATTAGGGCCCTAAAGTTGTGCCCCCGTCCCTCCCCCGATGGCTGCTATTTCTTCAGTTCTTCATTCCTAAGGAAAGATTGATCAGTGTTAGTCATGGAGAAGCTGTTTGTATAATAATTCTGCCATTTTGTCTCTGTTTTATATGTGCTGCATGTTTTTTTATCCCATCCCATTTGCTAATTTAATGGTTAACTACAACTATTTAATAATAACATTTTCTCCCATCTCATCATGTTTGTTTCTCATAGATTTGGCCTAGTTCAGTGACCTCTGCCCTTTTACAATCTCAGCCTTTATTATGGGCGGCTTTAGTTAGAGAATTCTAGTATATGTAGGAAAGGCAGAGAATATTGTATGAATAAGAGCAGTAGATGGATATAGTCTATACATCAAGTGAATTAAATGACTGCATATCTTGTTGGTGCTATATAAATAAATGATGATGATAATTATAATGAGAAATGAGCAGTTCCCTTACCTTAATGCAGGTACCACTTGATGGAATCCGTCACACCCCTCTCATTTGAGATTTTTGATATGAAGGGGTGTGACAGCAGCTGCTCTGCAGAGGGTCTCCACGCTGCATTCTTTTGGAGGATTTCACTGACGAATGCACGAAAGTTGTCACTCCTGGAAAAATAAAAACAGATAAAAAAATTAAAAATTGTTTATGTTATATAATCACTAAATTTGCAGAGCTCACACATGTAAAAGACTGTGCATAGAACCAGCACAGCCATGTGTCCTATATCCCCCATAAGCCTCTATTTTACTGACAGTCTTTTTGTTAAACATTGATGATGTCACTCTGCACCCAATCACAGCACAGACAGAAACTGTTCAAGTAGCCAATAGAGGATAAGCCCCTTCCCTTATAATGCGTCAACTGATCTGCCTTAAAAAAGGAGGGGTCTATTCAACCCTAGCCACCAGATTGGAACATAATGTTTTGCCAACATCTTGGCCTGGGTATATTGGCTGCCAGATAATAACCCCAAGATCTCAAGATAATCATGAGATTAAGAATCTGTGCATTCAAGAGCTACACATATTACACTTTACCATCACCTTTACTTCTTTCCCATTTATCCATTCACCATCCTTACTTCACCCCAATTCCCAAGTTTTCTTGACTCTCTTTTTCATTTACACACCCCTTACTCTTCTGTCAATCCCCACCCTCTCCCCAATTTCTTTTTCATTTCCCCACCTCTTCTTCTCACTCTCTTTTCCTGATTCAGTACAAATGACTCACCATTTGTCCCATAGTAATGTTGGTGCGGGACCGTGCATCACCCTCTTCATTAATTTCTTTTCGGGAAATCTGCTGAATGCTAGGTTGTAAGAAAATACAAAATGAGAATATGATGACTGACAATCACAACATTTGGGGGGCAATTTACACAAATTTGAACTTTGAAGCTTTTTCACATCTTTAAAAAAGTCAAATTAACTCAATCGTGTTCCCGGCTTGGAACTGTAATATTATGTTATTAAATTAAAATTTTCATATACCAGCCCCTTAGTTTTTCATATTTAATAATACATATAAATGCCCTCTAATCTTTTGACAAACCGTTATTTATTCACTATAGTCCACACATACTGGGGTTTACTTACGATAATATCCTTCTGCCATTTCCAGCGCTGATATTCCCAATGACCATATATCAGCCTAAACATTGAAAATTGGGGAAAAAGGCAATTAGACAAGAATATACACAGGCCACATGAAGAATCCCAATTACAGATAATTCAGGCGATTTTGCTATGTATCTACACACCCTGACAGTGATTCTATTTGGAATGCCAAAACACCAAAATATAGCAGAACCCAAATTGTATGTATTTCAAGGGACCAGAAAAAAAATGGTGTAAACATATAAACTCAAGGAAATGTATGAGATATTTTATAACGCTGGGGTCACAACAAAAATGTTTAGACTGCGGGAAAAACATAAAATCAGGGGTGTGAAATTAAGGTTTCTCTGTATGATACAAAGCGTGACCTTTATACTGATATAAAACATTTCAAGGAGTGAAGTGATGTGACTGTCATCTCTAAAGAGTGACCCCAAAGACCCCAGGAGTTTGAAAACCCAATAAAGAGTCAAATATAGTTGGTTTCTAATATTCATGTGCCCTGCAGTTAGAATGTATTACTCTCCTTCACTTCAGATTCTCCATCAGACATCACAATTTATAGCTTTGGATTCACTGTTATGAGAGGGGCATGTGAAGTGAGTGATGTTACATCTAAAGCGAGAGAGAAGACATCACAATACCTTAGAGTTGTAGCGGATGGTCTTGGTGCTAATGTTGCTGAGTACTTCTGGGGCCATGTATGGTATAGTCCCAGAAGTACTAACACTGCTTGTCCCCATAGTGGCAGAGCTGAAGTCGGCTGAAATTATAGGAAAAAAAGTGAGAATTTTAATGTTAATGTTCATTTATTAATGTGGCCCACCAATATACACCATAGAGATAGAAGATACTATCCCTTTGTTCAGATTCCAAGTGTCACTTACTGATCTTTACATCAGCGGATGATGTCACTATAATATTCTGGGGCCTCAGGTCGTGATGGATGACCTCCTGTTTATGAAGATGACACAGGCCCTGGGAAATGAATGAAGAAAAAGTATAAATATTTGTCATGCTCTTTAATTAATTCGATTTATCCAAAAGAGTATTGAGGAGATTCACATGAGACATACCTGTAGCACCTCCCTGCAGATATAGGCAATCCAGTCCTCTGGCAGGGAGCGTCTGGTGTTGATGAGGTCTTGCACAGATACGCCAGACCAACGCTCCATAGAAATCTAGAACACAAACAAAGAATGGTTGATACATAGATTTGTGTGGCCTACATTGTTATTGGGATGTCTGGGGAAAGGGTGTAAATCAGAAATAATCTACACAAGCATTCTGGATGTAAATACAAAATATCTGGTACAACTAAGAAAGTGGCCCACATGCACCGGACTCTTTCTAACAAACGGAATCATATTTGCATCCAAATGGTCGCTTGTATGAGAGCTGTTGATGCATAAAGGTATAACATACAATATCTGAATTAACACTTCCTTACCCACAGTCCTTCACGTTCTGGCATCTTCACAGAGGCAGGGTGGTAAAATGCCCCGTAAAAGCCAATCACATTCTTGTGGCCCTTAACCGCTTCTAGGATGTCAACTTCTCGCAGGATTCCTTTTTTGATCTAGTTTCAATCAAAAGAAGTAAAGTTAATACAATGGATAAAATGACCACTTCAAGTACCCCAACCTAACTTGTAATTCTGAAAACTAAAAAGCTTGTCCCCTACATAAGACTTGCATAATGTAATTGACTTCTTAAATCTCATACAGTACTGGTTGACTTATTTTTATAATAATTAATTAATTTCATAATTAATAGGGGTCAGGATATTACACTGACTGGTGCAGAAATGAGAACATGCCAATATTTGGTTTGCAAGTTCTCCTTCTATTTAACAATCATAATAAATGTGTAACAAAAGGCTTATTAGTATCTGATTCTAGTAATCGTATCAAGACATGTTACCTCAATATCCTTAACGATGGTAATGGCCACTTCTTTTTGCTCTTTACGGTGCCATCCCTGCAACAAAAGTAGAAAAAGAGACTCTGATTATTACTGTGCGGAACATTATGGGAAAGCAAACACATATACTGTGTGGATACGGGAAGGTTCAAAAGCACAAGAAAAACACAGAAGGGACAAAACTCTAAAGGGTACAACCAGTTGGCTGAATAAACAAAATTATCCAAAACATATCTTACTTTATAGTTCATCCCATAGTTGTCCTCGCAACCTGGCTCTAAGAGCTGCAGATATCTCCTGGGGTTCTAAAAAAACCAAAAAAAACATTGTATTAGAAACATGACAAATATAATGACATTGGAAAAATCAGAGAAGCACAGGAAGTATAGGGGGAACTGGGAATTGGTGTATTTGGGAGAAGGCTGGGGGTTAGAATATTTCATTCAAACCATTAAAGTTGAGCTTTTACGTTGTTTAGTGTTCAAAAATACAGTTTAACAGCCGCTTACCGTGTATTTATCTGTAATTTTATGTTGATTCACCTGGGGAAGACAAAAAACATTTTTTTTTTTAGATCAACTGTTTTTGGAAACCTGCTAAAATTATAAGTTGAAGGACAAGGCTAGGGGTGTCTATATGTTAGCTAAAGCTGGCCATAGATGTTGAGATTTTTAAAAGATCCGATCCTCATCGTGAGACCACGATTTTCTCGGAACGATCGTACGATCGTACGAATTGACCATTAACTAAAAAGACCAATTTGCCAGGAAAACAAAGGGGAGCTGCCTGCTTGGCCCTGCAAACATAGATAGATTGCACTGGGACCGACAAAGATTTTTTGACCTGGCCGATCAATTTCCTGATCGTTCGATGGGTGTTTTATTTGCAATTATTCTGTACTTACTTGGCAGATGGTATTGCCAGACTCAATAGGTTGCTCCTGGTTGACAGGGTTTTCTGGTGGTTCCTGGTTAAGAGATAAAAGACAAGTTATCAAACCAACTCAGCATTTTAGAGAAGTGTAAATAATTGAAATGTTATATTTAGGGATGGGTGTTTTATTTGCAATTATTCTGTACTTACTTGGCAGATGGTATTGCCAGACTCAATAGGTTGCTCCTGGTTGACAGGGTTTTCTGGTGGTTCCTGGTTAAGAGATAAAAGACAAGTTATCAAACCAACTCAGCATTTTAGAGAAGTGTAAATAATTGAAATGTTATATTTAGGGATGGGTGTTTTATTTGCAATTATTCTGTACTTACTTGGCAGATGGTATTGCCAGACTCAATAGGTTGCTCCTGGTTGACAGGGTTTTCTGGTGGTTCCTGGTTAAGAGATAAAAGACAAGTTATCAAACCAACTCAGCTTTTTAGAGAAGTGTAAATAATTGAAATTTAATATTTAGGGATGGGTGTTTTATTTGCAATTATTCTGTACTTACTTGGCAGATGTTATTGCCAGACTCAATAGGTTGCTCCTGGTTGGCAGGGTTTTCTGTTGGTTCCTGGTTAAGAGATAAAAGTCAAGTTATCAAACCAATTCAGCATTTTAGAGAAGTGTAAATAATTGAAATGTAATTTTTTTTTTAGATCAACTGTTTTTGGAAACCTGCTAAAATTATAAGTTGAAGGACAAGGCTAGGGGTGTCTATATGTTAGCTAAAGCTGGCCATAGATGTTGAGATTTTTAAAAGATCCGATCCTCATCGTGAGACCACGATCTTCTCGGAACGATCGTAAGAATTGACCATCAACTAAAAAGACCAATTTGCCAGGAAAACAAAGGGGAGCTGCCTGCTTGGCCCTGCAAACATAGATAGATTGCACTTGGACTGACAAAGATTTTTTGACCTGGCCGATCAATTTCCTGACAGATGTCGGCCGAAAAAACGTAAGAAGTACGATCATTCGATGGGTGTTTTATTTGCAATTATTCTGTACTTACTTGGCAGATGGTATTGCCAGACTCAATAAGTTGCTCCTGGTTGACAGGGTTTTCTGGTGGTTCCTGGTTAAGAGATAAAAGTCAAGTTATCAAATCAACTCAGCATTTTAGAGAAGTGAAAATAATTAAAATGTTATATTTAGGGATGGGTGTTTTATTTGCAATTATTCTGTACTTACTTGGCAGATGGTATTGCCAGACTCAATAAGTTGCTCCTGGTTGACAGGGTTTTCTGGTGGTTCCTGGTTAAGAGATAAAAGTCAAGTTATCAAATCAACTCAGCATTTTAGAGAAGTGTAAATAATTAAAATGTTATATTTAGGGATGGGTGTTTTATTTGCAATTATTCTGTACTTACTTGGCAGATGGTATTGCCAGACTCAATAGGTTGTTCGTGTTAAAGGGGAAGGAAACCCAGTCGGCGCAAAAACCCTCCCCCCCTCCCGTGTGTTGCCCATCCTCCCTCCCCCCCCCTGGCCTACCTGTCCCGCTGGGCAAATGCCCCTAACTTGTTACTTACCCTTCTGCGCAGGTCCAGTCCAGGGAGTTCACAGGCAACATCTTCTTCCACGCGATCTTCTTCCTGCTTTGACCGGTGTTTTGGCGCATGCACAGTAGGAGCATTTCGCCGGTACAGATCTACTGCGCATGTGCCAAAAGTCACAAAGTGACTTTAGGCACATGCGCTATAGATCGTACCGGTGAAATGCTCCTACTGCGCATGCGCTGGTCAAAGCAGGAAGAAGATCACGTGGAAGACGATGGCGTCGGTGAACTCCGTAGACTGGACCTGCGCAGAAGGGTAAGTCAGGGGCATTTGCCCAGCGGGACGGGTAGGCCAGGGGGGAGGAGGGAGGGTGGGCAACACAGGGGAGGGGGGAAGGGTTTTTTTCTTCTCTAGATTTCCTTCTCCTTTAAGAGAGGAAAATAGATCAGAGCCACACACCTTTGCTAAGTGGAGGGGCAGTGGGAATAACTATTGTATGTACAGATCCATATGTGGATGTGAATGATATTTGTATCATAAATTGTGGGTTAATTGGTTATAGCACCAGATTATCCTGGTTAAGAGCAATGGTATAAGATGTTAGATCAACGCTCTTCTCTGGGAATATGGTGATGTTCTGGGAAGCACCAAGCTAACAGCTCTCATATTCATATTGGAAAAAAATGGTTGAAAAATTGAAAAGGATGCCCCTCTAAAAAGTGCTAGGAACCTGACTAAGGGAGACCAGACCAAAGGAAGCCAGCCCAGTAACCATCGGTTAATAAAAAAAATAGTATTAATTGTAATAGCAGTAAGAGGCCTATCAGAAAAAAATATTACTAGGTCAATTAACAGTGAGAGTCAACATAACATGTAAATATTAATCTTACAAGGTAGAAGACTGATAAAAAAACAAAGGCTGATTGGTTGGTATGGGCAACTGCATTTGAGCAACTTAGCAAATTTCAGTAAATATCAGTATTATGACAACTCTGGAGCACAGGTGCTTCAATGGACATTATATTTGTTTTTCAACTGTATTTTAATGATCAGGGTTTGTGAGAGAGAGAGCAGTTTGTTTAAGCAGAGGGCTTCTAAGTCAATTGGTGATTATTTTTAAGAAGATACAAAAACCATAGACATGCCTTAATTCAAACTACAAGCAGATATATTAGTCTTTGAGATAAGAGCAGCTCATTATACAGAAGGTTTAATTAAATAATTCTGCTCAAACCATTTTAAAGGCTTTAAGGCCTACCTGTTGTTCTGGGTCTTCCACTTGCTCTTCGGAGCTGTTGGAAGTTTCAGGCTGGCAGGTGTTAGAGCCTGATTCCTCTAGTATCTCCTATTTAGGACAAAGAAAATGTATATTTAGATAAACTAAACCCTTGATGAACTGCAACATTCAATTTTCTATATTTATGTAAAAAATTAATGGAAGAAAGCAGAGCTGTGGAGCGGGATGAATGATTGTTGTTTGATAGTATCATTACTGTTAAATCCCTTATTTCTCTGATTGAAGTGTGTACAGTGAGACCTGCTTACCTGGCAGGGGCTGCTATCAGCTTCCTCCTGATCTTGTTGTTCTTCCTCCTGGTTAAGACAAAAAAAGGGTCAAAAACCAATATTGTAAAGCTCAAAGTATATATTGCACTGCACCCTAATACATAAAAATAAAAGATGTTTGGATTCATTTCTTTGGTGGGGGTAAAACACATTTATTGTATCAGTTTAGCCTAATAAAACATATTCTGAAACCAGCCGTGTATAGAAGCAAGTGAGCTCATGTCAATGCGTTGTGTATGTAATGTATTCCCTGTGTTTATTATTTTGAATGTGGGACTTTTTATTCTGCAATTCCAGCTCAGTGTGAAAATACTGGATTAATTAGGTACAGGTCTGCTGCAAGTATTTATTTGCTTTTCTGGAGATATAATTAAAAAAATAATAAAACGTTTTAATGAGACCTTTCTGCTCGTACCTCATTGATGTTTTTGAGGCAACACACAGACTCCTGTGTTTGTAGCCATAAGACCATAAGCACACTGAATTTGCATGCAATTTGGAATAGTAAATAGGACGGGATCATCAGGGGTATGCCTAATTGCCACCCAATGTGAATCTAGGTTTAATACTATTTTATTATTTTGACCATATTATTTCATCTTACCTGACTGATCTTAACATCAGGGGGTTCTGGAATCTCCAGCTTAAAAAGGAAAGGAAAAACATTGTATTATTTCTGTTGCAAAGAAGCTAAAATACAATCTTGCATAAAATATAGGGTGATTTTATTTTCCCCTATTCTCCCTCTCTTATGCTTACCTGGCAGTTGGTTGTGTCCAGCTCCAGTTGCTGTTCTGGTTTTTCCTCCTAAGAGGGATACAATTAGTGATATGTTCAACTTCTTATAATGCTACTGTTCAATATTGAATATTGAATATTTTAGGATTGTTTTATTTGTAATTATTTGGCACTTACTTGGCAGGTGGTATTGCCAGATTCTGCAGGTTGTATCTGGTTAAGAAAGGAAAATAGATCAGAGTCACATATCACTGGTGAGTGGGAGGTGGGGGATACATCTATTGTATGTACAAATCCATTTGTGGATATAAATCATATTTATACTACAGTTTTTGGGTTAATTGGTTTAAGTTGCTGTTTGCAAACCATCATGTTAAATGGTAAAGGTGTATGTTTCCATTAGGGGTAACCAGTTTGCCAAAACAACTGTCTATGTTCTTCCCATCACTTTATACCACTTCTTCTGCCTTCACCAGATTATCGTGGTTAAGAGCAATGGTATAAGAGACTGTTATATTAGATCTCTCCTCTGGGAATATGGTGATGTTCCAATGGGGAGCATTGAGCTAACAGTTTTCATGTTAAAAATGTGGTTACAAACTTGTGGAGCTGGGCCCCCTAGAAAAGGCTAAAACTTGGCTGGGAGGGGAGGGCGTAAACAGAAGGAATCTAATCTAACCACTGCCAAACAAAAAAGAACTTTGGTAATGATAATAATAATAGTAATCAACACAACATTTAAAGAAAGATAAAATATTAGGACTGTTTGATACCAACTGCTTTATTGCTTACCAAACAGATAATCTCGTGGGGTTCCTCAATGGGCTCCTCCTGGTTGAATGATAAAAAGATGGTGTTACTTCATGCAATTAAAGGTCTATCATTCATTCTAAAGGAGTATGGTTAGTCTTGGAAAAGTATGCTTTTGATTATATATAACTAATATGTGTAAATATGTTCTAATAATAATAAGTCAATAAATGCAGGGTCAGAATAGGGATTTATTTTGATAATAATGCAAAGGCCAAGGGGTTATCCCTTTGAAAGGAGAGAATGAGATTTCATCATCAAGAAAGAAAAGTGTTTTAATAAAGTTCCTTCTGTTATAAAATGTGTCATCTAAGTAAGTAAGGAAGGTCCCATGGTTATCAAGTCATGGACAAATGATTATCTACATTGGGGTGGGACCTTTAATATCAGAAGAAGGTCAGCTGGTTAATGAAAATAAAAAAAAGCGCAGATTCTGAATTCATATTTTTCATCTGTCTACACAAATGAGGGACCAGTTGATGAAGGTTTCCTTCTTAATAGTCCCAATTCTAGTAATACAACTAATGATACATTGTTCACACATAAGGAAATTCAAATTAGACTAGAACATGTTAAGATAAACAAAGGTCCGGGGCCAGAGGGTATTCATCCCAGGGTACTTAGCGAGCTTAGCTCTGTGATTACCAAACCTCTTTACTTAATTTTTCAGGATTGGCATAGTGCTGAGAGACTTGTGAATTGCTAATGTGGTGCTGCTATTCAAAAAAGCATCCATTTTTCAGCCTCAAGCCTATAGGCCAGTTAGTCTAACGTCAGTGGTAGGAAAGCTTTTTGAAGGGTTAATAAATGATAAGATACTGGACTTTATAGCAAATCACAATACTATGAATTTGTGCCAGTATGGATTTATGTGTAATAGATCTTGCCAGACTAACTTAATTTCTTTTTATGAGAAGGTAAGCAGGGACCTTGATTCTGATATGACAATGGATGTGATTTACTTAGACTTTGCTAAAGCATTTGATACAGTGCCACACAGAAGGTTACTGGTTAAATTAAGGAATGTTGGCCTGGAACATAGTATTTGTACCTGGATAGAGAACTGGCTAAAAGATAGACTAAAAAGAGTGGTGGTAAATGGAACATTTTCTAATTGGACCAGTGTTGTTAGTGGAGTACCGCAGGGCTCTGTACTAGGTCCCTTGCTTTTCAACTTGTTTATTAATGACCTGGAGGTGGGCATTGAAAATACTGTTTCTATTTTTGCAGATGATACTAAATTGTGCAGAACTATAGGTTCCATGCAGGATGCTGCCACTTTGCAGAGTGATTTGTCTAAATTAGGAAATTGGCCAGCAAACTGGAAAATGAGGTTCAATGTTGATAAATGCAAGGTTAGGCAAAAATAATATAAATGCAAGTTATACACTAAATGGCAGTGTGTTGGGAGTTTCCTTAAATTAGAGGGATTTTGGGGTTTTTGTAGATAACAAGTTGTCTAATTCTGGGCAGTGTCATTCTGTGGCTACTAAAGAAAATGAAGTTTTTGCATAAAAAAGGGCATTAACTCAAGGGATGAAAACTTATGTCTCTTTATAGGTCCCTGGTGAGGCCTCAACTGGAGTATAGGGGCAGTTTTGGACTTCAGTCCTTAAGAGGGATATAAATGAGCTGGAGAGAGTGCAGAGATTAAGTGCAACTAAACTGGTTAGATGGATGGAAGAAATTATGAGGGTAGTCTGTCAAGTTTGGGGTTGTTTTCTCTGGAAAAAAGGTGCTCGCAAGGGGACATGATTATACTTTACAAGTACATTAGAGGACATTATAGACAATTAGCAGGGGACCTTTTTACCCATAAAGTGGATCACCGTACCAGAGGCCACCCCTTTAGACTAGAAGAAAAGAACTTTCATTTGAAGCAACGTAGAGGGTTCTTCACAGTCAGGACAGTGAGGTTGTGGAATGCACTGCCGGGTGATGTTGTGATGGCTGATTCAGTTAATGCCTTTAAGAATGGCTTGGATGATTTTTTGGACAGACATAATATCCAAGGCTATTGTGATACTAAACTCTATAGTTAGTATAGGTATGGGTATATAGAATTTATGTGAAAGTAGGGAGGGGTGTGTGTATGGATGCTGGGTTTTCATTTGAAGGGGTTGAACTTGATGGAACTATGGAACTATTTACATGAGAAATTGTGGGGGGATGTGAATTGACCGGTCTAATTCCACTGAACCCCATAGTTTTATTTTGCATTAGTATGAATTGAATATGTATATGGCGCAGCTTCATCAAGGTATAAATATATAGGCAAGGAAATAAACTGGAGTTGATAGCACAAATAGGTAGGAAAATAGCGTCACATATTCATGTCGCCAATTCTTCATCACTTACCACTACAGATTCTTTCTTGGTCTTAACTGTTTTTTTCTAATGAAGAGAGAGAGAGGAAAAAAAATTAGTAAATAGGAAAACTATAATTATATAAATGATATAAATACAACTTCTCTTTAATAGAAACAACGTTAATATGTAGATAGCAGTATGATTTTTTTAAAAATCACATACAGTAGAACCTCTATTTTAGATCCCCTGATTTTAAGTTTTCCCTCATTTAATATTGTTGTTTTGTGGTCCTGCCTATATATTATGCATAATACATTTCCCTAATTTTACATTTTCCTGGATTTACATCATTTTTATCTGGTCCCCTGAAAAGATAGCAGTATGATTTTAAAAAATCATATATTAGATAAAAAAATTTAGATTCAATTTTGAATTTCCTGAAACCGAATCCAAACACTTAAAAGTGGGAAAAAGTAGAGGGACTTATTAGCAATTTAAATATTTGGTTATCTGAATAGAATGATGTGGTTTTAATTAGTGATGTACAAATGAATTTGCCAGCCATGGATTTGCTGCGAATTTCCAAATTTCACCATGTGCAAATTTGCCGTGGGAAACTTTGCCACAAAAAATGCCCATTGACTCTAATTCATCTGGACAAAAAAATGTATTAGGGCAAAAAAGTTGCTATAAGAAAAAACTCACATTGACTTTAATGCATTAGGACAAAAAAGTCGCCAAATAAAGAAACGCCCATTGACTTTAATGCATTAGGGCAAAAAAGTCGTCATGAGAAAAAACACCCATTGACTTTAATGCATTTGGACAAAAAAGTCGCCATAAGAATAAAAGCCCATTGACTTTAATGCATTAGGGCAAAAAAGTCGTCATGAGAAAAAACACCCATTGACTTTAATGCATTTGGACAAAAAAGTCGCCATAAGAATAAAAGCCCATTGACTTTAATGCATTTGGACAAAAAAGTCGCTATAAGAAAAAACGCCCATTGACTTTAATGCATTAGGACAAAAAAGTAGCCAAATAAAAAACGCCCATTGACTTTAATGTATTAGGGCAAATAGTCGCCATAATAAAAAACACCCATTGACTTTAATGCATTAGGACAAAAAAGTCGCCATAAGAAAAAACACCCATTGACTTTAATGTATTAGGACAAAAAAGTCATCATAAGAAAAAAAGCCCATTGACTTTAATGTATTAGGACAAAAAAGTCGTCATAAGAAAAAAAGCCCATTGACTTTAATGCATTAGGACAAAAAAGTCGCCAAATAAAAAAACGCCCATTGACTTTAATGTATTAGGACAAAAAAGTCGCCATAAGAATAAAAGCCCATTGACTTTAATGCATTAGGACAAAAAAGTCGCCATAAGAAAAAACACCCATTGACTTTAATGCATTAGGACAAAAAAGTCGCCAAATAAAAAAACGCCCATTGACTTTAATGTATTAGGGCAAATAGTCGCCATAAGAAAAAACACCCATTGACTTTATTGCATTAGGACAAAAAAGTCGCCATAAGAAAAAACACCCATTGACTTTAATGTATTAGGACAAAAAAGTCGCCATAAGAGAAAACGCCCATTGACTTTAATGTATTAGGACAAAAAAGTCGTCATAAGAAAAAACACCCATTGACTTTAAATGTCATGTGAAATGTCATGTTACGGTAGAAAGAACGACGTCCTTACCTTTCGAAAGCAAAAGCATTTAAAGATTGATTTCAACATTTTGTTGCTTTTTAGTTTTCCGATCTTTGTTTTGTTGTTCTCTGATCGTAGATTTGTTGTTTTCTGATCGTTGTTTTTTGTTCTCCGATTGTAGTTTTGTTGTTTTCTGATTGTAGTTTTGTTGTTTTCTGATTGTAGATTTGTTGTTTTGAAGTTTTGTTCGTTTTGGTCGCAAAATATTCTCTCTGTAGAGACAAAAAGAAACACTTTAGTAATCCCAATATATGTGTGCGTGTATACATAGATATACAACTATGGGATCTGTTATCCAGAAACCTGTTATGCAGAAAACTCCATATTACAGAAAGGCCGTCTTTCATAGACTCAATTAATTAAAATGTTTAATAATGATTTCCTTTTTCTGTGTAATAAGAAAACAATACCTTTTACTGGATCCCAACTAAAATATAATTAATCCTTATTTGAGGCAAAACTATCCTATAGGGTTTAGTTTAAATGGTGTTTTTGCAGATTAAAGGCCTGGAGAACCAAATTACAGAATGATCCCTTATCACACAGTTTAAAATAAAATTCTCTGTAACTCCATACATTCTAACATATTTATAATACTGTTAGCAGTCTGTAATACCACATGGTACCAGTATTAAATGATTATTTTTAATCATATTTTCTAGCAAATATACAGAGATCTACTCACCTCAGTCGCCTGATCAAGAATGAGGAATCTCAGGGCTGCAGACGTACAGCTTGACTTTTTCCATTATGACATCACAGTGACGTTATGCAAATCCTGTTTCAGCTGCTGTGAGAGTCAGAGCATTATGACATCACACGTGCAGCTGAAGGCAGGACAGTTCTATTAGCAAGTTACATAACAGTAACTGAGTTCAGTTAATTTCAAACAAGTTGTAGAGTAAAATGCAGTGGGTTTTGTTGCCATGATGAGAGTGTGTTTATTCCGTATCCATTCTCAGTATAGGGAATGATAGCCCTGCAGCATGTATAATTATTAGTATAAGGAATGGTACAATGAATATAATACACAGACTGCCCCATTATTATGTATATGAGAATAGGGAACACAGTGTTGGCTTGTACCTGACATACACTGAGTTGGACTGAGATTCTGACGCAAGTTTTTTTTTTTATTATTATTTGTGACTTTTGAGTTATTTCGCTTTTTATTCAGCAGCTCTCCAGTTTGCAATTTCAGTAATCCTGTTGCTAGGGTCAAAATTTTCATAGCAACCATGCACTGATTTGAATAAGAGAAAGGAATATGAATATGAGAAGCCGGAATAGCAATTTGTACCTGACAGAGCATTTGTGTTTTTAGATGGGGTCCCCTATTTGAAAGCTGGAAAGAGTCAAAGGAAGAAGGACTATAAAAGAAAGAAAAAAAAGAAAACTATAAAAAAATAAATAATGGAAAGTTGCTTAGAATTGGCCATTCTACACCATACTAAACGTTACCTTAATGGTGAACTACCCCTTTAAGGGTACAGACTCCCACACTTACAGGATGATTTGCTGCGCATTGCGCTTCTAGGCAGCAACACATTCATTAACCAATCTCATGTTTCCCAATGGGCCTGTACACACACAATGACAGAGATATCAACTGTATGAAAAACAACAAACACTTTTACTCATTAGTACAGGTATGGGATCTGTTATCCAGAAAGCTCCAAATTATGGGAAGAAACACAGCAGCAGAGAATGTGGATGGAGAGAGAATGAAAGTGTTTTACACAGGCAGGGGCCAGGGATAAACTGTAAAATGTGGGTTTTACTCATTAGTACAGGTATTGGATCTGTTATCCAGAAAGCTCCAAATAATGGGAAGGAACACAGCAGCAGCAGAGAATTTGGATGGAGAGACAATGAGAGTGTTTTACATAGATAGGGAACCAGCCATAAGCTAAAATGTGGGTTTTACTCATTAGCACAGCTTTGGGATCTGTTATCCAGAAAGCTCCAAATAATGGGAAGGAGCACAGCAGCAGCAGAGAATGTGGATGGAGAGAGAATGAGAGTGTTTTACATAGACAGGGGACCAGCGATAAACTATAAAATGTGGGTTTCTACTCATTAGTACAGGTATGAGATCTGTTATCCAGAAAGTTACAAATTATGAGAAGGAGCATAGCAGCAGCTGAGAATATGGATGCAGAAAATGAGATTTTTACATATACATGGAGCCAGCGATAAACTGTAAAATGTGGGTTTTACTCATTGGTACAGGTCTGGGATCTGTTATCCAGAAAGATCCACATTATGGGAAAGAATACAGCAGCAGCAGAGAATGTGGATGTAGAGAGAATGAGAGTGTTTTACATAGACAGGGACCAGCAATAAACTGTAAAATGTGGGTTTTACTCATAAGTTCAGGTATGGGATCTGTTATCCAGAAAGCTCCAAATTATAGGAAGGAACACAGCAGCAGAGAATGTGAATGGAAAGAGAATGAGAGTGTTTTACATAGACAGGGGACCAGCGATAAACTGTAAAATGTGGGTTTTACTCATTAGTACAGGTATGGAATCTGTTATTCATAAAGCTCCAAATTATGCGAAGGGAGTCTCCCATCATATCCATTTTATCCAAATATTTTGGTTTTTTTTAAAAAAATGACTCCCTTTTCCTCTGTAATAATAAAACAGTACCTTGTACTTGATCCCAACTAAGATATAATTAATCCTTATTGGAAGCAAAAGCAGCCTATTGGGTTTATTTAATGTTTACATGATTTTCTAGTAGACTTAAGGTATAAAGATCTGAATACGGAAAGACTCGTTATCTGGAAAACCCAAGATCCCCTTTTAGAGGGTCCCACATTCTGGAGCCCACTCCCCAAACCTATATTTTTACTGTGGGACTATAGGGAATCTGCCAGGGACAGACATACTATAATTTACTATACATTTTTTTCGCACGTAGCGCAGCTAATTTTTTTTGACCACGCCCCTTTCTGTGGCCACACCCCCTAATTTTAAATTTAAAAAATTTGGCAGGTTATAAAAGTTTAAAAATATTTCTCCTTATCTGAACTGTTTTTTTGTGTCTCAAAATTGTTACAAAGTATCTTATTTGCACCTGCTAGCTGTTCTGTGCACTCTGCTAAAAGCCAATTAAGTGAGACACTTTGTTTCTTTTTCTGGCTGTTCAGTGCAGAGAAAATAGGGACTTTCCAGTACAAAGGGACAGTTGGGAGGTATGGCATAGGGGATGAGACATGCATACAAGTAGACATACATGTGTAGCTGAAATAATCTTGTATGAGTTTAGTATAATATCCTGCAATAACATGTCTGCTTTTGAGAACTTCCCAGTCTCTGCAGGTCGCTGTTTGGAGCTGAACTCCCTGGTTTGGAGCTGAGGAGAGCAGTGTGCCCGGTGCCTGTCTGGCTTCTCTGCTGCTCCCTCGAGATGTTTGGGTTGCACATTATATTGGGGTGAGGTAGCACAGGTACAGCTGGTTCCTCGCTGCTTCTTACACTCGAGACTTGTGCAACTCTGGATTGTGCAGTATCACAATAAGGAGAATTTATCATATCAAGGAGAAATAAATCATAATGTGTGCTTGTAGGTTTTACTTATGTTTCAGAATATCCAACCCAAGGAAATTGGACATGTCAGTGGCTCTCTGTAGGCAGAGTTCATGGGCAGCACTTTAGCACTTGAGCCATATTATCTAATATGCGTAGTACACCTTTAAGTTAACTGTTAGTATGCCTTTCCCGTGGCAACTTTTCAATTGGTCTTCCTTTTTAAAAAAAATAGTTTTTGAATGATTTGCCCACTTCTCCTGCTTCTTTCCAGGATCCAAATAAACGGTTGCTCTATGAGGGTACAATTTTACTGTTATTATTTTTATTGCTTATCTTTCTATTCAGTCCCTCTTCCTATGCATCACCCAGATTTTCATTCAATCCACTGCATGGTTGCTAGGGTAAATTGAACCCCAGCAACCAAATAGTTGGTAAAATTCCAGACTGGAAAAAAAATATAATCAATCGTCAAAATATTAAAAATGAAGACCAACCGCAAAGTATCCCAGAATTATAATGTCTGCATCATTCTCAAAGATCATTTACTAACTGACAAACAGAGCCTCCTGTCAGTCCACATAGGGGCCACCAACAGCCAATCACAGCCCTTATTTGGTATCACCAGGGACTTACTTGTTTGTGTTGCTCCCCAACCCTTTTTCCATATGAATGTGGCTCGTGGGTATAACAGGTTGGGGTCCCCTGCTCTAAAGGAATGGTGGCACAAACTGATAAAAAATGAGCCTGTACAATTTACACTGTTATCACAGTTGTAAACATCTGAACTAATGGTTTTCAATTTTTTTTTTAAAGAGAACTAATGCCTAAACATGAATATGGCTAAAATACAGTATTTATTATTAATGCACCAGTAGAGAGGCGCAGCCATCCTATAACAGTAAGATTTTAAGCCTTTAAAGGAACAGTAACATCTAGTGTTGAATCCCATTGTATGTCTGTTATCTGCTGTGTAAAATATCGGCCGGGTGGCAACCCTAGGGCCAGTGAGGACTTTTGACTGTGGGGGGTTTAGTTCTCCTTTAAGGGCATACCACCCTTACCTTAAACTCTCGCCCCTCAACCGAGTGCATCCTCCGCTCTTCTCCTGGGTCCATGGCTCTCAGCCTGGAGACTCTGGCCAACAGGGAGGGAGGATGGCCGCAGTTCTGGGTCGAAGGGTCCATCGGGTTAAAACAGCAATTCAGCGGGTTTAAGGTGGCAAATAGTTGTATTCAAATTCTTAAAGGTCAAGTGTATAATAAACTTTGAATTTTTAAAAAAACTTTGAATTGAATTTTAACAATTCCATAGTCAAATTTGACAGTTTCGGCCATAGAAAAACTCGAAAGTTCTAAGTTTTACTTCGACCCTTGATAAATCTGCCCCTATATGTCCCAATATTGTAAGTGCTCTGTGCTAACATTAATGGGAAGGTTTATCCAGGGTTGAATTTTGAGTTCATGGGAATTATTTAAAACTCCCACAAACTTGAAATTCGAATTCAAACCTTCACTTCGACCCTTGATAAATCTGCCCATAAATATAATCACAATCGAGTTTGCTATGGAGCCTGAGCCTATACAGTAAAATATTACATACATTTCATAGCTCCAAATTCCACTGTGCCTCTGATGCTTAGCTGGTTGATGAAACCTTGAGAGGGTTTTAAACATTAGGAGCAACCTGATATGTTTTCAGTATGAAATTTGGGGATGTCATTCATGCTTAGCCACTGACAGCAACAAGCCAACACAGGCTTCATTTGTAAAAGAAATCAGTCACATAGTAATGGGCATGAGCTCTCAGTGTTCAGCTGCTCCTTTGAGCAGTGAAGGGTTTCGTGGATACAGAATGCGCTCATTGTGCATGAAGGACCGGGAGCTATCCCTATAATATTCTTTTTAATTAAGAAAGGATCAAGGGCTTCAAGGAAGAGGCCATGTCTGTATCTTAGCCTCCGGCAAAAAAAAAACAAAAACCCAAGAGAACCATAATCAGTGAAGGTGTTAAAGTGACAGGTTTCCTAAGCTCATTAGAGACATGATGTGAACATTAACTAGAGCATGACCTTAACATGACAAGGGAAAGAGGGAAATGCTGCTGTTATAAGGGCACTACGTTCAACAATTCCACTACCCAACAAATACAGACACACATTTCCTGAAATCCCGCTCTGTACCCAAGTGTTAGTTCCATTCCAGGCACCCCATGAACAGAAGCTTCAATAAGAACCAACTACTACAGAAAAAAGTGTTAAAAGTTATAAAATTCCATTATCATAGAACATTTAAAGGGGTTGTTCACTTTTTTTTTCAGTTATTTTCAAATAGTCCTCAAGTTCAAAAATAAAAACTTATCCAATAATGATTAATTACTGTAACATTTAAAAAGATGGACACAAAATTTACATCCAGGCTTGGTCTCTTGGCACTTTTGGTGAATCAGAGATGGCACAGAACAATGAAGCTTGGACATTACTACACTGAATGGCCCAAAGTAGCCAGAGACCTGCCTTTCCAACATCTTATTCCCCAAACCAAGAATTTTAATATAAAGCAGGTCTTCTCTTTGCCGCTGTAACTGCCTCTACTCTTCTGAGAAAGCTTTATATTACAGTATATATCAGAGCATTGCTGGTGGGTTTTGCTTCCATCCAGTTAGAAGAGAGAATTAGTGAGTAGTGAGCATTGTGCATGGTAACGTAAGGGTTTGATTACCCATAAACACTCCACATTCTCCATCAATAGTTCTTCTTCGGACATCCTTCCTGGAGCTGATCATTGGCTGAGTATTTGCCATTTTAGCTATTCTTCTATCCAACAGAATGGTAGGTTTCCATTTTCTTCCACATCTTTTAGATTTAAGTTTTAGCATTTGAGATCATTTTAGCTGAGCAGCCTATCATTTTCTGCACTTCTGTATATGTTTTCCCCTCTCCAATCAACTATTAATCAGAGTACACGGTTCTTCTGAACAATGTCTGGAACGAGCCATTTTACTCAGAGATATTCAGAGAGAAATGCACTATAACCAACATGCACACCATTTTTCTTCCCTCCTTAAATAAGGGCTGTAATTGACACCTGTTTCTTCACAGAATTAATGACCTCAATAATTGAGCCCCACACTGCTATTATTTGCTTGTCATGACTGTTGGGTCTGTTGGTTTTCTATTACTCTACTACACCTACTAAAATTATTTTCCATGTAGAAATGTACCAAAAACAGTGATTGATCAGGTTAGTGATGTCAGACTACTATTATTCTGAACACAACTGTACATCACAAGTGCCTGGTAATAATTTGTGGCCTTTTATAGAGGACTCAGGGGAATCACAGGCCAAAACATTTATAATGAAGCTATTCATGAGCATGAGACCTCCACTCAGGATACCTGGAGTAACTAAGGAATTGCCAGCTGAACCCAAAAAAGGGTTGGTAATGGGCAAAATAATAAAATATAATAACCAGAGCGCTTGGCAGGGAAACTCATTCAGTACCTGTAACCCCTACAGCACTATATAAGGGTAGTGACATGAAGGAAAAGAGACCATAATGTTTTCACAATGGTCTATTTACCGGGACCTCAGCTACTGCACAATTGGGCCATCTATGTTGGGGCTATCAAGCAAATCTTTTGGCTGGGTAGAAATTCCTGCCATAGCTAGAGTTATTCATACCAAGGAATAAGCTCCTACCCCCTGTGAGGTCAAGTAATCATATTGCGGTGTTTCTGAGAACCCCAGGCAAGGTATAACATCATGGGGCAAATTTACTTATGATCGAATATCGAGGGTTAATTAACCCTCGATATTCGACTGCCGAATTGAAATCCTTCGACTTCGAATATTGAAGTCGAAGGATATAGCGCTATTCCTACAATCGAACGATTAAATCCTTCGAATCAAACGATTTGAAGGATTTTAATCCATCGATCGAAGGATTAACCTTCGATCAGAAAATTGTTAGGAAGCCTATGGGGACCTTCCCCATAGGCTAACATTGGCCTCAGTAGGTTTTAGGTGGCGAACTAGAGGGTCGAAGTATTTTTTAAAGAGACAGTACTTCGACTATTGAATGGTCGAATAGTCGGACGATTTTTAGTTCGAATCGTTCGAATCGAAGTCAAAGGTCGAATTCGAAGGTCGAAGTAGCCCATTCGATGGTCGAAGTAGCCAGAAAAACATTCGAAATTCGAAGTTTTTTTCCTCTATTCCTTCACTCGAATGTAATGGGCCCCCATGTATTGACATAATAAGAATGAATGTTTTAGGACTTTAAAGATTCTAAATCATCTGAGACTTACATTAGCAACAGAACTCATATATGAAGAAGCAGGTACTTTTAGCACCAGCTGTTCTTCATCTTCAGTTGTGGAACTGGAGGTCAATGGCTTCTAAAACACAACAGACTTTGTATTGGCTTCTTTATATGTAGCATATCTGAATATTACTTTTATTATTGCTTCTGGTGCTCCACAGGTCTTAAGGTGGCCATATATGGGCAGGTCCACATGTTTCACCCCAATAGCTCACCATGAGTAGGCGATATCGGGGTGATCCAATCATGAACCCTAGGGCCCAACAATTGGATCACAAGGCCAGGAATGCAGGCGGTCAGAGCAAGGACCACATCAACAAACTGATGCATTCTTCAAACTGATGGAATTTTCAAACCTGCCCAAATGACATAAGGACAATTTTTGGCCAGATATCGATCGGGAAAGCCCATCAGAGGGCCCCATACTCTGACCAACAAGCTGCCGACTTGGCCTGTTGGCAGCTTTTAGCTGCCTGTGTATAGCTAACTTAGAGGCTCGTGGTAACATGAGTCTTCACAACTTTTGGTTCCTAAAGCATGTAAAAGGCTATCTTGGAGTTAATTAGTTATACTAAAATGTATTTTACCTCAACACAATGGCAACTTCTCATTAGATGCTTACTAAAATCACTTTTACATATTCCCATTTTTAGTAGGGGCGAAGTACCTGGTCACTTCTAAAACGCAAAGCCATTTGGGTCACATTAAGAGTTTTAATAGTAACCTCCACCTTGCTTCTGTAACCAATACAGTTCCTAGATCTGTTAAAAAAAAAAAAAAATTCTCGTTACAAGCCACTTTCACGAGGTCATTAACGCCCTTGGCGTTGGGATGAGTCCGGATGTCGACTCATTATCAAGTGCCAAAATTGACAAACAATGTTACAAGTGAGATTAAATGCCCCAACGGATAAAACGGACGTTGGAAGAGTTTAAAAACAATGGTATTAGAGATTAAATGTCAAAGCAGATGGAGCTGAACAGTTGAAGCAGATCAGTGATCTGCGACTAGTAATGTTGTTAGAACCCAGATGGGAAGACATAAAACAGCTTTGAAATCTGACCTATGAATGCTTCCAATGTATGGACCATGTGCCATGCAGAACAGTTACTTATCCAGATCTAAACATTTTATCCAAGCCAACAGAATTATCAGGGGCCACAATCCACCTCCCTCCACCAATGTTTTATTTTGTTTAACTAGTGGGTTCAGATATCTTTTTGATATAGACATTTCTCACACTTTTTGTTTTCTAATACACAGAGGCTGGATCTAGACTTGTCCACATCAAACGCACCCAAAGCAAAACATCTCACTAATGGCTTTGATCAGGCAGCCAGTCGCTCAGAACTCCCTCTGTTGGTTAGAGGCTGGTAAAACGGGGTGCAGAGAGTATTTAAGCTACCAAATCCGAGAAATACTCACAGGATAAATACACTAAGGATAGTAAAGACCCGTTCAACTTGAGCGTATGTGCTTTCAAGTTATACGAACGTTTGTTAAGGGACCACGTTCAAGATTATGTTCTGGAGAATGGAATAAGTAATCACATGGCTTTATGAAGGATACAGTGTAGTCATTTCAGACAAGTTTGATTGCTTTTTATTTATTTTATTTTTTCGTATAATAGATTTTTATTAACGTTTCAAAGGGCAAAGGATAGGGGTACAGAAAAAAAAAGGAAGGAGAGGAGGGGGGGGGATATTCACTATACATAGCATAGCAAATCAATAATCATACATCTCTAGACATGCAGTAAGTACAAATGTAACCAGATATATCGAACAGCTAAGAGCTCATGATTCGCTTGTATTCAGCGGTGTCCCTGAACAAAAACCAGCGTACCCATGTGTTCCTATAGGTGGTGTGTTGTTTTTCTGTAGAAGAGGAAAGTTCCTCAAATTTCGCTATCTCATTTACTTTCCCAACCCAATCTTTTAAAGTGGGAGCCAGAGGGGATTTCCATAATCTCGGGATAAGTATCTTGGCCGCGTTAAGTAAGTGCCTTTCTAGAGTCAAATCTGAAACGTCTGCTATGGGGTCCCTGTCCCAAAACAAAAGAATCCATTCTGGGGTACGGGGTATCCTTCGACCTAATGCTTGTGAGCTGGAGAATTCCAGACCAGTAGCTATTGAGATCCGGGCAGGACCAGAAAACATGGAGGAGTGTGCCAGTATCAGCTTTGCATCTCCAGCACGTATCGCTCGTGGCCGGATAAATCAATTTCAGTTTATGCGGCGTATAGTACCATCTACCCAGTAACTTATAATTCAATTCCTGTATTTTACAACACCTGGAGCTAAATAACAAGTTAGCAATGCCGTTAGTGAGATCTTCCTCTAAGAGATCTAGGCCTAGATCCAATTCCCAGGCCCTTATAAAGGGTAATTGTTTCTTCCCACCTTCTAGTCTTTGCATGTCATATATCATAGAGATTATCCGTTTCGGGGGAGTATCGCAGTGGCATAGGTTCTCGAAGGGGGTAAGTTGTCTTCCTAAATTATTACTACCACCATTGTATTTGTAAAAATGTTTGTCAGGTCTGGATTGTCTGAGGGTTGTGAGGTCGGCTAACTGAGTATTGTCCATAATGTGTATAAATTGTAAATGGCCGTCTACTAACCAATCTCTAAAGGCATTAGGATGCAAAGCCGGAGGAAATGCTGGGTTATTAGTGATAGGGATAAGTGGAGAGGGAAAGGAAGTGAACTTCAAATTCCCCTTCACTGAGTCCCATGTGGTCAATGTGCTTTTCAATAATGGATGGGATTCATGTAGAATCCTCCGATGGAACTTATCTATCCAAGGTAAATGAATCAAGTGTGTAGCTGTGGACTGTTGTTCGATCTCTACCCAATCCTTATTATCTAAAGGTGGCCATAGACTCCAAGATCTGCTCGTTTGGCGACATCGCCAAACGAGCGGATCTTTCCCCGATATGCCACTAACGGCATGGCTATATCGGGGGTAATTCGAACGTTCGGCCGTATGGCCGAACGATCGAATTACGATGCGCCAAGCGGCTCCGACGGGTCAGTCGGGTAAAAATCCAACCTTCCCGATCGATATCGTGGCCAGATATCGATCGGGAAGACCCGTTGGAAGCCCCCATACACGTGCAGATAAGCTGTCAAATCGGTCCAAATGACCGATATCGGCAGCTTTATCTGCCCGTGTATGGCCACCATTAGTGATGAGACCAATCTATTATCCTGGATAATTTAGCAGCCTTCAAATATCTTGCACAATCAGGAAGTGCTAACCTGCCTTCGATCTTGCTTTAATATAATGTAGAGGTCTTTATCCTGGGTGGTCGCCCCTGCCAAATAAATCTGATTATAGAGGACTGAAAGGTTTTTAACCATTTGTCGGAATACAAAAGTGGGATGCATTGAAACATGTATAGCAGGCGTGGCATAATATTCATTTTTATGACATTTATTCTGCCTAACCATGATAGATAGTGTTTGGACCAATTTTGCCAAGTCCTTCTTTACCTTGGAGATAAGCGCCCTACAGTTCACTTCTATCCAATCGTCATATTCTTTAGTAATGATTATACCTAGATAAGTAAATTGTCTGTTTGCCCAGCTGTATGGAAATTTTTGGGAGAGTCCCTGTAGGGTGTTTGGAGAGAGGGAGATGTTTAACGCTACTGATTTACTATAGTTCACTTTGAAATTGCTAATTCTACCAAATATGTCAAATAGGTTATTCAGGTTTGGGATCGTAATGAGCGGATTTGATAAAAAAAAAGCAGGTCATCTGCATAAGCAGCCACTTTGTAATGTTTCTGTCTGACAGTGACTCCCGAAATATCCGGATTGTGGCGGATCTGCGAGAGGAAGGGTTCAAGGGCCAGGATAAACAAAGTGGGTGATAGGGGACAACCCTGGCGAGTCCCATTTTTAATACTAATGCAATCGGAGAGTGTTCCATTTACTCTAACTCTGGCTATAGGGCCATTGTAAAGAGATCGTATCCATTTGCAAAGACAGTCCCCAAACCCAAATCTTTGTAAGCAACTGAACATATATTCCCAGCAAACCCTGTCGAAGGCCTTTTCGGCATCCGTCGACAATAGCATAAGAGGGATTTTCTTGAGCTTTGCATAGTGAAGAATATTAATTAGTTTGTTGGTATTATCTCTTGTTTCCCTACCGGAGACAAAGCCTGCTTGATCGAGGCCAATCAATTGACCTAGGACTGCTTGCATTCTAGTAGCAACTATTTTGGCTAAAAATTTGACATCCACATTTATCAATGAGATAGGTCTATAATTGCTAGGGTCAACAGCAAGTATTTAGGAGTGCTCTACCCTCTTATATTCACCTGTGTAGGTCCAGGTGCTAAACTGGAGGACCTTTGCCTGCAAGCTTGATAAAGGGTCCAGTTGGGCCCAAAACGTTGCCCTATTGTGTATATGTATGGGCTAATAAAACACTGAAGATTTTTTCAATACTACCGGTGTGCTACTGGATTTCTTCCATTATAATTGCTAGGCTCGTCAGGGTTCTTATTTGCTTTCAATAATAGTGAGATATGGGCTTCTAAGGAATGATGTGAGAACTGGGCCTCAGTTTGCAAAGCATTGAACGCTTTAGTCATATGGGGTACCAGTAGTGATGAACATTCTTTGTAGTAACTAGATGTATAGCCATCCTGGCCAGGGCTCTTGCCTGATGGAGACCCTCTAATTGTCTGAGTGACTTCCTCTGCTGTGATGTCTGCGTCTAAGACTTGTTGTTGCGCTAGAGATAGGCGGGGTAACCGGGTAGTATCTAAAAAGGAGGTGATGGAAGTCTTTTGGGTGAGAGTATCAGCTGGCGTAGGGTTTGGTATCTGGTACAATTCTGAGTAAAATCTATGGAACTCTTGTGCTATTTGAGGACTGCTGTGTACCTTACCCCCAATTTTCGGTTGTATACTGTGAATAAGATTTCTGGTAACCTGCGATCTCAAGAGGCGGCTAAAAGCTTACCACATTTATTCCCGTGTTCATAAAAACGGTGTGATTGCTTTTTATTTTGTAGTTAATAAGTAGCTGGACAGTGGATTTTTGCCAAAACTATGTAGCCCAATTCATTCCATTTAGGATGCTGCATCCTTGAGGCAGGATGTTGACAAACTGGCAATCTGGGTGGCACATGAGATTCAATATGGATCATTGTAAATGTTTGGGATACAAAAATATGCAAGATATGTATACTCTAAATGGGATTAAGTTAGATATATACTTGATGGAGTGAACCTGGGGGTACTTGTGGATGTATAATATAATCGTTGATGTAGAATACAAGGTTAATCAGCAGGAAGGGCAAACAAGATTTTGAGTTGTATCATAAGGTTACTGATTTGATACTTCCCCTTTACAAAGCACTGGTAAGGTCCCATCGAGGATATTCTGAGCAGTTTGTTCTCCAGTACCAGACATTATTGAATTAGAGAGAGTTGACAACTAAGCTGGTAAAGGGTATGGGAAGTCTCAGTTATGAAGAGAGGCTGGCCAAGTTGTTTTCACTGGAGAAGAGCGTTTATCCCTCTCCGTCAGCTAATCTGGAGCTTCTGGTACTTGCATTGACAGACAGTTTTTTTAAGATTTTGTGCTCTTTCAGTTTAGGAGACTTTCCTTGGGGGGGACTTTTAGTTTACTTAGGAACACAAAATATGCTGGAATGGTTATGTAATTCCACTTCTCTAACAAGATATAGGCTCTAAATCAGGGGTGTCCAAACTTTTGGCTTCCCTGGGCCACATTGGAATTAAAAATGTTCTGGGGCCACACTCAAAATACACACAAACACTAACTTTTGATTTATTTTATTGTAAAAGAAAAAAGGGTATCATAAACCTAGAGAGATTTTTGTGTTTGAGAAACTAATGTAATATCTGGTTGAATGGAAGAAGTTGCAATTCTCAAGGTGCTCATCAGATAATTTGGTTCTAATTTCACTCTAAGGGGCCGATTCATCAAGAGTCGAATAGCGAGGGTTAATTAACCCTCGATATTCGACTAGGAACTAAAATCCTTCGACTTCGAATATCGAAGTCGAAGGATTTAGCACAGATAGTACGATCGTACGATCGAAGGATTATTCCTTCGATCGAACGATTAAATCCTTCTAATCGAACGATTCAAAGGATTTAAATCCAACGATCGAAGGAATATCCTTCGATCAAAAAAACTTAGGAAAGCCTATGGGGACCTTCCCCATAGGCTAACATTGACTTCGGTAGCTTTTAGCTGCCGAACTAGGGGGTCGAATTATTTTTAAAGAGACATTACTTCGACTATCGAATGGTCGAATAGTCGAACGATTTTTACTTCGAATGCTTCGATAGTCGTAGTCGAAGGTCGAAGTAGCCCAAAAAAACGTCGAAATTCGAAGCTTTTTACCTTCGAATCCTTCACTCGAAGTTAATGAATCGGCCCCTAAGTGTGTTCATTCTTGAAAAAAGTTGCTCACAAATGTAGGCGCTGCATATATCCCTAGCATAGCGGGCGTTGCCTTTGTAAGTAACCGAACGCTCACTTGTTAACTGCTTAGGAAGCCACACACCTAGGCTTGCCACCTTTATGTCTGGCTGAGACCGGGCGGGGGGCGGGTCCGTGACATCAATGGGCGGGGCTATGGCGTCAGTGGATGGGGCTATGACAAGGCGATTGGCCGATCGCCGTGTCAATCAAGGGAATCCCGTCCAGTTTTCCTTGTTTGGAAACCCGGTCATAGACCCGGGCAGCCTCTCAAAATACCGGGCTGTCTGGGTCAAAACCGGACAGGTGGCAACCCTACACACACTGCATGTAAAATTGAAAGCACACAACTAGCGACCACGTACATAAACTCTCTGTGTGCGACATTGCAACATGACGTTTCCTGGATTGGCGGAAGTTCAAGCTGGGCCGCATTCATATCCATCCTAGGCCCTCGTGCCACAGGTTGGACACCCCTGCTCTAAATGATTACAAAATGAAGAAAATCATATTTCCTATAACATAAAGACGTCTGAAACATTTTTTTTTTTTACACATGATAATGCTACAAAGTCCTGCGTCTCTTGAATACCAAATATGAGTAGTTTCATGGAGATCCTCTCTTGTATAGGTCAAAACCTCTTATACATAACTCTTCCAATGGATAATATCATTTGTGAATCGCAATTTGATTGTGGTTCCATCTCACGCACACAGGTATGTGTTGGTGATGCTGCTGCTCCAATGAACACACAAAGAAATGAAGCCTTAGATTCTATGAGGGAGGCCGAAAGACCTTCTGGGTGTGTGAAACAGGGAAAGCAACACATTACAACTGTTTAATTAAATTCCAGTATATTGTTAGAGCACTAGTCTAACACAGGTTACTATTCCTTGAAATATACACAAAGCCATTTTTGTTGTTTTTACTGGTATAAAGTGGATCAGTAAAGTCTCCACTCCTGCCCAACGTTTTACCCGTATGGTGAGCTACAGTGATATTTTTGGCATTCTACCACTATGTTTTAACCCTGCCACTGCCCTTATAGTATTTAATCAAGCTCAGTGTACACACTCCTTGGATACCACTATCAGGACTGCAACGCTCTGCTCCAACTGTAGTATGTTCATTCAGTGCAACAGGTGGAGCACAAAACAGCAGTGATGGCAGCACCTTCTCAGAATATGGCCATATAGTAGTATATATCTATATCTATCTATATCTATATCTATATCTATATATATATATATATATATATATATATATATATTTTTTTTTTTTTTTTTTTTTTTTTTTATTTTATTGCTTAAAGGAAAACTATACCCCTGAACAATGTAGGTCTCTATTAAAAAGATATTGCATAAAACAGCTCATATGTAAAACCCTGCTTCATGTTAATAAAACATTTTCATAATATACTTTTTTAGTATTGGGTAATCATAAATTGAAAATAGCCATTTTAAAAAATAAGGCCCTCCCTTGGATCCTAGGGTTCACAGTGCACACACACATACCCAGCATGCTAGGTCACATGAGCCAATCAATCAGCCAATTTAGATTTGCTGTTACAGTTAGAGTTGTAGTATTTCTGGTCAGGTGATCTCTAAGGCAGCACAGTGAATATCATAAAAAGGGGATTAGGGGAAAAAATTTAAAAGGGCAATATTTACTTAAATATATCTTCCAGTTTGTTAAGATTTGTTAAGATGCCACTTAATTTTATATAAACTGTTGCTTATTTATTTTGGGGGTATAGTTTTCCTTTAAAGGGAAGTTCACCTTTAAGTCAACTTTTAATATGTTATAGAATGGCTAATTCTAAGCAACTGTTCGATTGGCCTTCATTTTTTCTTTTTTCATACTTGAATGATTTGTCTTCTTCTGACTCTTTCCAGCTCCCAAGTGTGGGTCTCTGACCCCATTGCTAGGGTAATTTGGACCCTAACAACCAGATTGCTAAAAATTGCAAACTGGAAAGCTGCTGAATAAAAAACTAAATAACTTAAAAAAAACAAAAACAAACCAAAGATAATAAAACATGAAAACCAATTACAAATTGTCTCAGAATATCACTCTCTACACCAGGGATCCCCAACCTTTTGAACCCATGAGCAACATTCAGAAGTAAAAGGAGTTGGGGAGCAACACTATCATGAAACATGTTCTTGGGGTGCAAATAAGTGTTTTGATTGGCCATTTGGTAGCCCCTATGTGGATTGTCAACCTACATTGAGGCTCTGTTTGGCAGTGCACCTGCTTTTTATGCAAACAAAATGTTCATCCAAGCTTGGAATTCAAAAATAATCACCTGCTTTTAGGCCACTGGGAGCAACATCCAAGGGGTTGGAAAACAATATGTTGCTCACGAGCTACTGGTTGGGGATCACTGCTCTACACCAAACTAAAAAGATAATTTAAAAGGTAAACAACTCCTTTAAAGGAGAACTAATCCCTTAATTAAAAAAACCCTACCCCCCTACATTATATAGACCCCCCCTCCGTGCTTCCCCCATAGCCTAGGTGGTAGCTTTGCTAAATGCCCCTAACTCTTTACTTACCCCTTGGTGCAGATTTAGGGCATCAGAGTTCACGGCAGCCATCTTCTTCTCTTCAGTAATCTTCCTGAAGTAAGTGCCGTATCGGCGCATGCGCAGTTGGAGCAATTTTCTGTATCGTGACAACTGTGCATGCGCCGAAAGTCACGGAAATTGCCAAAGCCCTGGAAAACCCATAGAGTACTGAAGTGGCTGAAGATGGCGCCCGTGAACTCCGCTGCACAGAATCAGCACCAAGGGGTAAGTAAAGAGTTAGGGGCATTTAGCAAAGGTACCACCTAGGCTGGGGGGTCTATGTAGGGTAGGGGATTTTAGTAGCAAGGGTTTGTTTCTCCTTTAAGTTGATCAACCAGCCATTCTGTAATAAGTGATAACAGCATATCATTATCACATTGTTTATTTGGTTATAGAGAGATTTAACATTCTAACCTTATAGCATCTTCTATGAAGAGACTTTCAATATATAAGTTTCTGATACTCAGCTGATTGATGGCATGATAAAGCCAGTGCAGATATAAACGAATACCTTCACATTTGGGTTTTTCACAGTCTAATGTCATTGCGGGGATAGACACTGGTTACAGGTGCATATGTGTGACTTGAACTCATGCTTATAAACTGGCAACCACTGGATTATCTCAAAGTGTGACTTTTATTATTTATGTTTATAAATAAGACACCATAGCACCATACAATTGAAAGAAAAAGGAGACACAGGAGGATGAAACATAAAATTATGTTGAACTGCAAACATAATGCTGGGACCAAAAGCTGAAGGGGGGCAGAAAAAGATGTAACCAAGTTCCTTGGTTCCAGAAATTGATCTGTTCTGCTGCTTATATCTCATTAAAAAAAGGGGTTTGTGGGAAACCAAATGTCCCCTGCATTGAGTCAACCTGTTTAATTTGCCCCAAGGGCTGACGTGTGATCATTACACTTGTACAATCTACAGCCTTTGGATCGGAACTTATTGGGCCACAGTGAGTATTACCCACAAAAAGAGATATATTCTGCAGGATACTGAATAAATGGACCGCTAAACCTGGACCAAAAACTAGCCCCAAATTCTTAAGACTTTACTAGCACACAAAATTTAAAAAAAAGGAAAAAAAAAATGATATTAAAATAAAATGTGTATATCTGCCTTCTGACTCCCATATCAGAAATTGCATAGGATATACTTTGTGCAAGACGCCTCTCCCCCCCACCCCCCACTTCTGGTATAACACAACCACAACGAGTCCAACGTGCTTCAGCCGTGAAAGCTGCGCTCAGATATCATCGAATTTGTGTTTTAAGTAGTCTTTTATAACCCTGGCGATTGGTAGCTCGTCCAGCAGCTGGAGATTCTGCAGTCCTATACAGTGGCGAATTTTAATCCGGCATAAATCCTGCAGATATCGCGGCTGCCCTGGGGAGAAACAGAGAGAAATCAGTGTGGGAGTAAGATTTCTTGTAACATAACAGATACAAGTCTTCTTGTCCAATTGCTAGTGGTAATACACTGGTTATACATAGAGAAACGCTTACGTACTGTAGCAGTGTAATGAGTTTATGACCACTAGTAGTGTCGTCCTGATCATTTTGGCTCTTAACTTGCTAATGATCTAATGGAAATTAGCTATAAAATGGCACTTCAGGCTGACCTATATGTGACCCACTCTTCTAAAAAAGAGGCAAATTCACGAAACGGTGAAAATTTGCCAGCCTGGCTTCGCACACATCGCATGGACAATGCTAATTCACGAAGATCCAAAGTTGCACACCAGTACCGAAACGCTGGCGTAATTACGCCAGTAAATCTATGCTCAGCAGTTCGAAGTTACGCTAGCGTTGGCTAATTAGCATATGATGTGCAGTTAAATTTGCCGAAAATTTGCCTGGCGTTAGAGTGCGAAGTTGCGCCAGAGTCTATCTTCTTGGCGAAATTACGCCAGCTATCGTTAGTAAATTTCCCCCTAAGTGTTATTTTAGAGTAAAATGAGATTATTCTGGGTATATGCACTTACAGCAGGATCAGTCCTATTAGCGCTACTGGGTTTTAGGGTTGCACAGCATCCAGGATTGGGTTCGGGATTTGGCCAGGATTCTGCCTTTTTCAGCGGGATTCGGATTCAATCGAATCCTTGTGCCTGGCTGAATCAAATCCGAATATTAATTTGCATATGTAAATTAGGGACAAGTAGGAAAAACACGCAACTTTTCATCACAAAAGAAGATTTTTTTTCCACTTTTTCCTTTCCTGACCCTAATTTGCATATTCAAATTAGGATTCAGATTGAGTTCGGTATTCGGCCGAATCTTTCACAAAGGATTCTGGGATTCGGCCGAATCCCAAACAGTGGATTTGGTGCATCCCTACTGGGTTTATTAAAAGATTCATCAGGAACAATAACTCATTCTTGGGTGGTTACAGGGAAAATGAGAATGAAGAGAGATTACAGGAACACTCTACTACAGAGAACAGATGTTTAATTTCATGCTGATGGCATATTGGGAAATGATTCCTATGTAATGTCTTCTTACTAATAAAGGCAAGTTAGGAGAAGCACAAATCATCAGCTCAGGCATTGGTGGATGTGGTACGTGAGGGTTAATCCGTGATCAGTGCTTGGTATCAATACACTATGGCTTTAAGGGGGGTGTTTACTGAACTCCGAATGCAAAAATCACAATTTTTTTTACTAGAAAATCAGACTTAAAAAATCTGGAATATTTTAAACCCAGAGGATGGAAAAGTCAGAACCTGAAAATCCGACAGCTCAGACCTTTCGAGGTTGCATATAAGCCAATGGGAGAAGTCCCAATGATTTTTTGATGTGCGCTTGGTTTCGTGCAAAGTTTTCAGGTGAAAAATCCGAAAAAATCTGATGAAAAATCCAAAAAAATCATGAAAATCTGACTTTTTCCCGCAAAGCAAATATTCGGGAAAATGCAATAAATAAGCAGAAAAAAAACCTGAGTGGATTTGATCGGAGTTTGTGGCAGAAAATAAATACATTCAGACTTTGATAAATAACACCCTACATCTCTTGAGAGGGAAAGAAGTTCAGATTAAAGGAGAACTAAAGCTTAACTAAAGAAGTAGGCTAGAAATGTTGTACATTATGTTTTGGGCTTCTGTACCAGCCCAAGGCAACCACAGCTTTTTAGCAGTAAAGATCTGTCTCCAAAGATGCCCCAGTAGCTCCACATCTTCTTTTCTGCTGATTCACTGCACATGCTGCTGTTACTTACTGAGCTTAGGGACCCACTCACAATATACAGGACATATAAGGCTAATTAGTAATTAATACAGATAATTAATACATGGCAGCACAGAAACCAGTGCAATTAACATCAGAATTTAATAATCAGCCATGTAGCATGATTACAGGCCAACCTCATTTTTTGCTTGATAATTTGCGACAACCCCTAAGCTTAGCTTCTCAACAGTTTCTCAGAGCCCACTGAGCATGTGAGTGTCACAGACACTTTCCAAGATGGTGACCCCCTGTGACAAGTTTGAAGTCCTGGATCATTGCTGCTATTGACAAGCTGAAACTTTAGACTGGTGCAAAAAGTTCACTGCATAAAATATGGAATTTTTAACCAGATTAATTTTTAGGGTTTAGTTCTCCTTTAAAGGATCAGTATACCACCCTGTTCAGCACGATTTTTTTTTTTAAGAAACACAAATCAATTCTTTAAAGCTTCTATGAGTATGTTACTATGTTACTATGAGTAACTGTGGGTTTAGGAGAAGGCAGCTAATTAGATTACCAGCGCACAGATAGACCCCATGCATAACGGACTTCTGCAGTACATGAAGAATAAAGAAAGGGGGGTTGTTTATACAGAGCTCTTTATCTTTATTAAAACGGACTCCGCTCTTTACAGAGAAAAGACAAGTAAATACCCTGCGCCCATCCTCTCCAAATCCCTCTGGTCTTATTGTGACCCAAACCCACAGCTGATGTCATGTGAAGGGGGTAGAGCCTGATCATATGAAGGGGAAGAAGGGTTTAAACAGGCCTGGAGTACATACTAGGGGGGAGTGCTGGAGGTCAGTTATAGTAAAAGTGCCTAATTATTTTCCATAAAGGGATTCGGTCACAGGAAAGTAAATAGCGCTGCTCGAGCAGCATTTTGCACTGAAATCCATTTTACAAAAGAACAATAACAGATTTATTTATAATTAATTTTGAAATCTAACATGGGGCTAGACATGCTGTTTGTTTCCCAGGTGCCCTCAGCCATGGGGCTTTTGCTCAGATAAACTTCAGTCACTCTGCTCAGTCTACTGCTGTGCTGCAAGTTGGAGCGATATCACCCCCCATGTTAGCTGCTGGAGAGGAAACAAGAATTTTGTCGCCCACGATACAAGAGGAATCACGGGCAACAAAACTTCCTGTTTGTCATTGCCTTAAAGCCCAGTTTTAAAATCAATTAAAGTGAGTTCAGCTGTCCTAGCTACTCTTAAACTTCATTGATTGCCTTCTATAGGACTGTTTTTCATATTTTTAGTAATCTGATGACAGTATTATCTTTTTTGTCATTTTGTAGCCACAACAAGAAGCTGCTACTAGCAGCTGTGTGTGCCTTCAACCTTAAAGGGATGCTGTCATGGGAAAACGTGTTTTTTTCAAAACGCATCAGTTAATAGTGCTGCTCCAGCAGAATTCTGCACTGAAATCCATTTTTAAAAAGAGCAGATTTTGTTGTATTCAATTTTGAAATCTGACATGGGGCTAGACATACTGTCAGTTTCCCAGCTGCCTCCAGTCATGTGACTTGTGCTCTGATAAACTTCAGTCTCTTTACTGCAAGTTGGAGTGATATCGTCCCCCTCACTTTCCCCCCCAGCAGCCTAACAACAGAACAATGGGAAGGTAACCAGATAGCAGCTCCATAACACAAGATAACAGCTCCCTGGAAGATCTAAGAACAGCACTTAATAGTTAAAGTCAAGTCCCACTGAGACTGATTCAGTTACATTAAGTTGGAGAAATAACAGCCTGCCAGAAAGTAAATCCATCTTAAAGTCCAGGCACAAGTCACATGACTGGAGCAGTTGGCAAACTGACAAAATGTCTATCCCCATGTCAGATTTCAAAATTGAATATAAAAAAAATCTGTTTGCTCTTTTGAGAAATGGATTTCAGTGCAGAATTCGGCTGGAGCAGCACTATTAACTGATGTGTTTTTGGAAAAAACATGTTTTTTCCATGACCGTATCCCTTTAATATTGGAGACAAACATCACCGGTGATGTTGCCCATAACAACCAATCAACAATTATATTGAACAGTTACCAGTACAAGTTAGAATACAAAAGCAAAGGATCTAATTGGATGCTATGGCAACATAACCGGTGATGTTTGTCTCCAATGTTAATTAATATGCCACTAAATGTGCTTTTCTATAAATATCTTGTATTTACATGTGTTATATTGTACTGATGCTTCCCTAGATATTATGATTAAAATTTCCAAAGCCCGGGTGACAATGAGCTTAGAATCTCTCTCCGTTGACTGGGACAGCAATAGCCCAGAAATGCGGGTGCACCTGCATCAGGCAATTGCCATTAGGAAAAGTGGCAGTCAGCACAAAATTTTAAGACCCAAAGCTAAAATGCATAAAGCTTCTGGTACAGCCTATTTCACTTAATTGTTGTATTTCCCCCAGATATTTCATGTGTTTGATGTGAAACTTTTGCCCAGTCAAGTTAACCTCACAGCTTAGTTGTGTTTCAAGATATATTTGTTTGTATGTGTCAAAATGTCTTTTTATAATGAATGTTCCTTCTCTCTTCTAATACACATTTGTCCATCTGGGAGCAGCATATGTTTATGTTTTATACAGCATCTTTTCAGCAAATAGCCTAGATACAAAAAGGGTTATTTATCAAAGGTCGAATTTCGAATTTGTGTGATTTTTTTTTTTTACTCTAACAAATTCAAATTTACTCAAAACTGGAATGGGAGTTTATTTATGAAAAAAATGGAACGTCTAATATTCGTTCCAACCCGATAATTTGAATCAAATCAAGTTTTCCTCCTAAAAAAAAAAACTCGAATGTCAGGAAGGCAATTAACATATTCAAATGGTTCAACGGACCTCTGCCATCGACATAGAACTGTTTCCAGGGTTGAGGTGTGATAAATTTCACATTCAGGTTTACATTCCAGTTGTTTTGTTTTTTTTTGAAAATTCGAATTCACCATTCAAACCATAATAAATCTGTTTTACTGGACAGCCTACAGCTACAAAAATACTAGTACAGCAAGTTCAAAGGGAATCCATCTATCATTTACTGACTGAGTACATAGTTCAGCATGTTATCATCCTCCTTTATGTAAATTGCACCAACTATTACATTTTGCTTTAATTGATTATACATAAGTCCAGGGGCCTGGACAGGTTATGGTTTTATATACAGATATATTATAAGCCCTATCGTTCCAGAACATGTAGACTTAAAGGGGATGTAAAGGCATCTTTAAAAAGAAACCTATCTCCAATATATTTCAATTTAAAGATGTGTACCATTTTTATAAGAAACCTGACTGTATGCAGTGAAATTCTCCCTTCGTTTTACTTGCTCTGACAGCTGCAGTTAGACGGTCCCTAACTGCTGTGCAGGGAAACGATCATACTTTCAAACGACAGGGGGAGCCCCTCCCACCTTACTTCCCAGAACTCGAGCAGCTTTGTTTGTTTCCCTGTAACAGTTGTGTATATTTGTATCCCAGTGCAGTCTGCATATTCTGATTATTAATCAGTCTTGCTGTATCGGCTTCTGGCAGATATTATTTGACTTGTGCTGTTTTGATCATTTATGACAATCCCTAAGCTTAACCTCCCAACTGAAGCCCAGACCACAGTGAGCATGTGCGTAGTCTTGGTCTTGCAAAGATGTTTAATAAAGTTCCAAGATAACAGCCCCCTGCGCTAACTTTAAAAGCATAAATTATTTCTTTAATTGGGCTTATGGTGCAGTAAATTCATGTTTATATTTAGTATAATACATTTCTAGCCTTATTCTATTTTAGACTTTAGTTGACCTTTAAATTGGCTGTATTAGTAACTTTTTGTAACTGCAGGCTACCTAGTTATCTTTTACAGACATGCCCACCTTGAGGTAGGTGATATTGGGATGATCTAAATGTTTGGGCCATGGGTCAAACTACTGGATCATAATGGAGGACAAGCAGGCCATTGGGGTTGAAGACCTCACCCCAAGAGGTTTTTTAAACCTGCCTGTTTGACATTTGGCCAATGTTTGCCCAGATACTGGTCAGGGAGACCCCAAGGAGGGCCCCATACACAGGCCAATAAGCCATAGACATAATCAGTCGGCAGCTTTGATCAGCCCATGTATGGTCACCTTTATATTTTACAACAGGGGGTACATTATTCCCTAATTGACTACACTATATACCCCCCTTTTTTTTGGTTCTTCCTTCTCCAGAACCTTTTGTCCTAACTTTACAAAGACTTAAATATTAAGTCGGACATGGTGGTTATCACAAACTGAATACCTGAAGAGAATATTTCCTTCCCATATCCTCTAATTGATCTATATGTATATATTATATACTCAGCTGTGAACGGATCATTTTAAAACTTAGACATTTTCTTTTAAGAAATAAAAAACAGCAAAATCAACATTTACAAAGGAATCGTGTAGGCTTATTCAATATGGAATGAAAGGATAGCCGCAAATGAGAAATGAGTTTACAGAGTGTAAAGAAAACAACTGCGCTCACGCAAACACATTAATTCATATTTGTTATACAGAGACAATTAGATGGGCCTCGTTGTCCTTTGCCATTCACAACACTTTCCAAGATGTGTATCGTGATGAAAGACCTCAGCCTCAACGGGAATCTTTTTTAGATCTGGTTTCGACCCGCTCCTCTCCCTTTCTTCAAAGAAAACTAATTTCAATAGTCAGCACTCAATCTTCATGTCTGTAAAGGTACGGAGCCTTGCCAATACTCACAGAAGATTTATATTCTCTCATTAAAGCAAACTTATGAAAGTTTAGAGCAGAAACGCTCGCTCCTTTGAACAGCTCTGGCCTGCTGAAAGCCCCGTGACGTTCTTCATTTAATGACTAGCACAACCATAATAAAATCAGTAAAACAACACATTAACCCATTCCTAGAAGAGGAGTTAGGGATGATTATTGGATATTTACAGGTATGGGACCTGTTACCCTGGTATATTTGGGACCTTGGGATAAGGGATTGTTCTATAATTTGGATCCTTTAAAGTATAGTAAACAACAACAATAAACATTAAAAAATGTAATTTAATTAATTAAACCAAATACAATTGGACCAGGGAAGTCTAAGCTGGAGGAGAGTTGCTCCAAAAGTCAGAAGCAGGAATGCAAGTGACTGGCCAATACTGCTTTCAGATGCAGCTACAAATAATAGAACAGCTAAGTTGCTTATAATGAAATCTTGTAATGTTTAAGTTTATAACCCAACATATTAAAGGACAAGTAAACGTAAAACCACTAGGATGCCAGTTTGCTTGGTACAGAACTCTTTACAAAAGCTCTGCACTGCTATTTTGCCAAGTCTAAATTCAGGAGATACCTGGGAACCTGGGGCAAGAAGACAACAGCCCATTCTGGAAGAAATTACGGAGGCTGTATGGGTTGGCCTATGGCAGTAATCCCCAACCATAGCTCATGAGCGACATGTTGCTCTACAAACCACTTGGATGTTGCTCTCAGGGTCCTCAAATCAGGTGCTTATTTTTGAATTCCAAGCTTGAAAGCAAGTTTTAATTCAATAAAAACTAAGTATAATGCCAAGTAGAGCCTCTTGTAGGCTGCCAGTCCATATATGGGCAACCAAATAGCCTATCACAGCCCTTATTTGGCACCCCAAGGGACTTTTTCTTGTTTGTGTTGCTCCCAAGTAAAAAAGGTTGGGAACCCTTGCCTATGGTATGACAAAAATTATTAGAATCAATGGAAATGCCTAGCAAATTTTTACCTCTCCCTGTAAGTGATTTTATGGTTCCTTATTTGTTAACTAGCCATATTAATCACACGCCAAGGGGGCTTAATGGCTCATGTTACCATTCTATTAACCTTATTATTTTAAGTTCTGCTAAGTGCTAAGAAGCTATTCTTGCAGTTAAATCCAGGTATACTAATCCATATATGCCCTTTATAGAGGACTACTATCTTGTGCATATGAGAATTTGCTACAGTATGATTTCACACTCAATTTCTATAAGGACCAGGGATTTAGCCCTAAACCCTTCTCTGGTCTATACTATACTATAGATGAAGCAAACCCTGCAGTCACAAGGGGCCTGGACTGTGAGGTCTGCTTCCTTTATAGCGAATAAAAAAAAAACCTCCTTCCCCAGCCGCTCTCTTACCTGCAGTGAGGAGGGGGGGACACAAGTTGGTCGGGGCCTGGAATAGGTGGGGCAGAAGTGGGACATGATGTGTAGGCGGGCGGAGGTGCGACAGGAAGTGGGTGGGAGGATGGGGATCGGAGTGCGCCGGCCCCTCTGAAGATTTTTTTGCCACCGACTACTACTACTAGTAATTTACTACTATTGTGGAGGTCAGCGCTGATCCACGCCTTTATGCCACCTGAGGCGGCCTTCCGTTGCCGCCACCACCCCTCCTCACGGCGCCTTTTCTGCGCAGGAGGGGGTCAGGGCGCTGCACGACGCTAGTGCAGAGAGCGCAATTGCGCTCTCTGCACTAGAAGAGCTGAATTTCTGGGTTGAAGACCGAAAATTCGGCTCTTAGTTACCAGGAGCGGCATTTTTGGTGAAGCGAACCTGGTGGAGGTACAACTAAACCATTGTACCTCCACATCAGCATAAAGTATTTATAGGTCAAACTGCTATACATTTCTCTGTCAGTTCTTTAAAATCAGAACATGAAATATGTCTCTCCTTGTTACCTGGCTGCCATTTTGCCTGCTCATCATCTCTGATCACGACACTGCCCTTTGTAGACCGGTGCAACTATCCCTGCTACGCATGCGCGTGATTTCCAGGGGAAAGAGCAATTGAGACTATGTGCAGATTTCCCACTACAGGAACTGCTCATTTGCATATTACTCCCGAATTTAGGGTGAGGGAGTACCAGCACCGGCATCAAATGGCTGCTTGACATGAAAGCTTAAAGGGAAAATGCAATGCCGAGACAGAAAACAAACGACAGTAATTTACCCAATAAAATTGGGATAATGCTATGTAGGATTTCCTTGTCCTGGTGACAATGTTTGCTGAATCTCTGGAGAAATAAAGCTAATGGAAAATCAATATTGGTATCACTCTATACCACAACCACTGCTTGCAACTGCTCCACCAGAACCAACCCCCCCACCCCCAACCCAAGATGCTGCATGCGACTGGACCGGCAGAACATTTACCAATTTAATTTTATAAGCAGAGTAAAATTTTGTCAGGAAAATATTTTTTAACCAAAATGAATGCTTGGGACCTGGAGTTGTAAGGATAATATTTCTGTAATTTGTCTCTTCATACATTAAAGAGATACTGACATCACTTTTTTACATCTATCATAATATTGCCTTTGAAAGCAACTTATAACTTTGCCATAAAGTATTTGCACAATGCTTTTACATTACCTGTCTGATGCCCCAAGTTTCTGTAGGAGGGGGCTGCCATATTTGTGCAGCAGGAGGCCGTTAGCATTAGAAACTTTAACTGACAGTCTGAGATGTGACCGTCAGGTTGGCAAAACAGTCAGGTTTAGAAATTTCAACTAACAATAACTTAGATGAACAAACCTCTCAGCAGAAAACGATCAACATGACCTATAGGTACCTTTTAAAGGAGAAGGAAAGCTCCAAAACAATTTATTGCCAATAGATTAGCCACAATAGTGCAAGCTAGAACGCTATATTTATTCTGCAGAATGGTTTACCATACCTGAGTAAACAGCTCTAGACACTCTCTCTGTTTGTTTACGATAGAAGCTGCCATATAAGCTTGGTGTGACATCACTTCCTGCCTGAGTCTCTCCCTGCTCACTTACAGCTCTGAGCTCAGATTACAGCAGGGATGGGAGGAGGGAGGGGGAGAGGAACAAACTGAGCATGCTCAAGCCATGCCCTGGAGGTTTAAGCTGAAAACAGGAAGTCTGATACAGAAGTCCATGTGTACACAATAAAAGGAAAGAAGTGCTGTGTTTCTTTTGACAGAGGGCTCAGAGCAGCATTACTTTGCGGGTTTACTGGTTTATATAGACCTTTCTGATAAAGCTTACTTAATTTTAGCCTTTCCTTCTCCTTTAATGCACAGTCATAATTTAAAAAGTAGTTTTTTTAGTGTCAGTATCACTTTAAGGGGCATGTTCATGAGTTGATTTTAAGTTTTCCCTTATTTTACACCATGTGTCTGTGGTCCAACCAGTATAATGCATTTTCCTGATTTTACAGGTTATTGTTTGAACCTGTGGGTGACATAGTGCCCAACACACAAATTGGACTCCTAAGTTATATCAACTGCACTTTTACCTACTTCTTACTTCCTGTAGGAAATCCAAGCAAGGCCGGCTAGCTCCAGAGATGTTTAATGATACAGCCAGTGGGGTCTGGCCTTCGTAATTTCTAGTGGTCATGTCTGCACCATAATTGTATAACATTCTGGCACAGAGAACATCATCTCTCAGGGCTGACAGATGGAGGGGGGTCTGCCCATCTTCCAGTCTGCCTAAGTTTGTGTCGGCACCCCTCTGCAGGAACATACGGCAGTATGAGTGATTGCTTTTAATAACGGCATAGCGCAGCAGGAACCCGTTTTGGATATCAATATTGGCATTGTGGTCCAGGAGAATCTTGACACAGCTTGAACGTTCCCGGATTATGGCAAGTTGAAGAGGAGTTGTGCCTTTGTCGCTCAGGGGATCAACCTCAGCTTTGAACTCAAGTAGCAGCTTAACAAAAGAGTCCCTGCCGTAGTGAGCGGCCACGTGCAACGGCGTCCAACCATCATTGCTCTTAGCGTTTATTATATCACTGCGGTACTCCGATTCAAGCATGAGGCGGGCTATCCGCGCTCGTCCGTGCATAGCGGCATAATGCAGTGCTGTGAAACCACCAATCAAATCTTTCACTGTGGGGTCCGCTAAATAAAAGAAAACAGGAACTGTAAAATTGCAGTTTCAGATGAAAAAAAAAAATCACAAGTCATAATGGCTTCTTGGATTTAAAATAAAGGTTGTCCCATTTAAAGAACCCTCTTGTGATTTCCCTCTGCTTAGAAAATAAAGTTAGTGAGCAGCGAAGAGTCATAGGACTTTCCTTGTGTCAATTCTCAGCAGAGCAACGTCAAAGACATTTCTTTTCTCACAAAATTAACAGCAGGTGATGCCGTTGCTTCAAAGTTATACAGGAAAGCTGGAAACCTATTATCCATAAAGCTCAGACTTACGGGAAGGCCGTGTCCCATAGACTACATTTTAATCAAATAATTCAAATATGTAAAATAAAATTTCCATTTTTTGTAATTATAAAGCAGTACCTTGTACTTGACTGGATTTTTGAAAGGAACAGTAAAACCAAAACATTTTAAGCATTTTTAAAGGGGACGTATAGCATTCATTTTCAGAATGCATCAAACCATGTAAAATAACGTAAAATAGAATAAATAGTTTTTATTTTGATACCTTTTGGATCAAAAACATCTGTATTAGCTTGAAAACTGTGCTCAGTCCTCCCCCTTTGTAACTTCTTGTTCAAGATTTTCCACTATCTGACTGTAGAGCCAGTTTTTATTTCTACACTGGACTGTTCCTTTAAAGTCACTCTATACCACCACCACCACTGCTGCTTGCAACTGCTCTACCAAGACACAATAAAGATCATATACCTACAGGTATATGATCTATTAGCAAGAATGCTCGGGACCTGGAGTTTTATGGATAAAGGATCTTTCTGTAATTTTGGATTGCCATACATTAAGGAGCATATTAATTAATATTGGAGAAAAACATCATGTTCATCATCATGCTCATGTTGCCCAGAGCAACCAATCAGCAAGTTAGAAAACAAAAGCAAAAGATCTGATTGGTTGCTTTAGGCCACATCACTGGTGATGGATAAAAGGTTTCCAGATAAGGGATCCTAAACGAGTTTAAACTTCTAATACAGTGAATCCTCTATTTTACATCCCAGATTTCAAGTTTCTGTGGTCCAACCAATATAAAACATTTTCCTGATTTTACATTTCCCAATGAGTTTTAGAACTGTAGAGTCTAACTTGAATGTCGTACAAGATACTTGTGTTCTCTTCAGAGCCAGAACTGTAGAAGATGAAATATTCTAGTAGACGAGTTAATGGCTTTCCACCCTGACATGTCTCCCTCACATCTCTACATCTCTGTATTGCTTTCATTTTCCTCTAAGAGAAAGCATGTGTAGGAACATCTGCCCATCAGCGGATTTCCTGTGGTCTGGCACGATGGGCATAAGGATTTGAAGCATGTTCCTCTGAGGCCTGTCGCATTTCCAAGCAACAAATCATTTATTAAGTGCCTTAGAACATTTTGTTTTATTTACAGGAACACCCCCAATCCGTTTGCTTGGATAGAAATGGATAGCAGACAGCTAAATGTGCCCTTTCGCATCTAATATACAACTCTGTGGCTTGGTTTGTTTCAATTGTCAAACTTCTTTTGTTAAAGGGCTACTAATACTGTACAGAAAAGAGTGGGGCCTGACGTGGGGTAGTTTTGCCACGGTTTGTCATGTTTTTTTTTTTTGTTAAAATATGTAACTTTTTGTTCTGCAGCTCTCTGATTAGGAGTTTCATGTGGTTGGATAGAAATGGACGGATATATATATATATATATATATATATATCTCAACAGCAATGACTCACAGGACTTGCTTCAAAATTAAATTTATTGTGAAAAATCAACGTTTGCACAATAAAAGGATTTTTTCAGCAATATGGGTCCCCTTTTAAGGTGAATTCAACCGTAGTTTAAAAAACCCCTCTCCCCCACCCTGGCTACACCACTCTCCCTGCTCCTCCCTACCTGCCCCAGGGCAAATGCCCCTAATTTTTTTACTCACCCCTCCGTGGAGATTCTGGCCTCCGAGTTCACGGCAGCCATCTTCTTCTTCTCCGGTAATCTTTGTGCATTGACGGCATTTTCTGCGCATGCGCAGTTGGAGTAAATTTTTGTCCCGAACCACTGCACATGCACCTAAAGTCACGAAAATTTCCATGACTTTCGGCGCATGTGCAGTTGTTCGGGACCGAAAATTTCAACTGCGCCAAAACTCCCTAAAAGGACCAAAGAAAGAAGATGGCTGCCGTGAACTCTGAGCCCAGAATCTGCAGGGAGTGGCGATTAAAAATTAGGAGCATTTGCCTGGGGGGCAGGTAAGCTGGGGGAGGGTATTTTTTAAACTACGGGTTAAATTCTCCTTTAAGTCTACTAGAAATAACAAACCTTAAAAAAAATTAATTAAACCCAATAGGTTGGTTTTGCCATACAAAGTGCTGTTTTATTATTATTATTATTATTATTATTATTATTTTAGAAAAAAAAGGAAATCGTTTTGAAAAATTTGGATTATTTGGCTAAAATGGAGTCTAAAAGAGACAGCTTTTTCATAATTTGGAGCTTTGTTGATAACGGGTTTCATAAAAACAAACTTTGGTGTGCTCAAACCTGTGTATCAAAAGCATGAACAAAACCATGTGAATGGTCCTATATTTGAAGTTCTACATAAAAATGTAATCAGATTTCCTCTTTGAACTGTGGGTTATTTTAAAAAAGGGAAAAGGTAGTTCAGGCTAACTCCTTCATAGGCATGCATTAAGCAGTTGCTGTGTCTCCTTTTAAGTATAGGTCTGAAAGCTGCACTCAATCCCAGTCGAAATAACCCATAAAAGTGCAGACGATATCAGTTATAAAAGGAATATGTTGCCATCTACTGGTGGAAAGCAAAATTGTGGAGCAAGATTAGGCCTCGTTATGTCTAGTTTAAATCATATCAAGATATATACATAATAATATTGTAATAATACATAATTTGATTTTAGTAAATTTGTTTTAAAAATATTTGAAGGAAAAGAAATATAATGTGAGAAGCAAATGAAATAATAATCAATGAAAATAAGTCATTTCCACAATAAGCACCAACTCTGCAACTGTGAGACATATACCTCTACATCTCAAGAAGCAGATGCACAAAGTGTCAGAAATGCCTTTCTATGTTTAGCATAAACTATAATAACAACTAGAAACTAGGCAGAGTTATATGAGCAAAATAGTTGAACATGACAGATGGGAAACTTTTTTTCCAGCCTTAGCTATTGTATGTAATGTCACTGACAAATAAAGACAAGGTAGAACCAACAAGAAGTGGTCTTTAAAGGAGCTAAATGCACTCCACTGTACTATAATGTAAAAGCCACTGCCCTGTAAGTTCCAATAAGGTTGTGGGGCACATGTTCCTTAGACAGATGACTTGAATACAACAATTTTAGTTTTCCTGGCTCTATGCACATTTATATACCGTATATACTCGTGTATAAGCCGACCCGTGTATAAGCCGAGGTACCTAATTTACCTAAGAAAACTGGAAAAATGTATTGACTCGTGTATAAGCCTAGGGGCCCCATGTCAGATTTCAAAATGTGAATGTGACCCGGCCGCAACAATTGGGGGACACTGGGCAGGTACCTGTTAAAGGGTCCTCTGTCTACCCCTATTTCATGTTTGCTTCCCTCTGCCACTTCCCCCCCCTGCCCTCCCCATCTGTCGCTCTCCCCACCCCGGCCCTCACGTCTGCTGCTCTTCCCTCTGTCACAGTAAAACGTGACCCGGCCCCAGCAGGACTGTCTGTGACTGACTGTGTCGCCGCCCGGAGCAGGTCCAGGAGCTCCGGGCGGCGCGTCCTTCCCTGCCGGCGTTCGCTCCCAAAATGGCGGCGCCCATGGCCGCCACGTGGGTAGCGGCGCCGGCCGCTACCCACGTGGCGGCCATGGGCGCCGCCATTTTGGGAGCGAACGCCGGCAGGGAAGGACGCGCCGCCCGGAGCTCCTGGACCTGCTCCGGGCGGCGACACAGTCAGTCACAGACAGTCCTGCTGGGGCCGCGGAAGGAGGTATGACCCGCGTATAAGCCGAGTTTGAGTTTTTCAGCACATTTTGGGTGCTGAAAAACTCGGCTTATACGCGAGTATATACGGTAACAGGCTCTCATATAAAATGTTGCTGCCAACAAAGTGGCAGACAGGTATTATATCAATTGTAAATATTATTTAAACTTCTGGCCCTTTAATATTTCCATGACACAAACTCCCAAAAAAGTGGGATTACGGTACCGTTACAGGGGTTATTTACCTTCAAATACCAAGTTTTCAGATAGTTCACCAGAAATGACGACTTGTAATTACTTACTATTTTCTGTGTGTGACCGGTTTTCTAAAATTGAAGTGTAAAATTTCATTTTTCACTCTCTTAAGCAGCCCGGGGGGGGGGGGGTTGCTGACCCAGTAAACTTTTCTAAACTGATAAATTTAGTTGATACATTTCTTATCTTTGTCCCTGCTGTGCAGAATCCCTAAATTTTATTACAGGCAGCTGTTAGAATTGATACAATAGTTGCTAATACTCCAGAGGTGCTGCTGAAAAATGTATCAACTAAATGTTGAAAAATTGTAGCAGTTTAGAGTGCGCCTGAATTACTGAGCTGCCAGGCTCAAACACCAGAGAGGGACTACTGATGTGCGGGCCGACCCCAAACCAGCAGGTCAGCAGGTTCCGGCCGACTCCGGCACAAAATCTTCAGGTCGCGCGCTTCTCCTGATCTCCCCGCCCCCTACCTAGTACTGTTGGCTTCCGGCGCCGGAATTTATAGACTTCCGACTGCCCCCGCCCGCCCCTTTTGTGACGTCACTGCGGGGCGGGGGCGCAGATCTATAAAAAGAGGACAGGGGCGGGACCAGGCCGGGTGTGGTTCAGGAGGGGGGTGGGTTAGGGTCGGGTGCGGGTCGAGAAATTCTCGACCCAGGCCTCACTAACAGAGACAATCAACTTTAAACTAAGATTTAAAAATAAATAAATAATAAATCGAAAGTAATGAAAAAAGTCTATTTTTGGGGAACACTCTGAAAACTGAAAAAGTGTTTGTAATGCGAACAACCCCTTTAATAACAGAAATCTCTTAAACCATATGCAAACATTTGCACATTACCTCCATGCTCTAAGAACACCCGTACGCATCTCTCTTTACCCCGAGCAGCAGAGAAGTGTAGTAACGTCCAGCCGTTGGCATCGCGTCCATTAGGGGAGTATCCCTGCTCCAGCATTGTGCGTACAGTATGTACATCTCCTGCAGCAACAGCAGCCTGGATACGCAGCTCCTCCTGTAACTCAGGATTCCTGCGGCAGTGATGGTGCAACATTCTTCTACTCTTCTATACCTCACCATACATTCCTACCATAGATACCACCTGTACCAACGGAAAGAAAAGACATAATACCATAGGCACAATTTTATAGCTTGTATTTGTCCATGAGACATTCACAATCTATACATATATATTAAGAAACATTGCCCTATGTTAGATGGCATTTTTAAAACATAGAAGGATAAATAGATCAAAGGTCCCAAAAGAGTAAAAACCCACCACATAAATGTGTAAGACTGTATATTTGGTCATAAATAACTTTTTCTACCCGCTTTTATTCACTTGGTGGAAGAATGTCTAAATTTCTCATTTTTAAAACATTAACTTTTCCAGAGTTGAATGCCGATCGCATTACAATAAGGGCAGCAGACCCCACAAAGGGTCTTACATTACAGTGGTAGGGCCCCAGTGGGAACCCACAACATCACACGCCACCTCAACACCCCTGACAATTTGTGCACCAGCTAGGTACGCCTTTGTGCCAAAACTGACTCATGTGATATGAGCCTTATAGATGAGATAAATGCAAAAATGTTTACAGATGTATGTCACTATAAAATAAAAGGCTTCCATCAGTATAAAAAAACAACAACATTTTTTAAACAATCTTATTCTATTGGCAATGTGTAGATTCTGTTACATAAAATAAATTGATCTGATGGGAAATGTAAATGTTGGGTGCAGGTGTGGAGAGCAGATTAAGATGTTGCCACTGGAAATTCCTTGGTGGTCACATCTCTAGTTACCTGGATTCTTTTCAAGGGGAATTCAGCAAAATTGCAAAGATTAACATGGCATTTAGTTGTTTGGTAGGCAATTACCTAAAAGGTTACGGATTATAATACACAAAAGCCATGAATATTTTGTAAATGATATAGTGAATAAAGTACCCCCTCTTGTAAAATATAAGGATATTATAAGTTACCGAGGAGTTTCATGACCATATAAAAACAGGAGGCCGAAGGCTGAGGTAACTTCTAATATCCTCATATTTTGCAACTGGGGGTACTTTATTTATTATAATACACAAATTTCAGTGAGTCATGTGACAGAAATGACATCAGAACTCAACATTTATAGCTGATGACATCAGAACCTTTTATAAGGATATAATTTACAGGATATTCATGGCTTTTGTGTATTATATCCTTATAATACACAAAAGCCATGAATATCCTGTAAATTATATCCTTATAAACGGTGAGTTCTGATGTCATCAGTTATAAACGGTGAGTTCTGATGTCATTTCTGTCACATAACTCACTTAAATTTGTGTATTATAATAAATAAAGTACCCCCAGTTGCAAAATATGAGGATATTAGAAGTTACTTCGGAGTTCCATGACCTGTATAAAAACACTCGGCCTTCGGCCTCGTGTTTTTATATGGTCATGAAACTCCTCGGTAACTTATAATATCCTTATATTTTACAAGAGGGGGTACTTTATTCACTATATAATCTACAGTCTGCTCATTTCTCTATGGGACCAGACTGTAAATTATATCCTTATAAATGGTGGGTTCTGATGTCACAACTTGCCGTTTATAACACAGGTCCCCGGCGACCGAATTTGACGCAGTGCGTCCAAATTTGAGGCCACGGCATTCAAATTGAATGCAGGCGCGCCCGAATTGGACGCCGGCGCACCCGATTTGGACACCGGCGACCGCAATTGGACGCTGACCCCCCTCCCAACATTTCAAACAAAACGTACATTATAATGCATAATGTACCCCCTACTGAAATTTATAAAGATATTAGAAGTCACCTCGGAGTTATGTGACCTATGGTGACATAATATTTTTATAAATTACAGAAGGGGGTAAATTATCCACTTTATAAACAGTGAGTTCTGATGTCATCAGTTATAAATGGTGAATTCTGATGTCATTTCCGTCACATGACTCACTGAAATTTGTGTATAATAATAAATAATTAACCCTCAGTTGCAAAATATGAGGATATTAGAAGTTACCTCGGAGTTCAGCCTCGTGTTTTTATATGGTGATGAAGCTCCTTGGTAACTTATAATATCCTTATAATTTACAAGAGGGGGTACTTTATTCACTATATATATTCCTACTGTCTAACGGATGGGCTCCACACATTTTTTGTAGATCGACAAGCGGAATCACTTTATCACAGCTTATAAAATCAGTTGTTTTTGAAGGTCTGCCCATGCTAAATTGCCATCTCTTAAATAACCCCTATTCTAGGCTGGGCTTAAACAATAAGTTATTAACCAGTGGCTGGAGTATATAGTGAAATTTAATCAGAGAACTTTTATCCCTGATGATGAACCATACTTTAAACGTCAGCCCTATTAATGGGTGTTCCATAACCCTTTTGGGGAAGTGTTGTCATACCTTGCTAGGAATTTTCACAATTCTTTTGTGATCCGTACAGGAGCTTCCTTCATTACAAAAAGGCACTTCATGTCTCAAGAAAATGCCTTCGCCTGGTTAAAAAAAAGGAAATGAAGTACAACTACATATTTTGAGAACCATACAAATAAATAAGCTTTAAAGGGAAAGCATAAATAGAATTTAACAACTCATAGCAGCACTCTCTTTATATCTTGTATTGGTTATTGGCTTCTTTGTATGTAAATCTGTAACTAACAACAGAAGAATGCCCAACTATATAAATCAGGATTACAGAAAGAAAAGGACATTCAAGATCAGAAAAATTTTGCTCATTTGAGATATTATTTACCATCACACTGTTTACTCAGGTACTTATCTGCATAAGCCACTGGTGCAAATATGAATCACTTCTTAATATATTCTGACTGATATTAGTCTAAATGTAAGCTGCATTTTTGCTATTTGTTTCAGTAATAGCATGTTGCACATTACCTGATAATCTGGAATTATCACAATAATAACAAATCAGTACTATGGCACATGTCAGTAATAGGGATTTGTCAAGACACAGGTAAAGTTGGCATGTGTTAAACAGCTACAACTGCCACCACAAACTTTAGTTAGGTATAGTCACACCTGTAATCTGTATGTGCTACAGTTCTCACCTTCTATAACAGAAGCAGATGAGCAGCGATTACCAGCAAACAGATTTTCTTATGTAAAGCGGAGGTGCCATTTCTGGAAAAAAAGTTCAGAAAAGTGGTTTCCATCTGAATTCTATCATCCTGTAGACCACAGCAGAATATTACCTACTTCTTTATTTTTATTGACCAGATCCTTTCAGTACAAAATTCAGTGTTTACAAAAAAGATTACTGAATGTTGTACAGGGTATGAGACCTGTTATCCAGAATGCTTGTGATCTGCTTGTGATCTGGGATTTTCGATAACGGAGCTTTGGATAACTGGTTTCTGAATAACAGATCCAATACCTGTACTAACAAACAGAAGAGAAAACATTGTCACACAATAAATATTGCATTTCTCTGGATGCCCACCCAACTCATATGACTTTTTGTACAGGGGTAATACCTAATTATTGTAGTATGTTAAAAGAATTATTCAGTATAAAAATAAAAACTGGGTAAATAGATAGGCTGTGCAAAATAAGAAACATTTCTAATATAGTTAGTTAAAGGCTGGATGTCTAACATAATAGCCAGAACACTACTTCCTGCTTCTCAGCTCTCTTGGTTTCCACTGATTGGTTATCAGGCAGTAACCAATCAGCGCCTTGAGGGGGGGTACATGGGTCATAACTGTTGCTTTTGAATCTGACCTGCATGATAAGGATCAAATGCAAACTCACTGAACAGTTATGTAACATGCATAAATAATAAAGACTTTTTCTAATTACTATTTTCTATTTTTATGTGTGATGGTTTTAATAATATTGAAGTATAAATTTTTACCTTCTAAAGCATTTCTGGGAGGGGGGTCACCGACCCTGTAAACTGTTCTAAATTGATACATTTAGTAGATACATTTCTTATCTTTGTCCCTGCTGAGCAGAATCCCTGCAGCCGTTAGAATTGATATAATAGTTGCTAATGCTCCGGAGAAGCTGCTGAAAAATGTATCAACTAAATGCTGCAAAATTGTAACAGTAGAGTCTGCACCTCAATTACTGACCTGCCAGACTCAAACACCAGAGACATGAACATTCAACTTTAAACTTAGATTTAAAAAAATAAATAAATAAAAAATAAGTAATGGAAAGTAACTGAAAAAAAGCCTTTGTTTATCGTGAAAAATCTGAAAACAATTGAACTGAAAAATGTGTTTGGAAGGTGAACAACCCCTTTAAGGGCAGAGACACACGCAAAGATTCGGGGAGATTAGTCGCCCGGAGACAAATAGCCTCTTCTTCAGACGACTAATCTCCCATAACTTCCTTCCTACCAGCTAGAAGCTAAATCTCCGACGGGATGGCACTTGGAGCGCTTCGTTTTCCAAAGTTGCCTCACGACAAAATTTCAGACGACTTTGGAAAACGAAGAGCTCCGAGTGCCGTCCCACCGTCGATTTAGATTCAAGCCGACAGGAAGGCTCTTCAGGAAGATTAGTCACCCGAAGAAGAGGTGAAATGTTGCCAGTTGACTAAATCTGCCCGAATCTTCGGGTGCGTCTCTGCCCTAATTGTTATATTATCATGTGCTTGGGCATGTCCTGTTAGACATAAGCACTGCGCTGCCATTTTCCTGCAAAATGCAACAGAGCTTGAGCATGTTAATTGTCAAAAGAGCTTGGCTAACAAAACCAGATATTTTGAACAAACAGATGGAGTCATTTCACATCAGAGAGCAAAAATTAAAGCCAACTTACCTTTGATTTTTCCTTTCAATTTTTTAATTCCCAGAAATGCCAACCTGTAATATAGTACGGGAGAAAAATATAAGAACTTTATAAGGAACATATAAAATGGTCAATATAATAATATCAATATAATTATATCATGTAAACAAATAAAAATAACATCTGTCTTATGAAAGCTAAGGTTTTATCCTATATACACCTTCCACTGGGCCTTCTGGTGAAAGTCCTTGGATGATTTGCCCTACAAGATGTGTGTGGTACTGTAGAGAGCTAGGAATAAGATGGCCATGTACTGTATAAGAAGTCACCCCCTAAGCACGAACATTCAAATGCATAACACATACACAAAGCCATGTGAGTCAGGACCCAAATATGAGCCCCCTATGATGTTTAGGAAGGATCTTTATAACCTCCTTTAATACAGTAAAATCTCTTCCTATAGTAGGCGGCTGAATCATAAATTTGAAATCACTTATTGGGTTAGTTAGGCTATCCCACTCCCCGCTTTATGCTAGAAATATATACCTGTATATATATATATATATATTTTTTTTTTTTTTTTTCTCCAAGTTTAAAAAATTACATTTTACTTGGCCTGTATTAAATTATTGCTATGTGTATGTTTCCAGCATAGAAATGACGTGATGTTTTGGCTGGATGAATGGATGTTTCTATGCTGGTTTAAGAAACCAGTGACTGAAAAAAGGCAAGATGTTACATTGTATGAATGTAACAATATCTTCTGTGGAATAAGAATATGTATCTTTTGAGTTTGGAAGATATGTATCTTTTAAGGTAATTTATGTAAGGTGGACCCACCCATATATTTTTTCAAGTGCAATGAAGGAAAATATAATTCTAAGCGGCTTTCCGAGTTTTTTGTAAAGGCAGCTGCAAGCAGAATTTGTCACTCTCTGCACTGTTGGTTCTGACACTTGAAACAATGCAGCAGAAGCAAGCTCTAATGGCAATATTCCCAAAAATGTCACTAGTGCCAGCCAGCTGTTCCACTTCCTACTTTCCCAGGCTGTGCATAGGAGCCGATGGCACTTTGCATGATAATGATCATCATTGCCAGCCAATCAGCAGCTATTATACCTTTTGGGTGTGTGGTCAAATAATTATATATGGTGCTTTAGGATGGACCAGCACACCAAATTCTTAAATCACCAATATTTATTGAATAATATATACACACACTAGCACCGGCCAACCTTTCTTCTTTCTCCGGCTGCTGTCAGGGGTCCTCCAGGAGGTAGGGGGTGTGTTTGTTCTACAACTTAATACCTAATGTTTATTCTGTGCAAATTTGCTCAATGGATGGCACACTGCTTCCAGGTTACTCCCAGTTGCACGGTTAAATATCAATATACATTAAGAACCAGCAACCACAGGATATTATCAAATCAAAAAACGTGCATTTGGTAAAGCATGTATAGCCAACGTGACGCATCGGTCCCAACTGGGACCTTTCTCAATGCCTTGATAATAATAATAATGATTTCATAATATATTGTGGTTGCTGGTCTCTATGGGCATCTCCAGTAAAGGTGTTATAGCTGCTGATTGGCTGGAAGTGATGATCATCAACATGCAAAGTGCCATTGGCTCTTATGCACAGCCTTTATTAGTGGACCCCTGCATCTGATCACAACATACTCAACAAATTTATGGCAGTACACACAAAACACACCACTTTGATTGATTTGACAGTTTGGTGCTTTGGTAGCACTACGACCAGCAAAGATGGAATACTATCCATACAACTGCCCTCCAGAAAGCTGCCTTCAATAGAATATATAGCTCATGTCTCATTGTAATTAATGGGAACTGCAAACGAGTATGACATTTAATTATTACTGAAAACAGAAATAAATGCTTTTGGGTGGTTACGGAGTGCAAACTGTGCTATGCTCATTAGGAATTCAAGAAGCAGTGCAGAGAAAACAAGGTTGATAAATTCCTGTTGACGAAGTGTTATCCAAATGAAGTGTTTGTCTATCAATCATCAATAAGCCACTGGTATGTAGAAGAGCAAGTTTTTGCACAAAATCTCACCCCAAGTGACCATAAGGCTGGGCTTTCATATGAATCTATGAGTGCAAATAATTATAGTCCCAAAGATCCCAAAGCCACACAGTTTGGGAACCCCTATCTAAAATGTTAATAGTTTAAACCAGAGCCTCTTGCTCTTTCCATGAGTCTTGTAAGAATATTGCTCCGAGTGTAAATGTAAATGCCCAACCACATATTGGATCTAAATTTCCAATTTAAACTACTTTGAACAGTAACAACAAAAAAAAAATTATTTTTTAAAGTTATTCAAATCTAATGTACTGTTGCTATGCATTGCTAAAATATATGTTTTGCTTTAGCAAGACTACTATAGTTTATATAATTAAACTGCCATTCAAGCTAGAAAGGAGAAAAGTCACAGGATACACAGCAGATAATAGATACGCTCTATAATAGAATACAATGGGATTCTACAGAGTTCATCTGTTATCTGCTATGTAACCTGTGCTTGAATGGCTGCCCCAATGGCCACACAGCAGCTTGTTTATATAAACTATAGTAGTGTTTTTGAAGCAAACACACCACTTGTTCCAGTGCAGAGAAACAGTACATTATATTTTAATTACTCTAAATACAATTTAATTTTTTTGTGTTACTGTTCCTTTAACAAACCGTGATAAAAGTATGTTTGCTTCATTCTGGACCTTAGCATATGAATAAGTAACATACTATTCTATGCCACTAATGAAGCTTTGTTGTACTGTTAATGATCATACCCTTTGTATATCCACGGATATATGTTAAGCCAACTTGCAGTTTTGCGGTCTTCTATTAACTGATAAATGAAAGTCATAATACAGTACTATCATTTGTGTCAAGTTGTACTGTAAGGAGTGTTTAAATGTCACAGTTATTGTTCTATAATAATCAACAGATCAGTACCAAAAGTGTATGTATGTATGTACATATATATAATTCATAAAAGCCATGAATATCTTGTAATTCGGCCTCGTGATTTTATATGGTCATGAAACTCCTCAGTAACTTATAATATTCTTATAATTTACAAGAGGGGGTAATTTATTCACTATATAATATACAGGATATTCACGGTTCTTGTGTACTATAAGGATATCATTATATAATTTATAGGCAATTCATGGCTCTTGTGTAATAAATAAATATATTTGTTGACAAATATAACTAAAAGGTGTTAAATACGGACTACTCTTAGGGGCAAATTTACTTATGGTTGAATATCGAGGGTTAATTAACCCTCGATATTCGACTGCCGAATGGAAATCCTTCAACTTCGAATATCGAAGTCGAAGGATTTACCACAATTCGGCAGACGAATATCGTTCGATTCGAAGGATTTTAATCCATCGATCGAACGATTTTTCTTCGACCCATAAAAACTTAGCCTATGGGGAAGGTCCCCATAGGCTTTCTAACATTGACTTCAGGAGGTTTTAGGTGGCGAACTAGAGGGTCGAAGTTTTTTTTTTTTTAAAAGAGACAGTACTTCGACTATCGAATGGTCGAATTATTTTTTAGTTCGAAACGTTCGATTCAAAGTCGTAGTCGAAGGTCAAAGTAGCCCATTCGATGGTCGAAGTAGCCAAAAAAAAAACCATTCGAAATTTTTTTTACTCTATTCCTTCACTCGAACTAAGTAAATTGTCCCCTTAGACTGTGCACTAATATTAGCAGTGCATGTGTGTGTAGGGGGGAGGAGCACTTGATATGTTATGCTCCAACGTGACAAGATTGTGTGTGTGTGTGGGGGGGAATGGATTTTTATGTTTATTAATAGATGGATATTTAAACTACAGATGATAAAGGAATGCAATTTTGACAACTCCTGGAAAAGATATATACTTTTTATTATTTATTGACATTGTTTTTTTTTTATTTGAAAGTGAAGAAGATAGGGCAGATAGAATAATACAGTCGATATTCTTTCATATTGTTACAGGCAGGGTTTTCAGCGGATGCATGAAACCACAAAATAAACTAATGAAAGAAAATCCAATTCTAAACTACTTCATACAGATTTAATACACTTTGTCAGTGGCTTTGAAAATAAAACTGAAATGGAAATCATTATCTCTGTTTGTGCAGAGTAGGAACAATGTAGCAGAAGTTAGCTTTACATGCTTTCTCACCAGCCTGTGAATCTGGTGGCTTCTGCTACCAGGGTTGCCAGGTTGGCGGTTTTCCAGCCAAATTGGGCTAATAATTTAAAGCCCAGGCTGGTTTTGAAACTACAAACTAGCCAAGGTATTAATTTGGGCTACTTTTTGGACTTTGGAAAGCAGCCCTAATGTGCCAAGCCTACCTCTCCCAGTGCATGTTGGGTAATGTCATTTTTGTTTAACAATTTCCTGACTGCCAAGTTTAATGGAAGACTACAATAGGCAATGGGACTGACTTATGTAGAAGTTGAGAGATAGCGGATTTTGGGCTCTGTACCCCAGTCTCCCATCCCTTTTAAGCACTCATATTTTCCAGTGACTTTCCTCAATTTCAGACAATTTTGGGGCAAAAATATGCAGGCCACCAAAATGTCTAGAGGTTGACCTGTTTTACCAATATTTAATGAAATTGTACATGTATTAGGGTTTTATGGGGCCCCTATACCTCCTGTGCCCCGTCCCCTGGTGACGGGCGAATCTGTCCCATTTTGCTTCATGGGAAAATTTGTGAATTTTCACTTTTATTCATTTTTCTTTTCACTTCACATATTGTGGTATTTGTGGGCTACTTTTGAAGTGCCTCTTGGCTAGTTTTGTAGCAGACTTTAGCTGGTAGTGAAAATTAGACATGGCAACTTGGTCTGCTACATTGCTTGAATAGTCAGAACCACCAGGACAGGCACTGTTCCAGCTACAGCCATTTATTTAATTTTCACATAATATTCATTTTTTTTTATTTTTATTTTTAGACTTTTTCACTGCACATATTGAGCTATTTGTGGGCTGCTTTTGTAGCAGACTTTGGCTGGTTGTGAAAATTAGACCTGGCAACCCTGTCTGCTACATTTTTTTTCACTACACATATTGTGGTATTTGTGGGCTACTTTTGAAGTGCCTCTTGGCTAGTTTTGGGCCGGTTTTATAGCAGACTTTGGCTGGTTGTGACCTGGCAACACTGTCTGTTACATTATTGCAATAGTCAGAACCACCAGGGCAGACACTTTTGCAGCTACAGCTGTTTATTTAATTTTCACATATATTCATATTTTTTTTTTTAAACTTTTTTTTTCACTGCACAGATTGAGCTATTTGTGGGCTACTTCTGGGCTGGTTTTGTAGCAGACGTTGGCTGGTTGTGGAAATTAGACCTGGCCTTCCTGTCTGCTACATTGTTTCAACAGTCAGAACCACCAGTTCCAGCTACAGCCGTTTATTTACACATAATTTGACGACAACGAATAAGTGATGTAGTTTGGAGAGTTGTAGAAAATGACAATTTGAGAGTTTGTTTCAGGGTTGTCAAGCCCTTGTGTTCACATTGTTCACAGCCATGAGGGAATATCAGATGGACTAACCAGGCCTGGTCCCATGTAAAAGCCTTGCTAGAAGCAGATGGCCGGGGTATAATTTGTTGTTGGAAAGTACAAAGTGGCTACACAAGAGGCAGCTGATGCAATTGGAAAGGCACTAGGCCGTGAAGCTTTCAGGCTATTGTAAGACTCTAGAACTAGCAGCAGAGCCCCTAAAGAGAAGGCAGTTGAGGAGCAAAAGAAAAAGCAATGGAAGCAGAAGGGTGGGGGGCGCATACCTTACAGGAAGTGGGACTGGCTGGCAAGTGAATGAACACTACTACAGCTTGGGAAGAAGTAACAGGCAGCACAGAGTGCGGGAGAAACCACTGCAGCAGCAGGCAGGGAGTGCCCGGCGTGTGGGGAAGTAGGGAGAGGTACTGGGGCGCCTTGGTAAGGTAGAAATCACACTCACCCGTGGGGCACACCGCTGCCCAGCGCCACACACCGGTCCGTACTTCCCGGGGCCTGACCCATAACCCACCGCGTTAACGGGAAGCAGACAGAACCCCCTCAGCGCCAGCAACCAATCAACACTCACTGCCATAAACCACCTCGGTTACGCCGCAAACTATGGACTCTCTAAACTCCTGCGGTCACGTCACGGGCGGCGTTTTCCGACAGTGCAAGCGGATTGGACAAGCGTCCTCCGCCCGCTCCATTGATGTTGCTAATGGTTGCCAGGCAACAGTTTCTGCTGTGGGCGGAGACGTGGTGACGCGCATACGCTCAAAGGGTGGCTCACACAGGTACTGCTGCTGCTCGGACGTTCTGTCAGACTGGGCTAATAATAATAATGGAAGACACAGAGGCGGGGTTTCAAAGTACAAACCCACGAGGGTATGAGTTTGGCCAAATTTCTGGAGCTTCCGCGGCATGGTACTGCGCAATCCCGACATTTTTTATTTGAACTGCAATTAACTCCCAATGTACTTTTCGGCGAGTGCCTGCCCTGCCTCTCCTGTATCTCTGTGAGGCTTCAATTAGGCATAGAGGAGGGGCAGACAATATTTGATTGACAGCTCAGATTTTTAAAAATGTTTACAACAGCTATGAATGCTTTAATAAAAAAAAAAACAGTTGGATTTCATGTTTAATTTGAAAAGGACTTTTATTATACAGCTTTTTATGTCTGGGTGACAGGTCCACTTTAATATTTTTTAATTGTTATTGTTTTGTAATTATCTGCCTTTCTCTTTCCAGATTTTTAACTGGGATTGCTGACCCCGGCAGCCAAAATGATGTTCTATTCAGTATCTCACAATTCCTATTCCAGTCTCTCTGGTCACTAGTGCAAATTAGATTTACCAACCAGATAACTGCTTTAGTTGAAAACAAGAGAGTTGCTGCACTGAAGGCAAATTGTCTCAGAATCTCACTGTATAAAATAATAAGTTCCTCGAAGGATCGTGTGGGAAAACTACATTTATACTTATTCATGCTTACATTTTATACTGTACATTATGTCCTAAAGGCAGCATCGGTATTTATCTGCCTTGTTATCTGTAAATATTAATATTATGTGTAAGCAAAGGATTGGTCTTTTATCGCTGATCAGTTTAGCAGAGTGCAGTCAGAGACTAGTCTAGAAACTATATGGCATGACAAACATAGAGAGTAGTGCTACACAATCAATCTCGCAGCTTTTTGTAGCGTCGGGTGCCGACTGTCTGCCCAGGTCCAGTTTAAATTCCAATACAAACTCCAGCAGCACTCCGGTATAGTGAAAAATAATTTATTTGTGCAAATGAAGCAACGTTTCGGGCGTAACCAGCCCTTTATCAAGCTTGATATGGCGTGACTTCTTACTGACTGGTAGTGGTTATAGGAGAACTAAAGCCCCCCCCCCAATAAGAAAAATCCCTAACTACTACTGGGGCCGCCATCAGGAGGGCAAAGGGGATACAAGTGGGCCCGGGCCTGAAGGGGGGGCCCGGCAGTGCTGAACTTTTCTAAAGAGCTGGGTCCCCCTTGACAGCGCCAAAGCCGCACCACCTCCTCCTGAACCTGGAACGGCCGAAATGCGGAAGTGCTGAAAAAGCCGAACAGCCGAAGCGGCAAAAAGATCTGAAAGCCACGAAAATAACCGAAGTCCCTCAGCGGCGTAAAGACCCGAAGTCACGAAAAAAGCCGAAATTGAAGTCCTGAAGCGGCTAAAAAACTGAAGTCACGGAAACAGTTGAAATTGAAGTCCTGAAGCGTCGAAAAGACCCAAATTCACGAAAGGGGGCGAAGTTAAAGTTCTGAAGCCACAAGTTCAATTGCTCAGATTTTTAATCCCCTGGCAACCAATGTATTATTTTAATACTCTATAGGCCCCTGCCACCAATGTTTTTTAAAAAAAATATTTTTAACTTATACGGGGGCCCTGGTCCCCAATAGCTTTTTATAACTTGTGTGTGGGGGGGTTACCTTTTGTAATGCCGATGTCTGTGTGGTCTTTCAACTGTGATGTTTGTTGTACGGGGCACAGTGATTTCTAACGGCGGCATTGCTACTACCATAGGTAAGGAAAATTGCCCCTTAGAGTTTGCTCACAATCATTGTAGGGTAAGGGCGGTGGAGCACATGAGCGCCATCTTCTGGATCTCCGGTCTTCTTCTGTAAGTGAGCGCTGAATTGGCACATGCACAGTTGAAGCAATTTTCCGTTTTGTAGCAATTGCGCATGCGCCAAAAGTGACACAAATTGCCGAAGGGAAGGAAGAGTAACTGGAGAATACCAGAGATCCGCTGCAACAATACGTGAGCAAACTCTTAGGGGCATTTTCAGGGGTAACTAACTATATGGGGGGGGGCAACAGGGTGGGGTTCTTATTGGGGGGGGGGTTATTTCTCCTTTAATACTACCTAAAGGTGAAAAGAGCTGTCTTTGTATTCGCTTTGGAATTGCGTGAAAAGGAATGTTGCAGTGAGTATACATTCAGTGTTATCCTTTTATATATTCCAAACAAGTGTCTCTGCTGACACTCAAATATTTAAAGCCAGAAAAGTTGCCTGCCTTTACTTCCATCCTTCATGTCCTCATTCGCACTTTCAGTTCCAGCTTACTCAGCACTCGGTTTTCTGTCTGTGAATTACAGTCTCCATTACTGACTTCCCTTTCTTGCACTAGTGCTAATAACAGACACCCCCTGTACACAATATTTTACAGATGCTGCAGGGCCGCTGCAACAACACCAAAGTGCATTTATTGATTTAAAGGAGAAGTAAAGGTTATAATTAAGTAAGCCTTATCAGAAAGGTCCACCTATATATACCAGTAAATCCTTAAAATGCTGCTCTGAGTCCTCTGTCTAAAGAAACACAGCATTTCTTTCCTTCTATTGTGTACACATTGACTTCTGTATCAGACTTCCTGCCTTCAGCTTAAACCTCCAGGGCTTGGGCTTGAGCATGCTCAGTTTGCTCCTCCCCCCTTCTCTGCTGTAATCTGAGCCCAGAGCTATGAGTGAGCAGGGAAAGAAGTGATGTCACACCAAGCTAATATGGCAGCTGCTATCCTAAACAAACAGAGAGATTCTAGAGCTTTTTACTCTGGTATGGTAAAACATTCTACAGAATAAATATAGTCGTATAGCTTGCACTATTGCAGCTAATCTATTGGCAATAAAATGCCTCAGTAGCTCTCCTTTAAAAACCCAACATAAGCCTGTGCTGTTTTACAATAACTACATATATACGTATATATATATATATATATATACAGTGGTGTGAAAAACTATTTGCCCCCTTCCTGATTTCTTATTCTTTTGCATGTTTGTCACACAAAATGTTTCTGATCATCAAACACATTTAACTATTAGTCAAAGATAACACAAGTAAACACAAAATGCAGTTTTTAAATGAGGGTTTTTATTATTTAGGGAGAAAAGAAATCCAAACCTGTGTGAAAAAGTAATTGCCCCCTGAACCTAATAACTGGTTGGGCCACCCTTAGCAGCAATAACTGCAATCAAGCGTTTGCGATAACTTGCAACGAGTCTTTTACAGCGCTCTGGAGGAATTTTGGCCCACTCATCTTTGCAGAATTGTTGTAATTCAGCTTTATTTGAGGGTTTTCTAGCATGAACCGCCTTTTAAGGTCATGCCACAACATCTCAATAGGATTCAGGTCAGGACTTTGACTAGGCCACTCCAAAGTCTTCATTTTGTTTTTCTTCAGCCATTCAGAGGTGGATTTGCTGGTGTGTTTTGGGTCATTGTCCTGCTGCAGCACCCAAGATCGCTTCAGCTTGAGTTGACCAACAGATGGCCGGACATTCTCCTTCAGGATTTTTTGGTAGACAGTAGAATTCATGGTACCATCTATCACAGCAAGTCTTCCAGGTCCTGAAGCAGCAAAAAAACCTCAGACCATCACACTACCACCACCATATTTTACTGTTGGTATGATGTCCTTTTTCTGAAATGCTGTGTTACTTTTACGCCAGATGTAACGGGACGCGCACCTTCCAAAAAGTTCAACTTTTGTCTCGTCGGTCCACAAGGTATTTTCCCAAAAGTCTTGGCAATCATTGAGATGTTTTTTAGCAAAATTGAGACGAGCCTTAATGTTCTTTTTGCTTAAAAGTGGTTTGCGCCTTGGAAATGTGCCATGCAGGCCGTTTTTGCCCAGTCTCTTTCTTATGGTGGAGTCGTGAACACTGACCTTAATTGAGGCAAGTGAGGCCTGCAGTTCTTTAGATGTTGTCCTGGGGTCTTTTGTGGCCTCTCGGATGAGTTGTCTCTGCGCTCTTGGGGTAATTTTGGTCGGCCGGCCACTCCTGGGAAGGTTCACCACTGTTCCATGTTTTTGCCATTTGTGGATAATGGCTCTCACTGTGGTTCGCTGGAGTCCCAAAGCTTTAGAAATGGCTTTATAACCTTTGAAATTGAACTCAGGTGTGATAAACCACAGTTAAGTTATTTTTTAACAAGGGGGGCAATCACTTTTTCACACAGGCCCATGTAGATTTGGAGTTTTTTTTCTCCCTTAATAACGTAAACCTTCATTTAAAAACTGCATTTTGTGTTCAATTATGTTATCTTTGACTAATAGTTAATGGTTTTTGATGAGCAGAAACATTTAAGTGTGACAAACATGCAAAAGAATAAGAAATCAGTAAGGGGGCAAATAGTTTTTCACACCACTGTATATATATATATATATAAGTACTTTACAGCGTCGCACAATATGTTGGCGCTCTATAAATACATGATAATAATAAGCATATATTACTGTGTGAATGTAATTTGTAATGCTATATTATAATGAAGATAAATGTTTTTTCTAAGTGTAATTACTTTACAATTATTACACTTAATGGCTCAAGCAACTGGTTTGATATTGGATCTCACCGCCTGGATCACACTTGCCCCCAGTAATAGCCTGTGTGATTTCAGTAGTCAGAAATAGTCACTGAGCATAACATAAAATAAAGTATATGATTTAGCCAGACACAAATATGCATCGTTTAGTTAATGGAAAAGGAAAGGCTTCTGTCTGGTTCTCTTGTAGCACAGACCTGCAGCCAAATTACTTGCTCATAAAGAAAAGTGGGGGGAGAACAGACCATCATTAAAACTATATGATTTTATAATCTAATTTTGCCAGTTCTTCTCTTCCCAAACTGTAAAGCATTGAACTAGTATTAATCATTCAGGAATATTCATATTAATGGCAGAGAAGTGTTATTTATTTTATGAACATTGCTGTAAGCAGTGACAGATGCATTTAAGAGTAAGAAAGAGACTAAGGGTAGGACTACACTGACGTTTTCGGCGCGTTCCCACGTGCTGAGACAAAACGCATGCACTGGAAATAAAGTAAGAGATTGAAATGTTGGATGAAGTCGCAGCGTTGATCCGCCACGACTGTCGGGTGCAGGCACTGCATATGACAATGCTGCGACTTCATCTGACATTTCTATGTCTTACCTTATTTCCGTCACATGCGTTTTGTCACAGCACGTCGGATTGCGCCGAAAACGTCTGTGTAGTCTTACCCTAAAGGGAAGCGAGTAGTGTTTGGATTTAAGCCTTTTCCATGTGTTTCCACTAAATGTACAAAGTTGAAACAGCATCTAATCATGTATTAAAATGATTTAAACCCTTTAATCACCTGCATGCCATCTATTTGTAGCAGAACACATAGCCAGAATTTTCTCTTGTGAAATGCCTGAGATAATTGCCATTAGCATCATTATCCACATTTGATACTTTCATATGATGTGCAAGTAAAAGAAAAACGGCAGCACGGTGTCATTTCCATAATTGGCAACAATATTTGGATCCCTTTTGGGGGCTTCGCAGTGTTGAATGATACCAGTCATAAGATGGTAACAATACGGCCAAGCGTATTTTACACGTCTTTTAATTATTAAAATTGGCTGTTTATGCCATAATCATTGCAGACGCGAGTGCCACATCTTTATATTATTATATAATAATTATTATAATTATTTACTGTTTCTGAAATAATCAAGTTCATCTTCACTACTTCTCTCTCAGCATCTGTTTCCCTTCATTCTCTCTTCATGCAGCAGTTGGGTGTCAGATATTATATCTTATAGGGGGCCTCACACTATTAAAATCACTTGAAATTCTGTGTCTCTACATGCAGAATTTGTGCAAAAGGCAGTTATCTTGTTAAATTTTTTTTGTACTGGAATCAGTTATTTGAATGAGCTTGAATACATCTGGTGGGAAAGGGTGCCCCCCTATAAGATATATTGGATCCAAATGTCAATGAATATCTGACACCCAACTGCTGCATGAAAACAGAATGAAGAGAAACAGAAGCTGAGAGAGGAATAGTGAAGATAAACTTGATTATTTCAGAAACAATGCAGAATATTTAATTGAATGTGTTTGGAAAGTTTCTTATTTCAGTCTGACGAAGCTTATATTACATTTTTATTTTCGCGATAGTTCCCCTTAAGCACTTAAAACACATTTTTGTAAAAAGCATTATACTTCCCATTTACAAGGGGACATTGCATGCACATGTCACATACCTTAGCCACACACCTGGCTTAATTTACAGAACCAAGAACGTGATGGTAATAGGGTTCATTTATATTTTGAATATCTGGATATATGGGAATACCCAAATGCAGGGATTTTCCCTTCAAATGATACACAGTTGGTTGCTGCCATATTTGGTATTGTTGTCTCAATGGCTCAGAATCAACATCCTGCATGTAGTGCCAGGCTCAGAGAAGCCTCCGTAGGGCTAAGCGTAGTGAGATAGTTATACAGAATACTATACTATTCTGTTACACAGACCCCATAATACTTTATACAAAAAGCTAAAAAATACAGCATTGCCGTATCCCACAAGGCCCTGTTTAACCAAATGCTGCAGAATTGTTTTACTCATTTTTATTTGCCCTACAACAATAAGACGGCATCTTGTACTAGATGGTAACTAGGTTAGTATTTTATTTACTAGACACTGTGCTCCCATTTAAAGAAGAATCCCTTATCTGTAAATTCTCAGGTCCCAACTATCCAAAAAACAAAGCACATAGCAGACATGTTTGAGTCCGAGCTTGGGGCATAGTATAATATGGTCAATAAATTTCTAGGACAGGATCTTTATCTCCCTTAAAGGCTGAACTTAAGCTGGCCATAGACGCAAAGATTTCATAGAACAAATCGAGGATTCATACGATTTTCGGAACGTGTGTGGAGAGTCCCGACATTTTTCGTCCGGCGGAGATCGGACGTTTGGTCGATCGGACAGGTTAGAAAATTTCTGTCGGCTGCGGGTAATCTCTCTGTATGTATTGCCGATCGTACGATTTTCAGTGGGAGACCGTCACCAGCTTTGTCTATCGTACGATTGCTGTCAGGGGCAGAACATTGGCTGATCTGTTCTTTAACTACTTTATTTGGTCGGAATGGTAAGACTTTGATCTGAATGGTTAGTGACAGGTCGAGAGATGGGAAAGTTCGATCGTACATTGATTCGTATGATCGGATCTTTGCGTCTGTAGCCAGCTTTAGTTGTCCTTTCAGTTAACACAGGGAGCTCAGGCTGCTTTATGTGCTATCTGTACACACCCTAAGGGTAGAACTACATGGGAGACTTCGGTGTGTTTCTGGCGGATCTGACGCGCTGCGCCAAAATGCAGGAGTCAAATCAGATGCCATAAAGAATAAGGTAAGCAATAGCGGATGGTGTTGCAGCGTTCATCCGACACGACACGACTGCCGGATGAACGATGCGACAAGATCCGACATTTTTATTGCTTACCTTATTTTCTGTCGCATTCGATTTAACGCCTGCGTTTTGGCACAGAGTGTCGGATCCGCCGGAAATGCACAGAAGTCGCCCATGTAGTTCTACCCTTTGAGTTCCAATGTGGTCCCTAAGGATAGACCAGTGATCCCCAACCAGTAGCTCATGAGCAACATGTTGCTCCCCAACCCCATGGATGTTGCTCTCAGGGTCCTCAAAGCAGGTGCTTATTTTTGAATTCCTGGATTGGAGGCAAGTTGTGGTTGCATAAAACCAGATGTACTGCCAAAAAGAGCCTCCTGTAGGCTGCCAGTCACATGGGGGCTATAAAATAAGTAATCACAGCCCTTATTTGGCACCACCAGGGACTTTTTTCATGCTTGTGTTGCACTCTTTTTTACATTTGAATGTGGCTCATGGGTAAAAAAGTTTGGGACTGTAAATTTCAAGCTGTTGGAGAACAGTCAATATTGTGTTGTATCACCACCCATCCAATCTTTGAGTCTTTAGCATTATGGGATTTGATAAGAAGTAAACGTGTGACATGAACCAATGCAATACAGTGAGGTACAGTTACGTTCCATCTTATCTGTGCCACGTGTTTATCAGCATGGGTTATCTGGAGAAGAACCAGCACAAACAATGGGCCATACAGATTGGATATGCTCTAGAATGCAATCTTTTGAACACGGACCCATTTCTTTTACTACAATAAAGCACCTTCAACATAAAATGTTAACGTTCACATCTCAGAAATGACATAATCTGATGTTAGAAAGAAAATCATCTTCATCAGCCATTACTTAGTTTATTGACAGTAGTGCAACGATGGATGCAAAATGAGCAGAACCCTCCTGAACTCACAGAACTATGTCCCCCAACTGCATGAAAGAAGCAAACTATGGATAATTACACATTACATGAGCGAATATGCACTGGACATTATTGGCTCACTCGAAAAAAGCATGATGGTGGGTAGGCTCCTCAGTGGATATACCTCACCATATTCCTGGTAAGAGTGCTGAAGGGGGAATGCTGGGTATGGGAGCTGTACATAACCAGTGGAAACCAAGTTGGCTACTTTAAACCAAGCAGAGGCAATCTATAAACAAAAACATCGCCTATTAAAGGACTAAAGGTGAAGATATGTGTTAAAGGTTTTGCTAGTGAAGCAAGTGCGATGGAAGGGGAGAAACAAGATCTAATTAAATGTGGATATCGTGAATATAAAATGCACTTGGAACGGAGTAAAGTCAGACAAGACCTTTATTCAATGAAAAGGAAGTAATGTGTGTGATTTGTGCCCATTACTGAACATATAGCACTCTCTGTGTATAATGTAGCCTACACGCAATCTGTTTTCAGAGGCGAATAAAATAAAGTCTGGTTAAAGACTAGTATGGGAAAGGAAAAAATCTCAGCTGAGCTTGTAGTCAGGGATAGGTGACCTTTCTCCCAGAGGGATGCTGGGAGTGGCTGTTCCCCAGCGGATATAACAGTTAAGGTTACCTAGCCCTTGGCTAGTGCAGTGCATATACCTGTGGAAGGGTTAATAAACTATTGTATAAGATATATGGGAATGTATCCTTCAAAAGGTCATAGCTTGACGAAATGAAGAAATAAAAAGCTCCACTCTTCAATTAATGGTCCTGGTGTGAGAATGTTTTTTTTTACATAGTAAACAACATGGCAGCATGGCCAGACACTGGAGAAAGCAGTCCTGTATTTCTGATGGTTGCCTTGGACTCAGTACAGGCCACTTGGTACCACCAATGGATGTCGGTAATGCACAGGTATTATATAAAGTGAGTGCAAGGTACCTGAAGGACAATTTTTTCTCCCTATAACAAACCTGTTGCGTTAATTTGAAGGTGCGTTCATTTTGGGCAAAACTTTGTTACATTTGCCAGGCTCTGTCCCCATAGATTGCATTTATTTTGCACTGGTCCAGAGATTAGTGAGCTGGGGGGAGAGCAGAGTTCATGGAAATGACATTAGTTGTGCGATGCCTGGAGTCATCGCTGCTCTCCAGAATCCAGTTCACCAGCTGTTTGGGTGCAAAGGCCATACTTTGTGTGGATTCTGCCCAGTGCATGTGGTCCCAATTGTAGTATACATTTAGCCAGAGGAGACATGCATGATTTTTTTGTGCCCGGTGTATGAAGACAGTCCACTGCATATAATGCATATAAGGACTATCCACTGCATATAAGAAGCTATGGGGGCTACCCAAATCGGATCTCTTGCTTTGTTCTCCAGCAGGTTTTAGTGCAATGAGTAACTGTCCGTCCCAGCACTGCTATGGTCTCCAACCAAGAAGGACGGTTCAGTTTTCTTGTATCTTGTTCTCTAACCCAGTTCCTGAAGCAGAAGCAGCCAGTGCAAAAAGAAACAGAGAAATTCCAGGTGAGCCCACGGTTGTTCCTAATGGTGACTGTGATGAGGGTTTAGTGTTTCTCTGTTTCTTCTCAGTTATAGATCAACCCTGGTTTTGTAGTTAATGTTAAAAATGGACATAAGGCTGTTCTGCTCCACATTCAGCCCCTAAATAAAGGGCCGCACACCTTCAGGACCATAGAGCTTCTTCAATAGGAGTTCATTCTCTCCCTCCCCATTTTGATGTCTGGCCAGAAGCCCAGCGCTCATAACTGATCTCTTCCATAATTCTGCATGTCCGTGGGAGTGGTATTTTGTAGAAAATTTTGTGGGCTAGCGGTCACCTTGGCCGTTGACAATGGACCTTTTGCCATCCCCATTGGTCAGTGAATGGTCCTCGTTCTCATCACTGTCCTTTTCCTCTTTGTCACTACGATCATCCCCTGACATCTGCATGGGCAAAACAATGGTTAGTACATCAGACATCAAACAAACGTAATATTAAAAGACCATTGTCATGCCAGGGCAGTGTTGCTCTGGCATAATAACAGTTAACATGGGAAACATTTGGTCTCAGGCTCACAGAGACCTTTGATTGTATATCTCACCAGGGGGGCTGTGGAATGGTGACATCCATATCTGCCTTCTGAGACAATTTGGAGTCACACCATTTGAGCAAGAAAGCTGGGCCAGTCAGTCCTTTAATCAGTTGATGCATAAGGTAATGAGGGGAATGTCCCAGCAGGCAATAAAAAGGTGATCGACCCAGTACCCACTGAGGCTCCATATCGGTGGATTGTTTGCCCATTGTTTCTAACTCTTGCCTCAGAGGACACAACAGGAAATTTTCAACTTGGTAAAGTAGGGCTTTTCACATGACTTGGGGCAGCTGGGAAATTGACAATATGTCTAGCCCCATGTCAGATTTCAAAATTGAATATAAAAAAATCTATTTGCTCTTTTGAGAAATGGATTCAGTGCAGAATTCTGCTGGAGCAGCACTATTAACTGATTCATTTTTGAAAAAAAATTTTTTTCCCATGACAGTATCCCTTTAAATATAATACATTTTAATACATTTTGTCCTTGTGCTCTAACGAACTCATAGCCCAGATGAATGCTTGTGCCTAAGTGTATGAACTCTGTGTATGTGTGGAAAGGGAAAGTTGCCTCTTTATATGTTTAATAACTAGTACGGCTAGCAGGAAAGTGTGTTTGAATGTAAATAACCGTTTGGCTGCTGGACACTACTGCAACCAGACAGTGTGCTGCTGGCATTTTTCTGGATATTGATTTGACCCGGTGACAGGAGTGGGTCTCACAGTACAGCACCTGGCACTACAAAAGTGTGATTTGGGGAGGTGAGCGCTCCACATAAGTGTTACACTATGCCTAGCAAACAACACGAGTGTTTTCCCATTCCTCTGAACATTAGGATTCCATTTCTGTGCTGGCTCTATGCTACTAAAGCCCCAACTTATTGCAGAACCCAGCTCACAAATCCTGAATTGGCAAAGATTCAAAGCAAAGGAATAATCCCTTGGATTCCTGCATACACATAGCCCTTTCTTTCTCTGCAGCTTGCAGATATTCCATCAAGTGACTGATATGGTTGTATGAGGGAATGTCCTATCGGATTTAAGAGTTCACATGCATTGTGTGCGCGTAGTACTTACATTTCCTGAAATCACCTTTTTCACCATGCGGAAGATAAGGTAGGTCCAGTATATGTGGAGGAACTGGAGCACAAACATGAGCATATTGAAGAAGTAGTAGAGGAAGAATCTTGGACAGTAGTACAGAGAGTAAACTGTAGTAGCATAGATTATCCTGCAACAAAATGCAACAGCAATTATGATAGGATAATAGATGACCGCTTTGACATCAGACAGTATAAAAGAGGGTATACTTGGGGGTGGCAAAGCCTATTTGTGCTTTTAGATACACCCAGGCTTTGGAGTCATTAGGATGAAATTTGGGATGAAAATATTTTTTTTGTAAGTACTTTGCACTTATGTTTCTATTATAAATATGTATAATAATTGCAATTGCCCCTAGACATACAGGAGCTCCCTAAATTGTTCTGTACTGTACTCAGAAGCTGCTGTCAGTTATAAGGGCTATTTCCACTGGCTGTGTCAGCTGATGAATCCAGCATGGTGGAACGTCTATACTTGCAACACCTGCCTTGCAGGATATGAGTTGACAAAATATCAGATGAGCAATTGTGCAAGAAAGCATTTCACCATTCTTCTATGAGCGTTTGGCCGCAGGACACCAATATCCTATCGGTGATAGTTCAGCAAATAATAAGGCAGAGCCTGTGCATACGGATACTCGTGATGTTACATAAATGGTGCAGAATAACCTTTTTTCCCGGTCCAGCCAGGGCAATGTAGGTGACATTATCCTACAGTGTGAGTGTTATAATTCAGCTCAAGCACACAGCAAAAGGCACATCAGGTGGCCATGGATAGATAGTGCGACATTAGCCACAGACTTTAGTTGTATTACTATGGTGTTAGTCCTATGGGAGCCAATTTCCATCACTGTCACAGTTTATAAAGAGACAACATTTTCCACTATGCTGTACAATACAAAACATCAGACAGAAACAAATGAGGAGCTGAGAGAGCCCTGCTCAGGACAAATCATAATTGAAGGAATTAGAATGTGGAAGCACTTTCAGGCTCTCCCTTTCCTGGGGCTGCGATAAATGAGGCAGTGTAGCTCAAAGGGGTGGTCAATACCCTCTGACCTGTAGTAAATCCAGTCCTGACACTTCTCTCAGTCATTTGAACTCTTTGGGGCCGATTCACAAACGGTCGTTATTCCTTAGTGCACAGTTTTGTGTGTTATTTAAGGAAGTATTTTCGAATGAGCTAATAGACAAGCGTTAATTCTTATTTACCAAAAGGCGGTATTCTAATCGCACTACGATATTTATAGAACAGAATTAATCCCAACGCATAATTCACAAACATCTTTTAAGCGATAAAAGCATAAAATAGTGCCATAATTACTGTGAAATGTAACACCTCCCAGGAGGAGGAGTTGCTATCAGATGTATTAATAAAGGAAAATGTATTGAGTAGGGCAGCAATTAAAGGCCTTTATGAGGAACTGGAGCCTCACCTAGAGCCACTAACATATTTTCATGGTGCACTGGGCAGGTCCCGAATGCACTACATTCTGTGTCATGGAATTCAAGTTTCCCAGGATAAGGAATGACTAGAATACTGTAAAAAGAGACTTCTGCTATGTCAGTGGCATCCAGAATGCCCTAGGTGCTATAAATTGCACTAATAACGTGTGACAATATTAAATATGCATGATAATACCGCACAAAATAACGCATGCTATAAAATACTGCACACAATTCACTTAAAATGAATGAAAAAAAATCACTTCTTAAGTCAGACGAGTGAACTTTTAGTGAATCGATTGTTAATTCTAAAAATGTAAGTGATGTCATTATTAAAACATGCTATAAATAAAGGCCCCCATACACGGGCCGATAAAAGCTGCCAACAGATCGAGTCGGCAGTTTATTGGCCCATGTGTGGTGCCATCTGATGGACATCCCCGATCATTTCTGGCCAAAGTTGGCCAGATGCTGATCGGGCAGGGTGAAAAATCCCGTTGGATTGTGGCTGTATATTTTCGTTGATGCGGTCCCGTGATCCGACCGCCCATATGGCCTCCATTCTGATCCGACCATTGGGCCTTAGGGCCCACGATGGGATCAGCCGGATATCGCCCACCTCAATGTGAGCATATCAGGGAGAGATCCGCTCGTTTGGCGACATCGTCAAATAATGGATCTCCCTGTGTATGGCCACCTCAAAAGTCACTTTTTTGACCTTTTGTGAATCAGCCCCTATGGCCTTTACATTTCCCTTATTTCCAAATAACACTTGCTGCTCATGCTTTAGATTAAACATGTACAATGGATCAATCTGCCGTACATTAGTATACACTGTGTATAATATGGGAATGTCGATCTTGAGCAGCAGATGAGGCCACGGAGTTTCTGTGGTTTGCACCTCTGTAACTACTACACCCATTTGACCAAAAAGTATGCTACAGCTTCCATGCACATAGAATTCTCTGCCACTTCAGAAATGGCAGCTATTTCTCAGCAAATTTCTAGCATATCATTTGTCTGCACAGAGGTCTCAAAGTGCACTGGTAACACTGCAAGCACAATGACACGGGGTGCAGAAAAGCCCCCCAAATAAAGTCTACGAGATCCTTATAAAACCACCTACCAGAAAGGGAAAATAATCAGCCGACTGATGACGAACACCACCGCAAATAGAACAAACAGGACATTGCACGACCTCTTCCAATCAGCGTAACTGCACATTTTGGCAGCCTAAAGAACAAAAATGAGATGTCATGAAGCTGTTCACGTGTAGAACACCACAGAAGACATTATTTGAACACAGTTATTTGTGGTCTGCTGTGAACGGCAACTGGAGACCAATAAAGCCGCAGTTTGTGGCATTCCTCCAAGATGCTATTGGCTTTTGTCACAGCCTTGTTACCCTGAATGATGGCGAGACACTGTACCTCAAGCAGAATATCAGAGACGTCATGCACCAGCAAAGTGAGAGTTCCCACACGGATATATTTGACACTCCAGGAGAAGTTCAGCAGGAAGATGGTAGCCAGGTGATGGACAACTTGAACCTTGAAATCCTTTATACAGAAATCAATAATGAAATATGAATTAGAGATAAGTGTTGTTACAATACTAATAATGTTGATTTTAGCGACTCCATTGGCTCATGCGGTCACATATTAAATAAATGCACTTTTTGCTCTGCTCATAGTTCTGGCATAGGGCAGAGTTAATCAGAAAACATGCAGAGAGCACTTGCCAGTGTGTCAGGTTGCTTTAATGCTCTCTGCTAATTAGCCCTCTTTGCTATTGGCTGCGCTGGCACTTTAACAGTTTAAGCACTTTAACAATATGATGAGAGTGCTTAACAGGGAAACAAGCAGTCTTTTGTATCAGGTGATGCAGTAAGGACCCCAAATGTAAGTGGAAATATGCACAAAAGTTCAATATTTATTGGCTCTTTTATAAAAAAAAAAAGACTGGGAAGTTTTGAGACAGGCAAACAAACCCCACTACAGAAATATAGAGCCGTACATGCAGAACATGTAATACCAGTTCCTGGGAAATTCCCTTTAGATCAGTAACTCATGTATAAATAATAACATATAAATAAAGACTGTGAGGCTGAACAGCGCCTAGCCAATGAATCCAGGGCATTTCAGCTATTACACTTAGGGATGCACAGAATCCAGGATTCGGTTCGGGATTCGCCCAGGATTCAGCCTTTTTAAGCAGGATTTGGCCGAATCCTTCTGCCAGGCCGAACCGAATTCGAATTTGCATATGCAAATTAGGGGCGGGGAGGGAAATCACGTGATTTTTTGTCACACAAGAAAGTAAAAAATGTTTCCCCTTTCCACCACTAATTTGCATATGCAAATTAGGGTTCAGTATTCGGACGAATCTTTCAAGAAGGATTCGGGGGTTCAGCCGAATCCAAAATAGTGGATTCGGTGCATCCCTAATAATACTTACAGTCTATTGCTGCCACATATTCATTAGGAAGCAGAGTATAATACTTAATATTAACACCCCACAGTATATAAACACAAGTTTGGATTTCCAGCACGATTTTTTTTTTTCTCATGGACACTGGATGATATACAATTTGTCATGGGTCATGTAGACATTTATATATGACTTTTGTTTGCATTAGGGATGTCCCGAATCCAGGATTCATCCTTTTTCAGCAGGATTTGGCTGTATCCTTGTGCCTGGCCGAACCCAAATTTGCATATGCAAATTAGGGTCGGGAAATCACGTTAAGTAAAACATTTTTTCCCTTCCCGTCCCTAATTTGCATATGCAAATTAGGATTTGGTTCAGTATCCGGCCGAAACCACAAAAAAGTGGATTCGGTGCATCCCTAGTTTGCATATAGACTATGATATACTGTGCGCTGCACTGTGTAATTATTAATGGTTTACAAGGAAGTGGTATATTGTGTTTAAGAGATGTGGTTAATATGACCCCTCTTTATTTATTATATTATTATTATATAAAACTAGTGGCATCAACAGCGCTGTGGAGTCAGATTCGCCAAAAATGTACTGCTAATGTACTCCTAATAACTTTACATACAAGCACTGAAAATAATCAAATCAGATTCTATGAAGGAGAATATGGCAGAAGCAATTTTGTTTCTAAGAACAATACTTTAGTTCATTTTGGATTGTATTTAACAGCTATCGAACAGCTATATGCCAGGTTCAGTAAATAAAGTTGTTTTTCGGTTTATGTAGTTTAACTTGGATTTTGTTTTAGAAATACCAAAGGATGTGGTTTATATTTTGAGCTTTGGCAGTGATAAAATTCCTTGTATGTTGTGTAATTAACTTATTTCAATCAATATGTAAAATTAGGAACAGCAATACCAAAACATGGAAGCATTTTAAATGCACCTGTAAAAGCGGTGTGTTTGCTTCAGTTTATATAAATAATAATTATAATAATAAATAATAATAATAAGACTACTATAGTTTATATAAATAAGCTGCTGTGTAGCCATGGGGCAGCCATTCATGCTGGTGGAAGAAGTAGAAAAGGCACAGGTTACCTAGATAAGACACCATTGTATTGGACAGGGCTTATGCTATGTAACCTGTGCAACAGTACATTATATTTAATTACTTTGATACACTTACAGTTTAGGGTTACTTTCCTTTTAAAACAGAGGAATCAGAGTCGGAGGTACCATAAACTGAGGAGTCGGAGTAGAAGGATTTATGTACCGACTACACAGCCCTTGGCATCACCCCTTATATATTTCTGTATGGGATTTCAGAACCATTGTTGAAAACATTCAACACACTATATATATATATATATATATAATATCTCAGTTTCTATGGTGGGTCCATACTGGGTCCCTGAGCAGACAATGACATGTACTTACTTTTCTTCTGATATCTGAGGCCACACTGAACAGAAGCGCCCAATAGAAACTCAGCTCCAGCACATAATACCAGTACTGGGATGGCAGCACTTCCTGAGGGAATATAAAACACACATCATAATTCTAATTCACTGCATTTTGGATGTTGTAAAAAAATATTCTTGGTTTCAGCACAGCAGGAGCGGCAAAAAGCAAAGGTGAATTTGACCAGTTTATTAATACCAAACCAGGAACAGTTATTTGCAGCCATTTGTTTCTTAATACATTGGCCCCAAGTTGTCATTAAACTTTAAAACAGGATTCCTAAACCGCAAGGCTAAAGCCATTGGTGAAAACACCAGCCATTGACTAATGGGTGAGGTTTGGGGTTATGGCATTTGGACGCATAAGCGTATGAAATCTGTGAATTTCTAGTGAAGGTATCAGACTACCTTGAGGTCATGGCGGCTGTGGTTATGGCACACCACATCAAAATCCACAGAAATCTTAAAGGGATCCTGTCATCAAAACGCATCAGTTAGTAGTGCTACTCCAGCAGAATTCTGCACTGAAATCCATTTCTCAAAAGATCAAACATTTTTTTTTATATTCAGGGATGCACAGAATCCAGGATTTTTATATTCAATTTTGAAATCTGACATGGGGCTAGACATATTGTCAATTTCCCAGCTGCCCCTGGCCAAGTACTGTTGTAAGGTATCTTGCATCCTGGTTAAAGGTTCCATTTTGCATTCCTTTCTGGGTAATGTTCTATATATTGAGGTGAAATAGCCATCTACAGCGGGACCATGTTGAGTGCAGACTGCAAATGTGACATAAATGATGTGATATTATCTTAGGCTATTAACGTGTCAACCTGTAAGGTACCTGAAGAATCTGCCCCCAGGCCAGGTACAAGCACGTGGTCATGCATTGCAAGGAGACATATAGGATAAATGAAAAAACCCTAGTTTTGTAGGCCATTATAAGTAATATATGGTGTTGCTTTAACATGGTGCTAAATATTATTATTTTTAAAAATTGCCCCTTTATTAGAGCTCCCTATAGATATTCACTGGTCCTTGTCTGTTTCAAATGAGGGGTGGGCGTGTCCTAACGGTCCCTGCCAGAAACACAGTAGGAGGGGGACAGCCTATCACAGCTCTGCAGTCACACAAGTACAGACAGGCTTCTGTTCCCTATCAGGTCCTGCTAGCTGCTGATTGGTTCCTGTCCTACAGTACAGTGAGCTGAGAGCCACTGGCTCCCCTGCACAGCCTGGGAATTCAGGGAGCAGGAAATGGAAGAGAAGGGAGGGATTATTAGGGTTTTTGCAGAAATATTCAATAAATCAGCCTGAAACACTACCTTTTTAAGCACAATTATTCTATAGCTAAATGAGTATAATGCACTGGTACCCTTTTCATTTTTTAGACAATATGTCTCCTTTAACTCCTTTTCACTTCCTTTGGCTGAACAAAATACATTTTTTTTCAGGACAGATAATCTTTAATTCATCAGGATTGCAGATGTAGGGCAGAATGGTCTAGATTAACCAAATTAGAGGAAATGTGTATAGACTAACGGTGGTCGTACACTGGCAGATTAAAGATGCAAAATCGGTCCTTTAGACTGATTCGGCAGTTTATCTGCCAGTTATGTGGGGACTTCAGATGGGCCAACCCAATCGACATCAGTTCAAAAATCGTCCAGATATCGATTGAGCAAGTTTGATTATTTCTTCGATCCAGGATCATTTTAATCAGATAATTCAGCCCCAGGGCCAAAGGTCCAAACGCTGGTTTTGGTATATCAGGTTAAGATCCACTCGTCTGGCGATCTAACATGGTATAGCCACCTTAAGCAGACACACTGCCAACTCTAATCCAAAACTTACTGGAACAATGCAGTGCCCTACTACACACACACTGAATATCTGCATGACCAGTTCTTGCACTACAACTAGGAAGCTTGGAGAAAAGAGCATGCAAAACTGGAGAAATGTGGCTAGAAGATTTAATTTATTCTAATGCTATGTAAACAAGTTTAATAAAGTTGCAGTTGAAACTCCATTCCAAATTCTCACCTGCTTTGGGTATCCGACCCACACCTCCCACACATCATGGAACCAGGGTTTCTGCAAAACACACAAAGGCACATTGATTAGGGGTCAATCGCCCAATACCAGCACTTTTTTTTACGACCTTTTTCATTTTCTTCTTTAAATAACATTTGTTTTTTGTGTTGTAATGAGCGCACCATACTTTTACACAGTTGTAAAGGAGGAAATGCTTTATTGCACACTAATTGCAGTAGGAAGTGAACTAGAATGTCAGCTGTCTAGGAGCATGAGCCTTTCCTTGCCACGGAAACCTATATGTAACAAGCTCCAAGCCTCCCTGCATGGCACAAGCCTGAGAAATCCATGCCTTATCTTAGGCATAACAAATGTCCAATGCATGAATAAGTGGCTGACTCACAGCTTGGCAAAAAAATAAATAAATTACATTTGAGTTTTTCTCTGATTGCTGACATGGTAATCAGTGGACTACGGACTATTTTTTGTGTTCTGATTTATTTAGGCACATAATGTTCTTCTAATATTTTGAATGGCACATCTTAGGAGCCATTCAGTTCTGAGAGGCTGGGATGCAATTGACTATCAGTTCTTGTACAAAAGCAAATATGAAAGGTACGCCTTTGGAAAACAGACTTCATTTAAGAAAACGAGGTGTGTTGGGGTGGAGTGTTGGTCGGCATGCAGTCTGTAGATACAGGTATGTCCGTGTAAAGCAACAATATATTTATTTCTGAAAGATTAGATAGTGGCTATGCCCCTTTTCCGAATAACTAACTGAATGAGCTCATGTTCAAAAGGGGGGGTGTATTTTCTCTTGAAGGCTAGATAAAACTGACTTCATACATTTTCCTTTAAATATCGCCACTAACCCCTTTTGCATTGCACATGAGCTGACCCTATACATGTTTTAAGTAGTTTTACGGCTTGCAGAAAACATTTACACCACTGCCCTAAAGCCCCTGGCTGTCAGTATGATGCTTGATGGAAAGGATCATTGATACTGAGGGGAAGCTAAATTTACAAATTCACTGCACATGCTCTGTGCTGCTGTCACTTACTGAGCTTAGGGACCCACTCACAATATACAGTTAGGTCCATAAATCTTTGGACAGAGACAACTTTTTTTTTCTAATTTTGGTTCTGTCCATTACCACAATAAATTTTAAATGAAACAACTCAGATGCAATTGAACTGCAGACTTTCAGCTTTAATTCAGTGGGTTGAACAAAAAGATTACATAAAAATGTGAGGAACTAAAGCCTTTTTTTAACACAATCACTTGAGCTGCTCTGAGTCCACATTTGAGTGTCACAGACACTTTCCAAGATGGTGACCCCTTCTGACAAGTTTGAAGTCCTGGATCATTGCTGCCATTGAGCTGCCGAAACTTTAGGCTGGTATAATAAATCCAGTATGCAAAATATGTCATTTTAAACCATATTCAGTGCTAGAGGCACTGGTGTTGCTTTATGGCTTCCTGGACATTGTATTTACTACTACACCACGTGTCTTTAAAAGCTCTAATAACCAATCTATTCTTGAGTCTGATGTACATGTAAATAATGGGAAAAGGTACAGGTCATTCAAGGTGACACCTGTGTCTATGGGGCCCTATAATCAGAAAATCTTCTAGTACTTGTGTTTGTACTTCTGTACTGGTAGAAACAAAACAATCACAAGATATAAGCGGAGAGCACACTTTTGTTCGGCAGGGCAGGTGTAATATTATTAGCATTACTAATAGCTCTTATCACATGTTTCTAGAAATGAGTACTATTGTATGTACTGAACTGAACCAGCACAGGGTAGAAGACAGCAGACCCAGTAGCTGCTGAGGGGCCATGAAAACTAAATACTACTGAGCCTGGATGCAAGTGAAAATCGGATCATGCTATTTCAGTGTAAATCAGTAAGATGAGACAGAAAAAATGTAATGTAAGCAATGTAAAGCGCATCTTATTAGTTGCATGCCTGACTACATGATTAGCCTAAATTGCACTATTCTGCTGCTTCTTCCAACCTTTTGTTTTGAGTGAAAGTAATTGCATAGTGCAATGAGATTATTTGACTCGCACAGACTTTCGGTGCCAAGGGGTCCGATTAACACTATTGATTAGGCCCAACTAAATTAGATCACAACCAAAGCAATGTCTGTACTGTGTGCGAGGCCTAAAGAGCAGGACAAATAAATACTGATATGTGAGCAGAAGATTCACAGCACCCTATGGGCTCGTATAAATGTGCTTTGTCCCCTGTTCAGCGCAGGAAAGACAAACACAAATGCTATTGTGAAACCAATATCTTGCCATAAGAGTTAAAGGTTAAACATAACATCTCATTGTGCTGTGACCAATGGGAGTGATGAAAGACATATGACAACTGTTTGCCTTGGCAGAAAAGCCTAACAAGGTCACAGAGTGAGTGATGATACACACATAATGCACTCTGTCATTTTATGGATACCAGGAGAGCATGAGATTTAAATAAATATGTACATTATTGGGTTAAAAGTTATATAGACTCAGCTAGTGTCACAAAACAATTGCAATGGCTGCCTAAAAAAAGAAATTAGCAAACTTTAACCTGGTCTAACAATGTGGCTAGCAAGCCATTTAGGCTGCACAGAGCAAACGATGAGCATTAGAACAGCTTTATGGCTAAAGGCAAGCATATAACATTAGCTTAAGGGCATTGACACTCATGCGGATCTTAGCCGCATTTTCTGAGCAGTTCGTGCTGTGGTTTTAGCGTATACGCTAGCATAATGTGCCATTAATCTGCTAAGCATATCTATGCAGCAGCCAGATTTTTATTTAAAAAAAAAAAAAAAAGTGCCGCGCCTGAGATCCGCATGTGTGTCCATGCCCTAAGTGTAAAAACACAATGATAAAACCACCAAGAATAGAGTGCCACTAAGCTGGACCGGTTTTAAGCTACAATGTATTCTGATTCTCTTTTGAGGATATTGGGTGTTGTACTAATAGAACACTTTGAAATATGTTAAACACTAAAATATTTTGGACACTTAAGGCTTCACAGAGCATTATGGGTAACGGAGGTGAACATTTGTGACTCCTCCTCTTCCTGGGAGTATTTTCACGTACATGTATTTGTGATTATAGGCTTGACAAAGGGCTGGGGTAAAGCCCAAAACGTTGCCAGAGGCACTTGATTAAAAGTTTTTCTACTTTTTTTTACGGATTTGTACTATCCTAACCTGGCAGAGGGTACAGCTTGCACCTTGGGCTACAAAGAGCTGTTTTTCTACTGTGTAGCATTAACTTTTGATTTGGTACCGGCTGGATTCTGTTACATTATTTCAGCAGTCAGCATGCAAAGCATATAAGCAGCCGGACCAATCACATACAGATTTCAATTGCAATTACATTCACATATAACTTTGAAATTTGAAAAGTTGCTTAGAAATACATTGTCTAAAAAAAATTTTTGGGCGGAGTTTGGGTGCAGTTCCCCATTAAGGAGGATAAAAAGTGACACAAGCCTGATTTCCTTCCAGTAACACACAGCAAGACCACAAAATGATTGCTTTCATTTCTCTGACTGCGCCAAATCAGGAAAAAGCGAAGTAATGAGAAAATACTTTTTTCGGAAATATTAACTCACATCATAGAGCACTGCCACTCCTCCAACCAGGGCGCACAGGTAAAAGGTGAATCGCCAACTGCAAAGCAAAAAAATGAGCATGAGTTAATGGACAAGATCTTTCCATCAGCATATTAAACAACCAGGGGGTGCTGCTGGGAATTGTAGTTTTAAGCTGGGGAGCTGCAGGCATCCCTAAGGCATAATATCACACACAATAAAAAGCTAAACTATCATAGTCCTACACTATAAAAGAAATGGTCACCTTGTAGAAGTTTTCATCATTAACTCCCCTGCCAAATTTCTTTGTCTAATTGCATTTTTATTTATTTGTATAGTGTAATTGTAAGTGTAATAACACAATGATTTGTACAACAATGTCCTTTAAACACTGAAAATTTAAAACATAAGACAGAGCGTGTTGTAATCGGTATGCTTGACGCGTTGTTTTAATGAATTTTCTAATAAATGGATGTTTTAAAGCTGCTGGTGCTCCGTGTTTAAAGGACGTTGTTGGAACTTTCACGCACTGGGAGCGGACTACGTAGCAGCCCAGCGGTTATACATCAGTGGGTGGAGTGAGTGCTCCCGGTTCCTTTTGTTTTTGCAATGATTTGTACATACTGTACTTCTCCATTTACACAGGCAAACGCTCTTATGTGGGAAGCCCACACTGACAACACCACAACCTTTAAATGTGGCCTCTATCTAATCCCATGACAACATGTGAACAAACCCACACGTCCGTCTATAGCACTGACACGACTGCATCAAACTCTGAACAGTGTGCCAATGAGAGCAGGCTTTTGGGGTAAATCAATTACATAAGAATTACTGCATGTAAAAATCACTATCCTGATCACATATAATAGTAAATATTAAGGGGACTCTAGCTCTTACAATTCTTTGGCACCTCTCAAGGTGCTTTATAAGATCCCACCTAGAATAAGCTTCACTCGAAAAGTGCCCAAACACAGGAAAGCACTAATTGCGTATAGGAAGTGTTTATGCTCAAAAAGAACCCCTCTCCCCATGAATATCTGATTGGGATAGACCTTCATATGTATGCCCCACTTAACTGCACTAAATTTCTCTCTTTATTTTTTCATAAGCACAATTCTGTATACAAGGGGGGAATTTCCCATTTTGTGTGGCATGAATCCTGCCCTTAGCTTCCATCTCTCTATAATTATCTGCAAGGGAGTACACACAACACACTGCTTATAGGTTTATACTAACATTTAGCATGTCCACATATGAATAAGATTAGTTCTTGTGAATTCTGTTATAAAACAAGTGCTGTTTCCCCCCTGGTACTAGTAATTGTACTCACTAGAGAACTCAAACTAGCTCTATTAACACAGCAAAACCTTCATTCCTTGCTGGTGTTTGGTCTACATTCTGGCTTCTTGCACCTGTACTACCATACTGTGTAGGGATGCACCGAATCCAGGATTCGGTTCGTGATTCAGTCTTTTTCAGCAGGATTCGGCCGAATCCTTGTGCCTGGCCGAACCGAATCCTAATTTGCATATGTAAATTAGGGGCGGATAGGGAAATCATGTGACTTTTCGTCACAAAAGAAGAATTTTTTCCACTTTTTCCTTTCCTGCCGCAAATTAGGATTTGGTTCGGTATTCGGACGAATCTTTCCCCAGTTCAATTTATCTTTAATAATCCGATTTAAAGAAGGATTTTATTGCTGGCATCCTATGTCTGCATGTATACTCCATTTGTGCCATGTTGTATGTAATAGTACTGCATAGGAAATGACAGAAGCTGCCAAGGATTTATGTTTTTTGCACCTGCACTCTCTTATTTACAGGTCTTTGGAAGTGAACCAATAAGTAATTTATTCAGTATTGGCTCATTCATTGAGCTTTCATCAGGATTAACTAGTGAAACACAGTGAGGTAGAGGCCATGAACTCATGAACATTTAGGGTGTTGGGTAGTTTAGACTATTCTGCTAAAATAACAAAAATTAGTAAACAAAGATAATTGGTTATATAAGAGGGTGTCACTACTTAAATTACCATAATATAAAATAAAAAACACAATAAGACTTCATCCTCCAAAAGCCAGATAATAACATTCGTAATTGGCAATATTGAATATAATTAAAATGATGCTGTTTGTTTAAAACCCTAAGACTTCTATAAGGCCCCTCTCTTCTGTGACACAAAGACTATTTAGGAAGATGAACACGGTGAATTATTATTATTATTATTAACATGTATTTATATAGCGCCAACATATTGCGTAGCACTGTAAAGTAACTGTGATTATACAACTACATCACATGAATTACATACATAGAATATATGGAGTAACAAACATCACAATCAATACAGGTACAAAGAGGTGAGGAAGGCCCTATGCATAGGCATACAGTCTAGAGGGAAGGGAGTAATACACAAGGTGTGGGAGTGGGCAAGATCGAAGTAAGTGGGTGAGAAATGTGGTGTTGTATGTGGTGTTGCGTTTGGTAGTTAAGCAGAGTGAGGGTAGGCTTCTCGAAAGAAGTGCGTTTTCAGAGATTTTTTGAAAGCAGAAAGGTTGGGAGAAAGTCGGACAGATCGTGGGAGAGCGTTCCAGAGGAGGGTGCAGCCCTTCCAAAGTCTTGAATGCGAGCATGTGAGGAGGTAATGAGAGAAGAGTTGAGTAGCAGGTCAGTAGAGGAGCGAAGTAAGCGAGTGGGGTGAGTATATAGAGATGAGTTCAGAGATGTAGGGTGGAGCAGAGTTGTGAAGTGCTTTGAAAGTCAGTGTCATTAATTTGAATTTGATTCTGAAAGGTAACGGAAGCCAGTGCAGGGATTGACAGAATGGCGAGGCAGAGGATGAGCGGTTGCTGAGGTGTATGAGCCTCGCAGCAGTGTTCATTATGGACTGGAGAGGTGACAGTCTCTGGAGGGGGAGGCCGATTAAAAGAGAGTTACAGTAGTCTAGACGCGATATGATGAGAGAGTGAATAAGAATTTTGGCAGCGTCTTGGGTGATAATGATCGTATTTTGGATATGTTCCTTAGGTGGAAGTGACATGATTTAATAAGTGACTGAATATGAGGAGTGAATGACAGGGCAGAATCTAGGATAACCCCAAGGCACCGGGCCTGGGGAGAGGGGGTGATAGTGGAATTGTTAACTATGATGGATACTTCGGGGATGCTACTGGTGTTTCTTGGAGGAAGAGAACCATTTCAGTTTTAGAGAGGTTTAATTTAAGGTAGCGTTGCGACATCCAGGTAGAGATAGCGGACAGGCAGGAGGAGACGCGAGTTAGGAGTTCTGGGTTGAGATCAGGAGATGAGAGATAGATTTGAGTATCGTCAGCATAGAGGTGGTAGTGGAAACCATACGAATTTATTAATTTGCCAAGGGAGGAAGTATAGAGGGAGAATAGTAATGGTCCCAGGACAGAGCCTTGAGGAACTCCAACAGAAAGAGGTAGGGGAGAAGATGATACTCCATTGTAGGAGACACTGAAGGAACGATTGGTGATGTAAGAAGAGAACCAGGACAGGGCTGTGTCACGAAGGCCAAGCGACTGGAGGGACTGGAGGAGGAGAGGGTGATCTACAGTGTCAAATGCGGCTGAGAGGTCAAGCAGTATTAGTAGTGAGAAATGATTGTTGGCTTAGCGGTTAAAAGGTCATTAGTTAGTCGAGTCAGGGCAGTTTCTGTGGAGTGTTGTGGCTTAAAACCAGATTGTAGGGGGTCCAGCAGGTTATTGTCAGAGAGGAATGAGGTAAGTCGGTTGTAGACTAGGCGCTCAAGTAGTTTAGAGATGAAAGGTAGCAGAGAGATAGGTCGGAGGTTGTCAAGATTGGAGGGATCAAGAGAGGGTTTTTTCAGAATGGGGGTGACAAGAGCATGTTTTAGTTGAGAAGGAAACAGTCCAGTTGAGAGCGAAAGATTAAATAGGTGAGTTAAGGCTTTGATTAGACAAGGATTGGTATTGCGGAGAAGTTTCGAGGGAATTGGATCAAGCGGGCAGGTGGTAAGGTGAGAAGAGGCCAGAAGCTTTGAGACTTCCTCATCAGTGACAGGGGTGAAGGAGCACAGGAGAGACTGGGCAGTGTGCAGGGAGGGTGGTGGAAGTCTAGGGGGGTTGAGTAGTGTAATGTCCCTTCTGATAGTGTCAATTTTGTTTTTGAAGTGCTCAGCAATATCTTGAGCAGAGACAGATGTGCATGGAGGGGGTGGAGAAGGGGAAAGGAGAGTGTTAAAGGTGGAGAAAAGTTGTGCTGGTTTTTTAGAAAGGGAGTTAATGAGTGAAGTAAAGTATGTTTGTTTGGCTTGGAAGAGGCTGGTGTTAAAGGAGCGCAGGGCGGATTTGTAGCTCCAAAAGTCTGAATACTATGGTGGGACTCCCTGCTATTGCCACCATGGATAATGGCCCTGTTGAGCAATTATTATAGTTAAGTTATAGGGCCCATGATCGGATCAGCTCAATATCGCCCATCTCAAGGTGGGCATATCGGGGAGAGATCCGCTCGTTTGGCGAAATCGGAAAACGAGAGGATCTCTAAGTGTATGGCCACCTGTAAACAATGCTTAGGGTTTATAAAATGCATTATTGTCCCTTTAATGTACTTGCTTCCAAGTGAAGGTTCCCTCCCACTGATCTCAGTGTATGAGGCCATAGGGATGATGGTGACACACTGTTTTCCTATCCAGGGCCAAAGCTATTTTCAGTAATGTCGCTGGGGGGTGGCTGGGCTGATTCAGTGTCTGGGTAAATTCACCGTCACTGCAGGTTGTGGTCTCTGAGCAGTCACTGCCAGGATCGGCCTGTTCTGTGCCCAAGAGATGCTATCATTGGATACTTCTGTGCAGACAAAATACATGCTTCCAAAAGAATTTGCCTACTTAAATGAACTGCCTACAGATGTGATTCTGTACACAACAGAAATGCTGCATTGCTTTCAGATGATTTTAAAAAAGCAGGTTCATTATTAATCAGAAATTAATTATTCAAAGGGTATTATAGTTGAAAGATACTATTAGCCTTTACACTTGCAGAACCAGAACCACTTCCAGCCAGTTTTACTAGCAGCACGTGCTCCATAGGCTGCAGCAGAACAGCACTACGAACTAGCAGCTGTTTGCAAGACACGAAAGGGACAATTTATTAAATGCCAGTAAATCTAACCAATCAATAATGACTGTTTTCACTCGAAAAATGATTACTAACCTTTTTAGATGTAACATGCATGTAAAGCTGGCCATAGATGTTGAGATTTTTAAAAGATCAGATCCTGATCGTTAGACCACGATCTTCTCGAACCGATCGTACGAATTTACCATCAACTAAAAAGACCAATTTGCCAGGAAAACAAAGGGGAGCTGCCTGCTTGGCCCTGCAAACATAGATAGATTGCACTGGGACCTACAGATTTTTCTGACCTGGCCAATCAATTTCCTCACAGATGTCGGCCGAAAAATCGTAAGATGTACGATAGTTCGAATCCCACTAACTGCACGATTATTTCAAAGGATTGGTCGGACTTCCTTAAAATCGGTCGTTCGGCAAGAAGAATCGTCGCGTCTATGGGGAGCTTTAGTTGCATTGGGGCGCAAGGATTCAGACAAAAGATGGTGCTGCACTTTTCCTTAGGGGAGAACGGTGCTCAAAGCAGTCAAACACATTCGGAAAAACTGATAGAGGCAACACTCTTCCCATTGAAGCAAAGTGACTACCATTGAATTACACAAAAAAAAAACCACATTCACAAGACAGTCCGAATTTGGCACCAATACTACTTGGCTTAAAATACAACAGCTCTGTTTAACTGGAGACCATATGGGTGAATTTTATGACCCCATCCAGTCCATGAGCTCTACAAATGGCTTTTTACAACCTCATTGTGTTCATATAATCTAACCTGCAAACATTGGGTATTATCTCATGACGCACAAAAGAGAGTTGGACAGCAATAAAAGGAAACTCCGGTTTTTCTTTTTCATTTCCTGTTTTGATAAAATAAATCCTTTTCAAAAAACTCACCTGCTGTATCTGATATTAAACCTTCTTTGCGCATAAAACATGTTGACTATGATATTTTCTATCCTACAACTGCAACAAAGCTTCTTCCATTGCAATATCTGATACAGGCATGTGTGTCTCTGAACAAACACTACCATTGTTAGTTTTATAGCTTTGTTTGCAGTTGGATAGAAATGAAAACATGTTTTTATCCCACAAACTTATTTTCACCCACTGTGAACTACAATTCTCAACACCTCCAATCAACCTTCTGCTAGTAGTTCTAATTCAGCAACATCTCAAACATTGTTGGTTGGCTGGTGTATATCACAGCATGTGCTACTCATTCATGAGTTCACACACATGGCTGGGAAGAATACCAGAGAGATTTCCTCACCAAGATTCCTGGAACTTCTTTAAAACAGCAGGACGGTCCTGGTTTCGCCTTTTTCTAAACCAGCGTTCTACTTGTATAGATGTACGGTTGCTTTTCTTAGCCAAGCCATAAATTTCTTCCTGCACAAAAGCACAACAGAATAAAATCAGTGATTATGTGTTAGCATAAGGAGATATCGCTACAATAATGCAAAACAGAGAGATTGAAAAGCCATATCCATTTATGCAGGGCTACACATCCAGAAGCACCATTTAGGGTCAGGCCACACGGGGCGTTTTGGGGAGATTTGGTCTCGTTACTATTCGCCTCGGTTTTGCGGCGACCAATCTCCCCAAATGCCTTCCCTGAATATGCGCCGGCGCTAATCACACGCGGCGATTCATTTTCCGAAGTAGCCCGAAGTTTCCTCGTGAGGCAACTTCAGAAAACGAACCGCCGCATGTGATTAGTGCCGGCGTTTTTTGCTTTTTAGCCGGCGCATATTCAGGAAAGGCGTTTGGGGAGATTGGTCAGCATATTGATATAGATATGTGCTGCACACTGGCCCTATACAATTTTGCCTATGGTATAAAGTATACCAGAAATATTTGCTAAACCCGATTTGCACCACTATATCTGTTTGGCTTTCAGCACAAAACTGGGGTATAACTAAGGAATGGAATTCCATGAAACCTGCAACTCATGGCTGAAACTATATCCTGTGTACATCCCATAATCCTCTCACTTTTGCCTCTGATATTTAAAAGGGATACTGTCATTGGAAAACATGTTTTTTTTTCAAAACACATCAGTTAATAGTGCTGCTACAGCAGAATTCTGCACTGAAATCCATTTTTCAAAAGAGCAAACAGATTTTTTTATATTCAATTTTGAAATCTGACATGGGGCTAGACGTTTTGTCAATTTCCCAGCTGCCCCCAGTCATGTGACTTGTGCCTTCACTTTAGGAGAGAAATGCTTTCTGGCAGGCTGCTGTTTTTCCTTCTCAATGTAACTGAATGTGTCGCAGTGGGACATGGGTTTTTACTATTGAGTGCTGTTCTTAGATCTACCAGGCAGCTGTTATCTTGTGTTAGGGAGCCGTTATGTTTGGCTGCTGGGGGGGAAAAGGGAGGGGGGTGATATCACTCTAACTTGCAGTACAGCAGTAAAGAGTGATTGAAGTTTATCAGAGCACAAGTCACATGACTTGGGGCAGCTGGGAAATTGACAATATGTCTAGCACCATGTCAGATTTCAAAATTGAATATAAAAAAAATCTGTTTGCTCTTTTGAGAAATGGATTTCAGTGCAGAATTCTGCTGGAGCAGCACTATTAACTGATGCGTTTTGGGAAAAAACATGTTTTCCAATGACAGTATCCCTTTAAAGATCAGAGGCAAAAGTGAGAGGATTATGGGATGTACACAGGATATAGTTTCAGCCATGAGTTGGAGCAGCACTATTAACTGATTCATTTTGAAAAAAAAAAAAAAATTCCCATGACAGTATCCCTTCAATTTTCAATTGTGCATCAGCCTTGCTATGCAGCATCTACATGTTTCTGTGCTGGATTGTCTATTATGCTGTACTATTAGACTGCTGAGTTTGCATACTGTCTCGTAGCATGTCTATGTCTGAACTTTGCACCATTTCTTATAAACACACACATAAAATAAATAGCAAGGTACTGTATTTATTACAAAGATAAAGCAAATCCACAACAACTGAAGAATTGCTTGTTTAATTGGCAGTGTATGGGAAATTGCAAAGCCATCATTTGGAGCTTTCTGGATACTAGATCCTGTACATGTACATGTTAAGTAATCTGGGTTAACAAAGAGTCTTGGAATTAGAATTTACATTCATGGCAGAAAAATAAAACACAATAACAAACATGTTCCTGGACCTACATTTCCTAAAATATATGAATACATTTGCATTATTTATTACATTTATTACAGTTTATTTGCAGTTTATCCGTTGGATGTTTATTGCCATTATTGTAAGTGATGTCGCCTTTTTCAAGAATACCATAAACAGAAGTGTTGTTCTCATCCCGTGTGTTTTCGAGAGCAAATAATTACTCTATATTACTTTAATGACACAAACCACTTACAATGAAGCCTCTGAGCGAGATTTTCACCTTTGCTTCCCTGTTATATGTGGATTAAAAAGGTTAGAATATAAACAAGATTGTTATTACACCATTAAGATTGAAACGATAATGGAAGTGTGTTTAAAGGAACAGTAACACCAAAAAATGTAAGTGTTTTAAAGTAAAGAAAATATCATGTAGTGTTGCCCTGCACTGGTAAAACTGATCTGTTTGCTTCAGAAACACAACTATAGTTCATATAAACAAGCTGCTGTGTAGCAATGGCGGAAATTGAAAAACAGCTATATGGCACAGGATAACTAATGGATAACAGATACCACCATTAGACAGACAGAGCTTATCTGCTATCTGATGTGTAACCTGAGCCTTTTCTCCTTAGAATGGCTGCCCCCATTGCTACACAGCAGCTTATTTATATAAACAATAGTAGCTTTTCTAAAGCAAACATAGCAGTTTTACCAGTGCAGGGCAACACTGCATTATATTTTCATTACTTTAAAACACTTTTATTTTTTGACGTTACTGTTCCTTTAAGGGCAATGTTACATTGGCCAATTCAGGCTGTTTTGTTGCCAAATGAAATTGCAGCTCAGTGAGCGAAACAAAACCTTTAGGGCTCTTACACACGGGAGTTTTTCCCTGTGTTTTTTATGCGTTTGATGCACGTTACAAAAACTGCATTCGCTAATTGATTCCATTATATTCTGCCAAGCTGTACTCATGAGCGTATTGAGTTGCATTTTACTCAGTTTGCGTTTGAGTCAGTTTGTTTAGACAAAGCATGCTGCATTTTTTCTTGCACCTGACTCACGTCCAGCTATTAAAAGAGAACTTAACCCTAAATATTTATATGGCTAAAAATGCCATATTTTATATAATGGTCTTATTGCAACAGCCTAAAGTTTCAGCTTCTTCATAGCAGCAATGATTCAGGATTTCAAAACTGTCACAGGGGGTCACCATCTTGGAAAGTGTCTGTGACACTCACATGCTCAGTGGGCTCTGAGAGGCTGTTGAGAAGCTAAGCTTAAGGGCCATGACAAATTATCAAGGCCTGTAATATAAGCCAATGCTATAGGGCTGATTATTACATTCTGTTGCTAGTTGCATTAGTTTCTGTGCTGCCATGTAGTAATTATCTGTATTAATTACTAATCAGTCTTCTATTGTGACATTTCTATTCTATGTGTACTGTATATTGTGAGTGGGTCCCTAAGCTCAGTAAGTGACAGCAGCACAGAGCATGTGCAGTGAATCAGCAGAAAAGAAGATGGGGAGCTACTGGGGCATCTTTACTGCTAAAGGGCTGTGGTTGCCTCTGGCTGGTATAGAAGCCCAAAACATAATGTACATTTTTAGCCTACTTCTTTAGTTAAGCTTTAGTTGTCCTTTAAAAGCTTGTAAAGAAAAAAAACACTTATGTGCATCCAAAAAAACATGTTTAAACGCAATATATGGGTTTGAAAAATGCATAAGCAAACACCCATGTGTAAGAGCCCTTAGAATCGCTCCTCATTTATTTCAGTGCAGGTGCACTAGAAGGTTGTGCAGTAAACAAAGTAAACACAAATATACCCAGTAACAGAGAATAAGTGGCAAATGTTAAAGGGAATATATGCCTCCCTTTTGACATGAGCGTATTGAGTTGAATTTATGTAGAAACGGTGTGTTAATCTGAACTTCTAAAAATATATTTTTCCATTTACAGAGAGATACTCGATTCCACAGATTGAAAGGAATCCATTTCCAACCCCTGTTAGACTCATCGAGTTATGCAGTGTCTCCCTCGCCTTGACCCACTGTGAAGTGAAGGATCAGGCACAAATTGAGAAAAATAAAACTGCTGCTTGTCTTATTAATGTATTTTATATGTTTGTTGCTTTTCTCATAAACTTTATTAACTTTCAATTGGAGTGAAGTACACAGTCTAGTCTTTAGTCCATGTTAGCAATGCTATATAGGGAAATTCAGAGCTATTTGATGGGGTGCAGGTTTTTGCTATTTTGTATAAATAGTGGCCAAGCTGATCTAATTTCTGCCTTTTGTGCATCTATTTAAAAAAAAGGATGTCACTTCCATCTACAAAGGTAACAAAGCTTCACCCTGTCTAAACTGTTTCTTTTCCATAAAAGCTTTGCTCTGCCCATACACACAGGTGTGGCTGTTCACACCACCCATAGAACAACATTAGCTTGATGCATTGGGTCTGCTGCCTCAGACAAAAGCCCCGATTTATACAATGGCAGGAGCCTCTGGATTTCAGAGAATTCAGCTTGCCCACAACAGGGGGCCAATATTGTCAGATCGGGTGATTTAAGGTAACCCTTCTAGAGCCTTCTTGCTCACAGCATTATAGATCTGTAGCTTTAAGTGCTAGGTTCTGCAATACACCCAGAGGCAACTCTGTAACTGGGGCATTGTCTGTAGGAACAAAGAGGCCCTTATAGTTGGTGGAAACAATGAGAGGTTCCTACAGCTAAAACACAAAGGAAGTTTTAAGATCAAGATTAAAAAAGAAAAAAAAATTGAGTTTTTGGTGCCCACTAGATGGAATGATAAGACTCCAGCCTACATGACACATTTTAGATGTGGTATGTTTCTAAAGAGTTTTACTCAAAGCCAGTTGAAGAAAGAGGGGAATTGAGATTAAGAAAAGAAGGCAATTCCCAGCCATATCTATCAGAAGAAAGATGTGAACTACAGCTCTACAACTGGAACTGCTGTGATTGTGTGTGAAGTATTTTACACTTTGGTGTACATTCTCCCATAAGGGGCCCCTCTGTGGCTGCTATAAGATGCCATAGATACTATTGCTTGGGCCAGTGAAGGTCTGTTTGGGCCTCTGTGTGCCTGAAATGCCAGAGCCTGGTTTGAATTGCAGGACATGATGCCAAGGCCAAGTCACTGCCTTTTAACTGGTTTAATTCTTCCTTGTTCATACACAAGGGCCAGAACTAGGAGTAGACAGAAGAGGTACAGTGGAGGGGTGCTGGACAGGTACTTATATTACCCTAGCTTCAGGCCCTTCTCTAAGATTGCTGCACCATATCTCTCTGCTAGCAGATGTGCTGATGGGGGATCCAGTGTACAAATTGCTTGGGGTTAGTAGAGAATGTGGCAATTGGTAGAGGAGGACATGCCTTGGGCACCCTCATGTGTAGACCCAGCAATGCAGTGTATAGAAATAGTGTATTCATTATAGCCCACGCAGTAAGTTATTTTTATAAGACATGTCAAAATTTGCATTAAAATAGGAAGTTAGCAAAGAGCTTGCAAAGCATTCACAGAAAGAAATAAAATATAACAGTAATAGTGACAAGATCATCTTGTCACATAACCGAACCATGCCGCCAAATAAAAAGGTGTAGAAATCAAAACGACAATTTAAACAGCATGGTATATTCTGCATGATGCCCCTTTTTATTCAGACATGAGCTTGAGAGCTGCTATTTTTAAAGAAAAGTGACCATGATAAAAATATACAAAGGGCCCACGATGGCGGCTGCAAACCCTGCTGAACTACTCTGCTTTTATTAACTGGTAATTACAAACAGCGTACGGAGTGCAGGTGGTGTGGTTTGGGAGGGGGGCCTCTGTATGTAACAGATACCGTATAAGGGGCAATTCATGGTACAGTCGCATTAGTTTTGTTTAGGTTGACAGCCTGAGCGATCAAAACAGCAGGAAGTGAAGAGGATCTGTGTTTCCTGTTCACTTCCTCATCAGCCAATTCAGAATGCACTGGCCAAGATTGTGCATAGGCAGATTACAATTTCAAACCTGCCTGGTCGACAACCTGACTGATATCCTCCATGGAATACAAATATAAGTGGGGTATCAGGGCCAGCATACATGCACCTAAATGCTATGTGTACTGCCAACTTTCCTGATCTCCCCTCTGTTCAGACTAAAAAAAAACCCAGTGTAGTCTAGTGATATATCCATCTGGTGCATGGAGGAGGTCTCAGACGGAGGCTGAGGGACTCCACAGCCCCTGTTAGCTACTTCATCATCTTACAGGACAAACATCCAATGCATCTGGGTAATCCAGAAGTGAAGCACAACTATATACACACCAGTAGGAGCACAGGAATCACCATGCCTTTGCCAGCTTAATTAGCATTGTTTAGATCTATAGTAAATGCTTTAGGGAATACTAAAAATATGGCCACTGGCACTCATATACAGATGGAACCAACATTACTGGTGCATTTGGAGCTCACAGAAAGTTATTGGTTGCAGAAATCAGATCCTAATATATTTGACTGTTGTTAATTCCATATTCAGAAGTAAGAACTGGCTTAATCACAGCACAAAGCAAATGAATATCATGCAAACACGATCTCACATGCTGTAGCTATCTCATTTCTTGTATTCTACTTTCCATAAACTGTTGCTTTGCATGGTTGGGCTTTGCATAGCCGAATTATCCAGCAAATGTTTTCTACATTCAGATGTTCATTTGGCCTAAATTGTTATTTTCCCGACCACAATTCAAAACTTCAGAGCTCATTTATTGACACCAGAAATGAACTACAGGTATGGAATCTGTTATACGGAAACCCAGTTTCCAGAAAGCTCCGAATTAGGGGAAGGCCATCAAGTAATTCAAGTTTTTAAATTAGATTTTCATTTTCTCTGTAATGATAAAACAGTACCTTGTACATGATTCCAACTAAGATATAAATAATCCTCTTGGGTTTATTTAATGTTTAAAATAATTTTATGTAGACATAATGTTTGGAGATCCAAATTACAGAAATATCTTTTATCTAGAAAACCCCTGGTCCTGAGCATTCCGGATAACAGGTCTTATACATATACAAAAACTGCAGGGGAGTAGAAATTTGGGACAACTCTTTCAGGAGAAAAAGAAAGCAGAAATTTTTTTTGAAGCTCTTTGTTCTTTGTTAAAGGACATGCAGGGGCGATCCTGGCCCCTCCGCCGCCTGAGGCAGCAGCAGTTGCTGCCGCCCCCTTCCCCCGTGTGCTTACCTTCTTACCTTTTGTGCACCTGAGGGGGTCCACGAGGGCGGCAGAGAGAGCCAGTATGCTAGCGCAGAGAGCCTAACTGCGCTCCCTGCGCTAGAAGAGCCGAATTCCCGGTTTGAAAACAGGAAATTCGTCTCTTAAAGTACCAGGAGCGGCATTTTTGCCACCCCTGGTACCAAGCGGGGCACTGCCGTCTGAGGCGACAGCCTCAACTCACCTCATTGGCGAAGCGCCCCTGAGGACATGCCAACCCAAAAAATTTTTTGGTCTAATAAAACCCCCCCCCCACAATTATAAGCAAGTTTCCAATATGGATTTATTAAAAATTGTTAGTGCTTTAAAAGTGTATATATGTGTATATATTAAGGATGCACCGAATCCACTATTTTGGATTCGGCCGAACCCCCGAATCCTTTGCGAAAGATTCGGCCGAATACCGAACCAAATACTAATTTGCATATGCAAATTAGGGGTGGGAAGATGAAAACATTTTTTACTTCCTTGTTTTGTGACAAAAACGTACGCGGTTTCCCTCCCCGCCCCTAATTTACATATGCAAATCCTGGATTCGGTGCATCCCTAGTGTGTGTGTGTGTGTGTGTGTGTATATATATATATATTTTTTTTTTTTAATTATTTTTTTTTGGGTTGACAACCTTTAAAGGGGTGGTAACACCTCAAAACCATTTCTATCCTGTATATAGATTTTTGTTTAATTTGCCTGCATAAAAGCAAGACAAAATAAAAACCCAGTGTATTTTCAGCAAGGTATTCTTTCCGCTCTACAATAATACACGTATTGGACTTATTACCCAGAATGGTCAGGGCCTGGGATTTTCCAAATAAGGGATCTTTCTGTAATTAGGTTCACCATACTTTGTCTACTAAAGAATCTTTTAATTATTAAATAAACACGAGGATTATTTTGCCTCTGGTAAGGATGAATTATATTACTGTTGAAATAAAGTACAAGGTACGGTTTCATTATTTCAAAGATAAACAAAATTATTTTTAAAAATTTAGGTTAATTGAATGTCTAAATAGTCTATGGGAGATGGCCTTCCCATAATTCTGCAAAAAGGTTTCCAGATAACTGATCCTATAATTTCTCAATTGCTAAACTATCACAGGGATAAATGCCAATGATCCTCTCCACAACTTAATAAATGCTAGCCTATGAAAACAGCTGCTTTGTGTCAAACATTATTTATGTTACTGAGATGTGCTACACTAGGGGTGTCCAAACTTTTTGCAACGAGGGCCAGATTTGGTGAGGTGAAAATGTGCGGGGGCCTGACATTCTTTGAACCATTAACGTCATTTAACTCATTTAAACAAGGAATCACGTAGCCGTAATATTTAGGCACATCTGCCACTTGGTCTATACTGCTGCCTGTGTGCTGAAGATGTTAGCAATAGACACGTACTGGCACGTAGTAATGTGCCGCTCTCACATACTTTTTTAGTTTACTGTACTGGCACCTCAGTACGTCTATTGCACCTTCAGCCCTAAAGAAGTATGTGAGAGCAGCGCGTCACTCTGTGCCAGTACGTGACTATTGCTGACACCTTCAGCACACAGGCAGCAGTATAGACCAAGTGGCAGATCATTTCACTAATGTGCCTAAATATTAAGGCTACGCGATTCTTGCACTGTGCTGGAGGCCACATCATTATTAATTTCATGATGGAGGCTGAGGGCCGCTGTAAATGTGAAAACGGGCCGCAATTGGCAGGGGCGCTCCGCCAATGAGGCGAGTTGAGGCACTCGCCTCAGGCGGCAGCGCCCCTGGTTACCAGGGGCGGCAAAAATGCCGCTCCTGGTAACTAAGAGCCGAATTTCCGGTTTTCAACACGGAAATTCGGCTCTTCTAGTGCAGAGCGCGCAATTGCGCGCTCTGCATTAGCGACGTGGACCCTCCCCTACCCAGTCAGGAAAAGTGAGTACCATGGGGAAGGGGGCGGCAAAACGAAGCCCGCCTCAGGCGGCGAAATGCGCAGGATCGGCCCTGGCAATCGGACCCCGGGCCTGACTTTGGACATGCCTGCGCTACACTCAGGCCCGGACTGGCAATCTGTGGGTTCTGGCAAATGCCAGAGGGGCTGCTGCAAGTTGCCATAGACAGTCATTACTTATTGGGCTGGTGGGGGGCTGCTTGGGCCTCTGTGTACTTAGAATACCATGGCCTATTGTGAATCCGGACCTGCCCTACACGGATACTGTAAACACGATTTTACCCCTTTAGAATATAGAAGGGGATCTATGAATGTTAGACCTATGCATTATCAGTTATAATCAATAAATCCTCGAGCACCTTTACCAATTACCTCTTCGAGTGCACCAATACGCCATTTGTCCAAATTTGTAAAGTGATTTTCTCCCACATTGTTTCTTTGCTTTGTACATTCTTTTCTTGTTTGAAAATAAAACATATTAAAAGTGCCACTTCATACCTATCAAGCACTTGACATCTGTGCCAGTACAGGCAATCTGGTCATTTGGTCTTTGAAGGGACCCTCTACAGAAGTGGCAATCACAAGGACTAAGAACATTCCTTGGCTGGACAAAAAACTTCACACACAACTTGAAACTTTTGTGTTATTGGGTCAAGGGAAGGTGTGGCACCCATGGGTTATCTTTTGTCCCTAACAGTTTTGCCATAAGGTTTCTAAACAGAATTGGAACAGTAAGGGAAAAAACACTGTCCTGTGCTTCTTTTAGCAGATGAGGCTCTTTCTGTATGTGACAAATTACAGGACAAAGCATCCAAATACACTACACAACAGCTGGACTACTTACATGAGATGGGTGCTTGGAGCATGAGATGTAGAAACTTTCAAACACTGGATTAACTGGAGCTTTTTGACGAACTTTACCCTTTATCCCCATGGCTGCGGCCACAGGTGTAGCAATGGCTCTGTGGAAATAAGAGATACACATCAAAAGCTAAACTTTGATATCAAACAGGATTATTAACCTCACGCCTGCTTGAGGAACATACGGTAAGCTAAATTGCGCAAATTCAAATTATGTTCAACACAAAGAATACTTCTAGGCACCTATTTGAATTGTAAAATATGGGGATAACGAACATAGAATGCATTTGGCTCTGCAGAACTAAAAGTAACTCACTGCTATACAATATAAGACAAGGTCACAGACCCATCTAGTTAAAGGAACAGTTCAGTGTAAAAATAAAAACTGGGTTAACCAGCTGTGGAAAATGAAAAACATGTTTCTAATATAGTTAGTTGACCGGATGTCTAACAGAACAAAACTTCCTGCTTTGGAGCTCTCTACTTTAAGGAAGGGCACATGGGACATAACTGTTCAGTGAGTTTGCAATTGATCCGTAGCATTCCGCTCAGATTCAAAAGCAACAATTATGATCCATGTGGTCCCCCCTCAAGTCACTGATTGGTTACTGCTTGGTACCCAATCAGTGGAAACCAAGAGAGCTGTAAAGCAGGAAGTAGAGTTCTATTATGTTATACATCCAGTCACTTCAGTCTTTTTAGCTAAATAACTATATTAGAATTTTTTTTTATTTTGCACAGTCTATCTATTTACCCAGTTTTTATTTTTTTACGGAATAGTTCCTTTAAAGGGGTGATTCACCTTCAAGTTAACTTTTAGTATGTTATAGAATGGCCAATTCTAAGCAACTTATAAATTGGTCTTCATCATTTATTTTTTATAGTTTTTGAATTATTTGCCTTCTTCCTCTGATTCTTTCCAGCTTTCAAATGGGGGTCACTGACCCCATCTAAAAACAAATGCTCTGTAAGGCTACAAATGTATTGTTATTGTTACTTTGTATTACTCATCTTTCTATTCAGACCCTTCCCTATTAATATTCCATATTGTCATTCAAAACAATGCACGGTTGCTAGGGTAAATTGCACCCAAGCAACCAGATGGCTGACATTGCAAACTGGAGAGCTGCTGAATAAAAAACTAAATGACTCAAAAACCACAAATAATAAAAAATGAAAACCAATTGCAAATTGTGTCAGAATATCACTCCCTGCATCATACTAACAGTTAATTTAAAGGTGAACAACCCCTTTAAGGTGGAATACCAGTTCAAAACTTTGTTACCTCAAAATGTCTGACCTGCCAATTAATGATAATTTGATAGGTCAGACTGGTAGTATTAGGTAAGGGCTATTTTATGCATCACTGCTAGCCATAGTAATTGGTTTAATTTGCTTCTTGTATATCTCAATTAATTATGTCCTAAGGCCTTTCCTGCTGACGGGGCCCTCACAGTAAGTAATCATTCTGCAATTAAATAGTTACCACTGTTTAACAACCGGCAGAGTGTGTCACAATGTACACTGGCCTCGCCCAATTCTCTGGAATACACTGTTGACATACAGGTTAGGCAAGAAGGGTTATGGTACAGTGATAAAATCAGTGTAGATTTTGCCACAATAACTTGTGATCCCACTTTAGCCATGCTATTCATTCAGTGCCGGACTGGGATGCCAGGGGCCCACCAGAAAACCCAGACCATGGGCCCATTCTCCAATCTAATTTTCTTCCCCTTCTGACTCAACCTTTTTATTTTCTTAGTACTTTAATTTTCATGATATGCTCTATTGTTGCAAATGCTTAGAAGCGGACGCCTGGGCCAACTGGGAGTTTTCCTGGTATCCCGGTGGGCCAGTTCTGTTGTCTACTGTAGATTGTACATTTTATAGCACTGGCTAGTGCAGCAGATTCTACATTTCTAGGTTTCCTATGTGATCTAAGCTAGACAACCTGTGACTGCAAGATCAAAGTAGCACACCTTATTTTTGAGGTCAGGTTTACACAAGGCACCAAAGAAATACGTGTTTATCCCGTGCTTTCAACCGATGCAACAACTAATTATCAGATGCACTGCGGCTGTGATCATATAGGAATTAACCCATCCCTGTAAGATTTTAGCCATGATCAAAAACAGTCATTATTTAAGAACCATGGCTAAAACACAAGAACTTTCTTCTGGTGCTTCATATTATCCTGGTACCTCATTCCTCCATCAAAAGTGCATCATTGAGTCTACAGTGTCCTCAAATGTTTTGTTAGAGTTCACACAAAACCAATCACGCTCATTTACCAACATTGGACATATATGTACCTGTGCAGTAACCCAAAGTACCCTATTAGCAATTAGCTTTGTTCAGTCAGCTATAGAAAGAATAAAGACAGCAAAAATTTGATTGGCTAAAATGTGTTACAGTACAGGTGCAAATACATACATGCTCCCCCTCCTGCATATAGCACATAGGTACAGCCAACTCCATTACACATGGGGCAGTATGTCTAAATTGCACAGGTAGCACTCCAAGATTGTAACCTGAGCAAATGGAATGGAGTGCTCTGTATTTAAAATGAATTATAGTCTACTAGCTCTAAACCAAATTTGCAAGCTTGCCATCTTTTCTGCTCCATTCAAAGACCTTCTAAGGTCACTACTCTATAGAGTGACAGCATTTCTTTTTTTTTCCTCCATTCTAAAGTTTATGTAATTTTACTTTTACAATAAAATAAATAAAAAGTTAGCGTTAGTGTATGTGTGTATTTCGAGTGTGGCCCCAGAACATGTTTCTTCTTCCAATGTGGCCCAGGGAAGCCAAAAGGTTGGACACCCCTGCTTTATATACCAACAAGCAAATCATTGGACGTAATTCTATAGAAATCAAGGTGTTCGATGAAATGAAAAGGAACTAAAGGCTTCCCTTCAGTGTATTTACGGTTGCCCATGGATGTTGGATGACTCTCAGTGGAAAACAAAATACAGGTCTTAATTACTGCTGGATTATGGCATAGATCCTAATCTTAAATCCAGTCTTTAGCTGCCAGAAGCCAGTGTACTTGAACTGTTATGTCAACGTAAAGCTTGAAAGGAAAAAAATATCTAGAAAAAAGCCTGAGCATACGGATAGCACTGTATAATGCTGGCTTTCCTACATTAAAGAAATTCGTTACTATACAACGAAAAAAAACCACCAACACAAATTAAACTTTAAAATCACAAAGTCTTTATTAAGAAATAATTTACAGAAACTTCACTTCTTGTCCTCTTCAGTAAAGGCGACAGGGCGACCATCGATCCTGTTGTGCTCCATTTCTTCTGCCTGGCTATTCTTACTGACAGCATGTGGCTTCTTCTCCTTGTTGGATTCGGTGGATGAAGAAAGAAGACACTCTGGCAAGGCAGTGGTGGTGCGTTGGGCATGTTTTGCCGACCTGCTAGTGAGACGAGCAGCAGGGGTGGGGGTGCCGAGGATCCACACAGACAAGATGATTAGAGTTCTAACCGGAGAGAAGTCTAGGTGCGCCTATGGAAGATTTGCTTGGCGCATCTGCTCGGGCTCCCTGCAGCGTGCATGCAGATACAGTACAGTAGGAGCAGTTTACATGATTTTCAATGTAGACTTAAGGTCCCCATAGACCAGGGGTCTCCAACCTTTTTTACTCGTGAGCCACTTTTAAATGTAAAAAGACTTGGAGAGCAACACATGCATGAAAAAGTTAATGGGGATGCCAAAAAAGGGCTGTGTTTGGCTGTTTGGTAGCCTCTATATGGACTGGTAACCTACAAGAGGCTCTGTTCGGCAGTACACATGGTTTTTATACAACCAAAACTTGCCTCCAAGCTCCAAGTACAGGTATGAGATTCTTTATCTGGAAACCGGTTATCCAGAAATTGAAAAAAACGTGATAAATAATCATGTTATTTACCCCACGGGGCTCATTGTCCTTAATGAGGATCATTGTTCTGGGAAGTGAGGCCTCTAACTTTGAGTGTGCCTCTACTCAGTTTAAGGGGAACACATCCTTTGCATACATATACTAAGGGATCCCCATTATAACTATATAAATCAATATATTCATACCATAACTGTTACATCAAATATTGTTTTAAAGTATGTCCTGGCATGGGATCTATTTTTTGGAAAAGCACAAATCCCATACCTATGCTATGTTTTGCTTTCCTCTCTGGCTTCTAGTACATAAACTAGCTATAGCAAGCTTTATTTGCCCGTGATGGCTTGAGAGGCAGGAAAGAGGCTAAACAATTTCATAAGGCAATATATATATAAATAACTGTTCTAGCTTTTATACGAGCAAAGTAAGCATATGCATAAGACCAGTTAACTCCAAGACGATATATATAAATAACTGTTCTAACTTTTATACGAGCAAAGTAAGAATATGCATAAGTCCAGTTAACTCCAAGACGATTAATTCTATCTGGATCTAGCTTGCAGACTGGATCATAGGGAAACAATTTCATACAAAATAAGTCTATGGAATTCTCCTGCAGGCTGGGGGCACAAAGGAAACTTAGAGGCCTATGTTTGACCCCCAGGCCTCCAAATAGCACTGGCATAAGTTCTTCATGTTTGTCATTTTTTAATTACATGGCTTCTCATAGAATATATTATCATACATAACAATTACACAGTGAAAATGTTTTTCTCCTGTGCAGAGTTGTGTTGAATGTATCTAAAGGTGATATAAATTAAATAAATAAACTTTTTTTTTTATTGCTGAGGAGCTAGAACAAAAAGGAGGAGAGGAACAGAGCCAGGAGTGGCAATGAATAAAAGGAAGCCCACCTTCAGAGACAAGGAAGTGCTCCTACTTGAATAATAAACCAAGCACTATAAATATTTTTGGGAATTTGAAGCATTACTTAATACTGAAAATGTGATTAGTGTTTTATAAACTGCAACCACAGACATGCGGAGAACAGACGGCTACCAGTGGCCAAAGAAAATGAGTGTTTCTAGTAAGGAATGAGTGAAGGTATAATGGCAATTGACATGCTAAAGGAAGCCTGCTTTGGGGTGATTAAAGGAACTTATTTTCCTACAACTAGAAAATCAAAAGGACCAATTTATAAGCCATATTGCCAAGCTGAATGACCATCAGGCTTACTCTGTGGTTAATTTTGCAATATCTACCAATTGAAATAATCAAGTTTATGTTCAATATCCCTCTCTCAGCATCTGTTTCTCTTGATTCTGTCTTCATGCAGCAGTTGGGGGTCAGATATTTATTGACAGATAGATCCAATATATCTTATAGAGGGCTCCTTTTGCCCAGAAGATATATTAGAGCTCACTTAATTATAAGGTTGTCACCTGTCTGGTTTTGACCCAGACAGACAGTTTTTTTGAAGGGCTGCCGGGTCAAAACTGCCTGCCTGGTTTTCCAAATTAGGAAATCTGGGCAAGATTCCCTACGATTGAACCGGTCCAAAAGGTGGCAACCCTACTTAATTAAAATCCCCAGACATTACGTCTCTCTACATGCTGGATTTATGATAAGGCAGTTATTTTGTTAGATTTTGTTTGTACAGGAATTAGTTATATGAATGAGCTCTAATTCATCTGCTAGGAAAGGAGCCCCGCCCCTATAAGATATATTGGATCTAACTGTCAATGAATATCTGACACCCAACTCCTGCATGAAGACAGAATCAAGAGAAACAGATGCTGAGAGAGGGATAGTGAACAAAAACTTGATTATTTCAGAAACCATGCAGCATTTTCAATTGTTTGTATTTATAAAGTTTCTTATTTCAGAATGATGAAACTTATATTAAATTTTCATTTTCAGGATAGTTAGGAATCGGTTCAGCCAAATCCTGCAAAAAGTGCTAGGATCCGGCCAAATCCTGAATTGAAACCCGCATTAGTTTATCCCTTGAATTAATGCCGTGTATCACAACCACAAAATAATGTATTACAAAAAGTTAGCATGTGTATTAAGGTGTGCAGCATAATTTCTTACCCCAAAGAGTAATAGCACAGAGGGAGCTTTTGGGCAATTTGATTGACTTATTTCTGGGTACCTGGACTATGCATCAGTGCCTTTTTACAGCCAACCCAACTGACATGGGCTGGTTGGTTTTAATGAGCTATTAAAAATGGTGTCAGAGTTTTGAAAGCACCTCACATACTACTATTCATTTACACCACCTAAACTGGAACACAAAGAAGAATATGGGGCAAGCCGAGAAGGCAAAATAATTACTGATGTAAAATGCAGAGTAAATATATTGAATGTAAAAGCGGCAGCACCGAATGCCTATTTTTCTGATGGAATTGTATACCCGATTATGAATAAAATCATCACATAAGTTTATAATATGTGGGATTGTCCATGATATACTGTGGCGTTATGGTGATGTTTAGTGGACGTTGTCATTTAAAAAAATTTTTTTACAGGCTTTTATAAACATTGTCTGTACCGCTGAGCTGACTTGGAAGGGTTGTTTTAATGGGATGTTCTATTTCTGTTCATGATGTTCCTTTGTAGAGTAATTCACAACTAAAATAAGATTATCAGGAATGCTAAAATTGGAAACCTTTCCTTGATTTACAATGGTTACAACAGTTCACAGGCAGACAGGGAACTTTAGCAGTATAGCATGCTTGAAAAGCAATGACCATGCACTGAACTGACCCATTTAAAAGGACTCAAATTAATGGGTAAGGTAAGCAACTCTTGCATTTACATAATGGGGTCAAGGTGACTTATTGCGCTGATTTGCACTAGGATACCAGACCTAGTTACTAGTGATGAGCGGGTCGGGTTTTTCACGACCTGCACCTGCCCTCACGCGCCTACCGACGTCCTTTTATAGACCAGCGGATTACGTCACAAAAGGGGCGGGGTGAGCAGGCACATCTTCTATAAAAGAAGAACCCGGAAGTTGGAAGCAATGTGGCGGACGGGGAGTGGGAAAGAGAGTGCGGGGTCGGCCCAAACCCGTGGGTATAGGGCCAGCCAGCAGATCACTAATAATTACATAATGATGAGTGTTAAAGGACAAAAGGCCTGTTTACAGTAAGTGGGTCAAACCCCCCACCTCTCACACACACACACTGGGGCTGATTTATCAACACTGGGCAAATTTGCTCATGGGCTGTTACCTATAGCAACCAATCAGTGACTAGCTTTTTAAAGCCAGCTGCAAGAAGAACAATGAATGCAGTAATCTAATTGGTTGCTATAGGTAACAGCCCATGGGCAAATTTGCCCAGTGTTGATAAATCAGCCCCACTGACTTATTTCACTGGACTAGTGCTCCTCTTTGGAAGAAAATGTACTGGCCTGGGAAAGTTACTTACCTTGCCTGTGTCTTTCACAAAGACTTAAACACATACGTTTGCTATAAAATCAAATATGTTACTCTAATAAGCAGATTTAAAGTTGACCATATGTGGCTCCTTCAGTCTGAGTCGGCAGCTAATCTGCCCATGTATGGGGCACTACAACAGGCCAATATCTGACTGAATATCAGCCATATAATGATCACACTGGTTTAAAAATCTTGTTGGGGTAATCCTCACTACAACATCTTCTATTCACATCATTGTCATCTGTTTTTTGGCCCTAGAACTAAACCATAGAATCGGATCGATTTTACCCAAGGTGGGAATATAAGAGAAAGATTGTATCTCCAGCTAAAGTCTGCTGAGGAAAAATGTACTTCATTTCATTGAATTGGGTACTCCACTCCAGAGAATAAGGCAGTTCTTGTCCATTAAAATAATTACATTTTCAATAGTATCTTGATAGGTGCGGTTTGTTTGGGGAGGGCTAGTTTACAGGGCTTCATGCAAAATGTTGTAGGCAGTATACATTTTGTGTTGTGACTTGGCTAAATATCCACGATATTATTATATACATGCTTTTTATTCTGGTGATCTGCATGCTTATTGTGCACAGTTTAAGCACTCAGTCGCTGACATTTACACAACAAATATTTACCAGAACTGAAATGGGGCCTAGGAAGGAGGAGAAAGGTTGGGGCTGTAAAAAACATAAATGGCTTCTGCACCCTATAACTAACCGGAGGTTCAAGTCTAATTATTTGCAGGCATTATTCAACTGCATGCAGCAGTTCAGCAACAGCTAGATTCAGCAACAGCTACAAGGCTGCAAGGATGTCCTCTGTACTTTTATCATAAGCATAGGCCACGCTCAGGGGCGTAACTACAGGGGCCCAGGAGGTACAGGGGGCCCCATGAGGCTCTCATTGATGAGCAATTTCAACATATATTGTTAAAACAGGACAAACACTGGATATGTTGGGGGCCCTAAAATTAATTTGCTGTGGGGCCCAGCAACATCTAGTTACGCCACTGGCCACGATGTCAGAATTTCCTTTCAAGCTTCTCTGGCCTGTATTAAAATCATTGCAGTAAGATGCTGTATCATAATAAATCATTTTTATATTCATGGTACCTTAAGTGAGTAGTGCTTTTTTCGCTTACACTTATGGCTAATGAAATTATCTGTAAGATATCTGAACTGGGGATGGACCAAATCCAGGATTCGGTTTGGGATTCGGCCTTCAAATCTGCATATGCAAATTATGAGCAGGGAGGGAAATCGCGTGACTTTTTGTCACAAAACAAGGAAGTAAAAAACGTTTTCCCTTCCCACCCCTAATTTGCATATGCAAATTATGATTCAGATTTGGCATTCTGCCAAATCCAAAATAGTGGATTCAGTGCATCCCTAATCTGAATCATGTATGTTACAATGTTATGTTGTCTGCCTGAAACCTGCTGGCTGTATTGCATCATACTGCTGGGTCAAGCTCTCCTTAAAGGGGTGGTTCACCTTTAATTTAACTTTAAGTATGTTATAGAATGGATAATTCTAAACAACTTTTTAATTGGCCTCATTTCTTTTATTTTTTTTTAATAATTTGCCTTCTTCTTCTGGCTCTTTCCAGCTTTCAAATGGGGGTCACTGACCCCATCTAAAAACAAATGCTCTGTACGTCTTCAAATGTATTGTAATTGTTACTTTTTATTACTCTTCTTTCTATTCAGACCTCTCCTATTCATATTCCATTCTCCTATTCAAATCAGTGTATGGTTGCTAAGGTAATTTGGACCGTAGCAACCAGTTTGAGGAAATTTTAAACTGGAGAGCTGCTGAATAAAAAGCTAAATAACACACAAATCACACATAATAAAAAAGGAAAACCAATTACAAACTGTCTCAGAATATCACTCGCTACATCATACTGAAAGTTAATTTAAAGGTGAGCAACCACATTAATAACGTTGGCGCACAAATAGTAGCAGATTGAAAGTCTAATGCCTTCAGCAATCTCTCTGTGTCAACAAGCCCTAAGTGACACACACAACTGTCATTTTTAACAAACATTCATATTTTACAGCTTTATCTGGGGCCATATAAGGGTAAGGTCACACTAGGCGTTTCGGGGAGATTTAGTCGCCTGGAGACTAATTGCCTTATCTCCCCAAAATCCTTCCCTCACTCTTGCGCTGGCTAAAATGAAAAATCACTGGCGCTAAGCACACTTGGCGATTCGTTTTCCGAAGTCGACCGAAGTTTCCTCGTGAGGCAACTTCGGAAACCGAATCGCCGCGTGTGCTTAGCGCCGGCGATTTTTAATTTTAACAAACGCAAGAGTGAGGGAAGGCGTCCGGGGAGATTGGTCGCCGCAAAGACGAGGCGATTAGTCGCCAGGCGACTAAATCTCCCTGAAACGCCCAGTATGATCTTACCCTAATAATATAAAGGAAAACAAAACTATAAGAGTTCTATGGTAACACTCCCAGAGCTTCCTGAATATCACCGTATCCCCTACCCCAAGGACATACAAACAAGCTTTGCTGAAGAAAAGTGTAGTTTGGGCTGCTAACTGGAAATATATACTATTTAGCTGATCTGTTGAGCTTGGAATACACCAGACTGCATTCGTATCACAACCGATGTGATGGCAAAGATGGGAACAATTAACTGATTAGCTAAGAATTTGGCTGGAGGCTTTTGCCGTTTTGCAAGCAAGGGAGGCAGCAAAAAAGGTTCTAAAAGCAGCTAAAAAAGTAAAAGTAGCAGCTGCAATAAACATGGCCTCTCGGGGATCTAAAAATCTCTCTCGGGGATCTAAAATCATTAAGCGTGCATGTAGTCCAGATACAGGAATGCACAGACCATGTCATACAGGCTATTGACATCTCAATAGTATTCTGTTTTGCTTGCCAACAGGGACTGCCACATGTGCAACTCTCCTTGTCTGCTCCCCCCCCCCAGTGTAGTAGTAGTTCATTGTGCACATGGTTGTCATTAAGCTGCAGCTTCTATCACAATATTACTAAAACTAGAACTGCTCACTGTCATAGGATTGTGTGTGTGTCAAAACAAAATTTATGATGCAGGAATACAGTTTATACTTCTGTAGTGTACACTTGTGTGAATGCACAGACGGGCAGAACATTTCAGAATGTACCATATCTGTGCATGGGTAAAAGGCTGTGCTGCTTTCAGTGGCCAGAGTTAGAAGGGCCACAAACACTGGTCAGGGAGTTCCAGTCTAAACCAAGTGGCCCTCCAAGTACTGTATACAGGGGGTAGACAAATCACATAAATGTACACAGAAATCACATCAGGACAAAGAGCTTAAGTACTATGTGGTTAGAGACATAGTAGGAAAGAAGGTCCCTGCCCCGAGAAGCTTACAATCTACAGGGGAGTTTGTACTTCTGTAGTGTACTGTTCTGTAGTGTGAAGTAAGGGCTTTCAGCATGGCTTCATTTAGTGGTTCAGGAGTCTGTGGCAAAACACAAGTATATACAAATACAAGCAACTAGCACTATGACATAATGTAAAAGTAGGTATTGCATAATTACTTCACGGTCATTATTTTATGGTTCAGGAGTCTGCAGCAAAACCCATTTGTGAGGCCCTACAGTATGCAGCGCTTTCCAAGCTCCAGCCTTCAACTTTTAACTACAATTGCCAGGGCCCTGGTAATGCAAGGGATTGTAGTTGAACAATAGCCGAAAGGAAATGAGCTGAAAGCTCTGCTTCATCTTGTCTGGAATGCATAGGCCCGTCCCACATATTATTCTTCTGACAGCCACAAGCTCTGCCTGCATCATCAAATTTTGGGGTGCAGCACAGAGCTTTGCTACAAAATTCCTGATTGCCAATTCTGTTATATATGTGTGGCCCTAGGAATACAATAAGGCCAGCTCTGGATGCAGGGAAACTGGGCTCAAAGTACTCGTACACCTCTGTGCAGCAAGCTGCTCTAGACTAGGTAAAAGTGGAGCAAACACTTAAGGACTTTGAAACAGAACATCATTTGAGCCAGAACTGGCCCTTTTCCAGGATCTAAGGGAACATAATCATTAGCCACACGCCCAGTGTACTAATGGTTGAGACACAAAGGAGCTGATTAAGTAAGTTCCATGGTGAGTGGAACTCTTGAAGCTAGGAATACATTCCATGGATTGGATGTGAGAGCATGCAAGATCTGAATATGTCACCCACACAACACCGGTGCATATAGCCCTCCTTCGGGTCGTTCATAGTTAACCCTCTACCCCTGCATGTAATAATAGCTATGCCAAGCATGCACAATTAAAAAGTTGAGCCCCATAACCCGTAAAAAGTAGGAAGATGCTTCTTACCTCTCGAAGGCATATCTGAGGAGCATGAAGACCAGAGCCAGGGGGATAGTGACATACAGCTGGGACGGCGACACTGCCCCAGTTCCTTCTTCATTTTCCAAGTCGTCCCAAGTGTAGTTACAAGGCAGCCAAATCCTGTCCCACCAAAACCAGTCGCTTACAGTCTGAAACATCCTAAAGAAGCAAGGAGAGAATCCGGCACGTCAGAAAGGGAGAGGCAGAGAGTGGCAGTGCTGAGCTTGCGGCTCACCCGAACCCTCCTTTCCTTCACTAGACACTAATAGGTCACGCTCTGAAGTTGTTACAAGGGGAGTCCTGTGACTGACAAACTACAAAGAAAGGGGAAGTGATTCATTCTGGACTCTTTCCCCTCTCCTCTAACTTTTTTTTTTTTTTTTTTTAAATCCAGCTTTATAAAGAGAGCCTGTCGGAGGCAGTGCAATGGCAGAGAATGCAGAGGGCATGTGCTAGATGGGTCTGCCACATCCTGCTTCACAGTCTCTTAAGACAAACATTCTCTTGTTTGGCAGAAGCAGCTGGAATGCGTCGGAACGGGGCAGTTTAACCCCCTCACTCCCAGAGATAATCAACACTACCGTACTGCTGGATCTTGCCCTCTACTTTAAAAAAGAATTAGTAAAAGAGCTGCTCTATAGTCAATGCCATGGGTGTGCCGTTAAACGAAGGCATAGTGGTATCAACAGAACTGCATCTGTCTCTCTATAGTCTGTTCGGTTACACAGTACAGTAACTGCAATAGCCAAGGAAATTACTACAAGTCTGTGGATGCCAGCATGGCAATATACTGGCAGCCTTCCTGGCAAAGAAGTGGTCACGTGACATTGGGTTACACGCTGGCGTTTTCACCCTGCTTAAATCAGACTGCTGAGACAGAGCAACAGGTAGTGACCCTTCAGACATGGGTCTGCCTAGGTATCAGTAGCACGAGGGGCAACGCTCCACCCACTTTTCATGAGGCTTCTGCTCCTCCAGCGGGTCTGTAACAGCGTCGTCCTGACTCTGGCACTTAATGGGTTTAGCATGAGCAATGGAAATGTCTCTGAATGGCAAGCATCCAAGAGTCCCACCCCTTGCAGCCAGACAGCCAATGAGAAGTGCTCAGATCATTTCTGATTGGTTGCCTGTTCCGTAAACCACTGCATGTTCCAGCCTGACTTTATTGCAACACTTTAACCCCTAAGCAGCGGTCTAAGAACAGTTATTTCACTCTCACTAACAGACCTGAAGCACAGTAAGGACCAGGCCCGGACTGGCAATCTGTGGGTTCTGGCAAATGCCAGAGGGGCTGCTGTATGGTTCCATAGAAAGTTACCATATAGTGGGCTGGTAGGGGGCTGTTTGGGCCTCTGTACTTGGAATGGCAGGGCCTATTTTGACTCCCAGTCCGGGCCTGGTAAGGACAATACATATTTTACTGGCTACTTCAACATTTTCTGTCCAGAAAGATAAATACTGGTTAACTAAGGGCCAGTCCACTTCAGTTGTTTTTTTTATTTCAATCCATTTTTATGATTTTTTGTACAGACTGTAATTTCCATCATAGGAAACATTTGTATTTACACATCCGCATCAATTCCCTTCCGTTGTTTTTAAAAAAAATAGTTTTTAAAGATTGCTCTTTATTTTGGGCAGTATTTCGGACACATGATCCATTATCCAGAAACCTCCAAATTATGGGAAGGCCATCTCCCATAGAGTCCATTTTAATCAAATAATTTAAACTTTAAAAAAAAATGATTTCCTCTTTCCCTGTAGTAATAAAACGGTAACTTGTACTTGTTTCCAAGTAAGACATAATGAATCCTTTACTGGAGGCAAAACAAGCCTATTAGGTTTAATTAATGTACAAATAATTACCTAGTAGACATAAGGTATTGTGGACCAAATTACAAAGAGATCCCTTATCCGGAAAACCTCAGGCCCCAAACATTTTTGATAACAGGTTCCATAACTGTAATATATTTACAGCAGCTTTCTTATAAACATTTGTGACCTATTTTCAGTGGTTAAAATGTTCCCTGCATCTCGGTATTCTCTGCACTGGTGGTTCGGTGGGACTCCTACTAAATTAACTCAACTTTCAGAACCAGGAGTGCACATAGCTTTCAATGACCGATTTTTATATAGTGGAATGGTATTGGAATGCTGCTTAGAGCTCCACTCTCTTTTATAAAGTAAAAAATGTATTATTAGTTTAAGCCAACTTTGAAGATTCATTTTCCACCCTCTCATGTTTCGTAGGAGTAACTCATAAGGGAGATAGGTTGGGTCACCATCTTTAAAATGTTAAAAGGCAATGTGCAATTATGGAGAGCAGCCATAGTCCCTACTGCGATTTCTTTCTCAAATGCCAGCTGTTATAATTGATACACTAGTTGCTGAAATGTTTCTGGTAATGAAGATTCTTCTGCTAAGAAATATATTAACTAATTTAACAAACTGTAACAGTTCAGTGAATCAGTAACTTGGCTATAGGGAAATTAGTGTGTGTGTTAGTGTGTGTGGGGTTGATCAATAAAAGCACATGCATTGTTCAAGAAGAAAATGGTTAAAAAACATAAAGCCTCCCCCCCCAAAAAATGGATTTCTGGTGTTCTATCTGAAAACTTTTGAACTGAAAAATAGTACAGGTATGGGACCTGTTATCCAGAATACTCGGGACCTGGGGTTTTCCGGATAACGTATCTTTCCGTAATTTGGGTCTTCATGCCTTAAGTCTACTAGAAATTCATTTAAATATTAAATAACCCCAATAGGCTGGGTTTGCTTCCAATAAGGATTAATTATATCTTAGTAGGGATCAAGTACAAGCTACTGTTTTATTATTACAGAGAAGAAGGAAATCATTTTTAAAAATTTGGATTATTTGGATAAAATGGAGTCTATGGGAGACCGTAATTCAGAGCTTTCTGGATATCGGGTTTCTGGATAAGGGATCCTATACCTGTACTAGTAAACTGTCGCTTTAAACTGCTTTAGGTCTTTCCACCACCCAGATACTCCTTTACAGTATATATATATATATATATATATATATATATAAAACTAGAGGGAATGGTGCACACAAAACCAAATAGCATCTGCCCGGGTGCAGGTGAGGAATAATCATATAATACAAAAAATGCACCGCACTCCAGGGGCTTGTGAAAAATGCAAAAAGATGTGGTTTATTCGACGTTTCGGCTACCAAACCGGAGCCGTCATCAGGAGCTCCTGATGACGGCTCCGGTTTGGTAGCCGAAACGTCGAATAAACCACATCTTTTGCATTTTCACAAGCCCCTGGAGTGCGGTGCATTTTTTGTATTATATATATATATATATATATATATATATATATATATATATATACACACACACACACACACACACACATATATACACACTTTATATACACCTGTTATAGGACCTGTTATCCAGAATGCTCCGGATAAAGGGGTTTTCCGTAATTTGGAGCACCATACCTATAACTTAAACATGAATGAAACCCAATAGGATTGTTTTGCCTCCAATAAAGATTATTTATATCTTAGTTGGGATCAAGTACAAGGTACTGTTTTATTATTATACAGAAAACATTTTTTAAAAAAAAATATTAATTATTAGATTAAAACGGAGTACATGAGAGATGGCCTTCCCGTAATTCGAAAAGGTTTCTGGATAACACTTTTCCAGATAACGGATTCCACCACAGAAATACTGTCCGAAATAAAGGGCAATTTTTTAAAAAAATATTTCCGGTCTACCATTTAAATTGGTTGTTCACCTTTAAATTAAACTTGAAAGAGTGTGAAGAAGGTAAATAATTGAAAAACGATACAAATTAAATAATGAAGACCAACTGAAAAGTTGCATAGAACTCAATATTCTATAAATATACTAAAAGATAACTTAAAGGTGAACCAACCCTTCAGAAACAACTGAAGAATGGAATATTTGACTTCTGTGCCACATTTCATTCTCTGTTATACCTACCACCTGGCTAGGCTGCAGCAAGAGTGTTAGCATCACACTGTTCTCCTGCTGAACTAAGAGGATAGGGTTATTTTTCTCTAGTGGCCTTGTATGCTTCTTACAGTATTATTAAAGGAAAAGGAAAGGTATAAAGTAAGTAAGTTTTATCAGAAAGGTCTATATAAAAACACCAGTAAACCCTCAAAGTAATGCTGCTCTGAGTCCTCTGTCAAAAGAAACACAGAAACTTTCTTTTTATTGTGTACACATGGGCTTCTGTATCAGACTTCCTGTTTTCAGCTTAAACCTCCAGGGCAGGGCTTGAGCATGCTTAGTTTGCTCCTCTCCCCCTCTCTCCTCCCATCCCTGCTGTAATCTGAGCTCAGAGCTGTAAGTGAGCAGGGAGAGACTCAGGCAGGAAGTGGTGTCACACCAAGTTTATATGGCAGCTGCTATCCTAAACAAACAGGGACAGTGTCTAGAGCTGTTTACTCAGGTATGATAAAGCATTTTGCAGAATAAATATAGGGTTCTATCTTGCACTATTGTGGCTAATCTGTTGGCAATAAACTGTCTCGGAGCTTTCCTTCTTCTTTTACTTGCTAATAAGGGGGCATCCACCTAAAAAAAGCTTTTGCAAAAGGTACAAAAATGTAATTATAAGCAACTTTCCAGCATATATTAACATTTTCAATAGATTTAAAGTTATTTGTATACGTAATTGCTTCTAAAAGCAGTGTCTGGCTGTTTATATTCACTGCACTGCTGGTTATGACTACTAAAACAATGTAGCAGAAACCATCTAATTATGAGAAATGGTAGACAGGATTTTTTGTCACCCATGTGAAAACAAATCTGGGACAGGGGACAAAAGACATAAAAATTGCCACTGAAGAGCATTGGATTCACTGTATTGTTGCTGGTTCACACCCTTTATTATTCAAAAATGTATCAATGAGCCTTTTCAAGAGGTAAAATATATGCAGTGGCAGGGATACACCGATTTTTGGGTGGATTTCCCATTTAAGTAAAATATGTCAACAAAATAAACAAAACAAAGCAAACTACAATATACAGTATATTATCATTTTCATTGGGCACTGAAAAGATGCCCACAGACTCCAATTGATGAAAAAAATGGTCACATATAAAAAAAAAAGATTAACCCATCACTACACACAATGCATCCTAGCTTACTTTTGCCCAAAGGTAAGATACTGATTAGTTTGCAGAGCCCACCTCCATGGGCAGATAATGAAGGCTAAAATGATTTGCTGGGCAACTGTATATTCATTTATCTGGGAGAGGATGGACACAAAGTAACCTTAGCAAAGACCTGAATGTAACAAGTTAAGGCGGCCATAGACGCACTGATATAATTAGTTTGAATCATCTTTATTACAATATCCGGTGCGTGTATGGTGGGAGACAGGGTGATCTTGTCGATCAAGCAAGGCTAAAAATTTTGATCGGACATCTTTGACAGTGGCGGAACTACCGGGAAGCAGGGGGTGCGAGCGGGCCAGGGCCCGCACCCCCTCAGGGCCCCCCCGGCAGCTCACCCGCCACTGACAAAGCGGCCAAATCCGGCCGTACGGAGGGGGGCGGGGCCCGGCTGCGCGTCACGCACCAGGGCCCGCCCCCCTCTAGTGACGCTACTGATCTTTGAAGGTTCCCAAACATTGTAATGTTAATGCTAAATCATCAGATAGATAGAGTGGACAAAAGATCTTTCATCCGACCAAGGGTCGTGGGAAAGATCGTAATTGTAGCGTGTATGTTCACCTTAAAGGAACAGTTCAGTGTGAAAATAAAAACAGGGTGAATAGATAGGCTATGTAAAATAAAAAATGTTTCTAATATAGTTAGTTGGTGAAAAATGTAATATATAAAGCCTGGAGTGACTGGATGTCTAATAAAACAACCAGAACATTACTTCCTGCTTTTCAGCTCTATAACTCTGAGCTAGTCAGCGACTTGAAGGAGGGCCACATGGGACATAACTGTTCAGTGAGTTTGCAATTGATCCTCAGCTTTCAGCTCAGATTCAAAAACAACAGATATGACCCATGTGCCCCCCTCTCAAGTCTCCGATTGGTTACTGCCTAGTAACCAGTCAGTGTAAACCAAAAGAGGTGAAAAGCAGGAAGTAGTGTTCTGGCTATTATGTTAGACATCCAGTCACTCCAGCGTTTATACATTACATTTTTGGCTAACTATATTAGAAACATTTTTTATTTTACATAGCTTATCTATTTACTCAGTTTTTATTTTTACACTGAACAATTCCTTTAACTTGTATTCTCCTTGCTTGTTTAACCAGTGGTAGATATTTACACAGTGCCCTGTTGATCATTCGTGATTCATGCCATATGACTGATGACAAAAGCAGAAATCAAGACATGCTGCTCAGAATACATTTACAGCAAATAAAGTACACACACAACTTTCTTATTGTTTCTCTGCCGTCTATGGACAAATATTATTAATTTCTGTCTCTGGACAAGATGAATTTCCAGTCACATGTTTCAATAATTTCATAAACTTGTTTGCTTTATTACTGTGCCAGTTTACATGACGGTTTGTATTACTAAAGCACTCTGGTTGTATTTGTGTTGAGTGCATTCACAGCTCATGTTAGATTCTGTGTCTGTATGCTACTGTCTGTGACCCAAAATGATTTCTTATACAGAATACAAACAGTTTTCCATGAAAGCCCCTCATCATTATTGGAAACAACTCTGACTTTGCTGAATAACGGAGGTGCTACATATATCTTTCATCAGTTTGGTCACCCTAATCTGGACAATTACAAACATTTCTCAAATGATTGGTTTTATAACTAGTCTCACTTGTTCTTCCAAGGAAATTCCAGTGGACTTCAAGTCAGTTAGCAATTACAGAATTTAAGAAACAATTAGACTAAGCTACTATTCTAATCTATTCTGATTATATCATACCATTTATTTTGTTAAAGAAATTGCAGTCAGGGCTGTTCTACAACTATGGTTGCCATAGTTAAAAATTAAAAAAATACCGGCCTTCCTATTTATTTATCTTTTTTCCCTATTAATAACATTGGGATAAACCATCATTTTTACCGGCCAGGATGCTAATTTATCTACACCAGAGGGTGGTTCCACAAGGGATCACTTTCTCTGTAGATTTAACTTCAATACAACGTCCAGACCTGATTCCAAGGACAGGCAGTCTGGTTCCCTGTCAATAGACCATCCTAAAATCTTTTTACATTTCTTAAAATTCAGAACATTTGTTGTTGATGACGATGGCACATTTACTTCTACTTCTGAAACCGCTGAAACTTTTCTCAAAGCCTTTTTCGAAATCTCTCTGCTTGTTGAACCAAGTAATACCTGTACTAAATTGGCCATGCTCACAAACATACACAAACCAATGGTCAAATGGAGCCAACAAACCGAACTTTGGAACAGTATATACTACGTTTTTACACCTATTTACAAGACAACTGGTAACTGCTCCTAAATTTCGTTGGGTTTATTACATTTAACCCAAGCAGACATCCTGCCCGGTTACCGGATATCCCCAAGGTTTGTTTACCTGCTGCTCAATTAATTTTTGAATTTTTAACCAACAATATATAGATTTTAAAACAACTATACACCGAGTACAACACAAAACATTACAGGCCAAGTTATTTCCAGAGGCCATGAACAGAATAGCTGCAGCAGAGGGGCATTCTAGATGGTAAATGTACCAGGTCCCATCTCTAAAGGGCAGGTTAAAATTTTTACACATCAGCTTATCTTTTTTACAGATGCTATTATAGTTCTGCTGGTCGACTCTGTACAGCAATATATGAATCATTCTTTCTGGGGGAAGAGGAAACTCATTTTGCTGATTTTATGACTAGAAGAGACTAGCAGTTATCAAGGAGCGATTATGTTCCAGCATACACCATTATACCATTTTTAAGAAGTAGAATGTATGCTGAAAATATATATTTCATAATTCTATTTCTAAAGCAAACAAATGATTGCTTTGCTTCTAAAGTGAATTCATCCCCTATTCTTCTTCTACGCAGACTTGCCCTAGGCAACATTAATGTTCAGTGTAAGTTCAATTTATTGAACACATTCAACAAGGAGGTGTACTGTCACTTTAAGCTATGGGTGGAACAAGAAATTACACTATCTCCTCCAACACAAAATATTAATCTACAGCCCAGTCTTCCCACATGAGGACAGAAGTAGATTCTCTGTGTAACAGAATCAGAGACAGAGCGATCTGAAGCCTTACACTTCAATCAGCGAGACATATGTTATTAAAAATCTATTCATAAAATGTACTGTAAAGTAACATTTAGGATTACACAAGGCAAATAGGGGCATAATTGTGGCTATATCATAGATGCTGCTCCAAGGCTGAATCACATGATGGACACTCAGCAACTGCCGGAATAGCCAGTCATCGTTATCTTTTTTTTTGCACTATGTTGGGAGTCAGAGTATAACCTGTCAGCATTTATTTAAGTTTCCTGTTAAAAAATTAACCTTGTCCTTTTTTCTTTTCTTCAGGATCACACAGTGTGCAAAAGCATTTGGAAACATTGCCTCACATTGCAGTGTTTTGTGACAGTCAGCTGAAAAGTGAGGACATGATCAGGTTATGTTTGGGAGCATGAGACTAAAAAGGTTTAAACAGTTGAGATGGTTTCAATGTTTGCCTTAGAAGGCTGGGATGTATTCCAGTAATTCTTTACTTTATTACACAGCTGCAAAATAAATCCCCAAAGCAGAATAACTTTACAATATGGAACATCCATGCAGTCCAGAGGTTAAAGGGAGATTATCAAAAGGGCATAAACAAACAAAACACTGAAAAGCGAGTATCTAATTAGATGCGTGCCGATAAAACAAATATTTTTTTTACCAAATATAACCAATTTGGTTGCGTACGAAAGTCATAGGATTCTGCTAGTCTGTAAAGCAGATATGAAGGGGTGTTCAGCTGGCCTCACTAATTATTAGTTTCAAGCCTAGGAAGATAAGGAAAAAGCGATGCTATAATCACAAGCTTTCATTTTTTTTTATAATTTATATTCTTATCTCCTGCACTTTTTTATGTTAACTCAGACAGTTGTGATTTGAGACAGAGAGTGAAATAGGATCACTGACCACTTTTGTGGGGTGAGACTGACCTAGAAGTCAATTGGCCAAGAGGTACTTGCACCCAAAACAACTACCTCTTTCCCAGACTCTCACTGGCCCCTCAACCACTGCAGCGGCAAACCAATACACAGCACCACAAGCTGCTATTGTTTGCCCTTTCCGAAACCAGGGTGGCTGGGAGCAAAGTCTACTATTTGGAAATTTAATTTATATATTTTTTTTGCTCCCCCCCCTGCAACTGCACCCTAGCTGCCTTCTAGTTGAAGTATTGAGGTTGAAATATTGTTTTCTCTAGTCTTTTGTCTAGAATTTAACAGATATTTATATTACATCTTTTGTTTCAGAAAATATGAAGCACAAGCATATGTGGCAAGGAGAATAGGAGAATAATTGGAAGGTGTTATGAACATTGTTATTCTTTAAAGGGTAACAGGAATACTAGAATATATATCAAGCATTTGTAAAAGACTTTTACTTACTTGTCCCTGCATGGAGTGTCTCAGTTATCCTTTTTCCAGCTTATAAATTCTACAAAAACAAAAAGACAAATAAAGATGGCTTAGCTCCAGTGTTATCAATGTATCTGCAAATCAGTAACTCTGCTTAGTAACCAGTGTCTGTAGATGATTAAAATGTTAGCGACAGGAATGTGAACACAGAAAGATAACATATGCATCAACAGTAGAAATAACATGATAGCAAGTTAAGTAGGAGCAGCCATGTTGCCTCCATCACTCCCTATCCTCAAACTTGGCACTACAGAGAGAGAGAAAATTGGCCATAGGATTAGAAAAAAAAAATAAGGAATTTCAGAAAATATTTAGCAGGTATAATCTTTTAACATAGCTTAAAACTTTAGCTGATGTTCCAAGGCATTAGTACAGAGTTGAAAAGAGTATTCTTTTGGAGAAGTTTATTATTTCACCTTCCTATTTGGAGTAGTGCCCCTCCATCTTCTGATTATCTATTATTTACCTTTTCTATCTAGAGTTTTTTTTGTTAACATAGGGCCATGGCACACAGTTGAATCTGCAATACTACATGTGACAAATCTCCCCAAAAAATCTTTCCACAGAATAATACTAAGATCGCTGCAAGTAACACCTATCAGGCTTAATCGAGGGAAAATGTAGAGAGAGGTTTTCCACGATTAAACCAGATCACCAAGTGATAGGTTTAATCTCAGGACAAAGCCTTACGGTGCTACTTCTAGCCAGCTACATGTCGCAGCTACAAGAATACCCTGCTTTAAGGGGGCCATACATGGGCAGATTAAAGGGGACCCGTCTCCCAAAAAAATTATTCAAAATCCTATTTTATCACATTAGTCAAGCAAAATGAACTTTAATTACACTTTTCTGAATCTTTCTTCCTTCAGTCTGGGATTTCAAAATTATAGCAAGCAGGCAGGAGCCATTTTGTGGACACTGTTATTAAGACAAGCCTTGTATCATCTCAGAATCTTGTTTGTGCACCAGAATAGGGGATCTGATGTCCACCCCCATGCCCTGGCTACACAATTAAATGGTGAAGAGAACGGGGGAATGCGGGGAGAGCAGTGACATCTAGGAAGTGCTGAATGGAACGTGAAAGTAATTGTCTGCCCCACCTCTATGCCCATGGCATAGAGGAGTGGCAGACAATATTTGATTGACAGCTGAGATGTTTAAATTAACTTACAACAGCTACGAATGCTTTAATAAAAAATATAAATTGGATTTCATGTTTTATTTGAAAAGGACTTTTATTATACAGATTTTTCTGTCTGGGTGACAGGTCCACTTTAAAGTGTTTTAGACCAATTTGGCAGCTTATCTGCCCATGTATGGGGTTCTCCAATGCGTCTTCCCGATCAATATCTGGCCACGATATAGATCAGGAAGGTTTAATTTTTCAGGCGATTAACCCTTCAAAGCCCATTGCTCTTCGTTGTAATTCGGATTAAATGCTCAATATAGCCCTGATGTTGGTGGGCATATAGGGGAAAGATACACTAGTTTGGTGATGTTGCCAAATGAGCGGATCTTATAGTGTATGGCCAGCTTTAGACAATACAGGTATGGGATTCATTATCCTGGAAACCGGTTATCTAGAAAGCTCCAATTACGGAATGGCCATCTCCCATAGACTCCATTTTATCCACATAATCCAAATTTTAAAAAATGTATTTCCTTTTTCTCTGTAATAATAAAACAGTACCTTGTACTGGATCCTAACATATAATTAATCCTTATTTGAAGCAAAACCAGGCTATTGGGTTTATTTAATGTTGAAATTATTTTCTAGTAGCCGTAAGGCATTAATATCCAAATTACAGAAAGATAAGTCCCGGGCATTATAGATAACAGGTCCCATACCTGTACTGAGAATTGTCTCTGCTAGCAAGACATCTGTGTATTTAAGCAGAGACAATTCTCAGTAGTGTCTATGATAGGGTATTTTTTTGCTATAGAAAGAGCTGCTCACTCTTGTAGAAACTAATTCCATAATAACGAACCACACCAGTCAATAACTTCCCTGGGACAGCTTTGAAGAATTACTTTGAAAAAAGCCAGGGGGCTTAAGAGCCAAAAAGAGGTGGAGTTATGATAAATCAAAGGGAATTTTGTTCACGTCTGAGCAAGCCATTCATAAACCCATTCATGTTTCATATTTGTGGACTTAATAAATGTTTGAGGTTCAAAATTCACTTAAAGTGTAATCAATTTTTTAAAAAAAAATAAAAATTTAATTTTAATTCCACTTGAATCTCAGGGCAAGGATGACTTATAAGAGAAGAGGGGCTTGCCTTATTAATATTAAAGGGCAACTATCCCAAAATGAAAATTTAATATATGCTTCGTCATAATGAATAAGAAACTTTCTAAATACAATCAATTAAATATTATGCATTGTTTCTGAAAATCAAGTTTCTGTTCACTATTCCTTGACTTCTTGCAGCAGTTAGCTGTCAGATGAGTGGGGGGGCTCCCTTTCCTAGCAGATGAATTAGAGCTCACTCAAATAACTTATTGCAATACAAACAAAATCTAACAAAATAACTGATTTTTGCACAAATTCTGCATGTAGAGAGGCAGGATTTCTGGTGAGCTCTAATACATCTTCTAGGCAAAAGGAGCCCCTATAAGATATATTGGATCATTCATCAGACACCCAACTCCTGAATGAAGACAGAATGAACAGAAACAGATGGGATAGTGAAGTTAAACTTGATTATTTCAGAAACGGTACAGAATTTTTAATTGTTTGTATTAAGAATGTTTTTTATTTCAGTATGCTGAAGCTATTAAATTTTAATTTTCGCAATAGTTCCTCTTTATTATTAATAAGAGAAGCCCCTCTTCTCTATTTTGCCTGTTTGCTTGGATTTTTAGGCAGACATTTATCAAAGGGTGAAAGTAAGAGTTGACCCTTCTGGAACAACGTGAAATACAGTAAATGTCACCAGTATGATGAAGGGCCAGGCTCACTGCCCTTAAACTGGCCATAGACGCAAAGATCTGATCGTACAAATCGAGGAGTGTGTGGAGAGTCCCAACATTTTTTGTTTTCAAGATCGCTCATTTGGTTGATCGGACAGGTTAAAAGATTTCTGTTGGCTGCCGATAATTTCTCTGCATGTATTGCCGATCGTACGATTTTCAGTGGGAGACTGTCACCTGCTTTGTCGGACATAACTTTCTTAAGATTGCTGTCAGGGGCAGAATATCAGATGATCTGTTCTTTTACTACTTTATTTGATCTGAATGGTTAGTGGCAGGTCGGGAGATGGGGAAGTCCGAACGAGCGAGGATTCGAACGATCGGATCTTTGCATCTATGGCCAGCTTTAGAATGGAAGCTGGATGCAAAAGAGATTGCAGGCACTTAACAAAATGTTCAGAATCATACTCCCATCTTTCCTTGGCTGGCTAATGCATTTCAAGCAAAAATCACCAGACCCAACGAGGTACAAACTGCCCTCTGTGCCACTAGGCTTAATCAGACAAACTGAATCTATAGACCTGTGCATACATAAAGATCCTGGAGCTCTATCCACCCATTATTAAACTGGCCCTGATTACAGTACATCTCCAAATAGTTTTATTGTTGTTATTCATATGGCTGTATTGTCTCTAGTAGGCTGTACAGGGTAAACTTACAACACAGAAGGAGTTACAATACAGAAAATTAGAGCAAGTAATAGGTAATGGAGGAAAAGCACTGATAAGGACCCTACTTACAAGAGTTTACAATCCTAATAGGAAAAGGAGGAATGAGACGTATGGGAGATGCTGATGACCACATCTACCAATTATGCATTCTTTTATTCGTGCTCCTGCCACTTGTTCCTACCAGCTTGAGCTTGTATAAAATAGATTTTCCCTTTTGTATACCCACCGATAGCATGTATTTATTTTTTAGGTACATCAATGGTCATGTCTTCACTGTAAAGCCATGCATGGAGTATGACCTTATACTATTCATTAACTTGCTTTAAAGAATGCAGTTCGTTGTGCTGAAAGAACAAGGAAAGCCACCACTCAATTACTTTGTATATTTGGACAAACAGCCCCCTTTAATACTATTTGCTAAACTTTCTGTGAGGAAATAAATCCGCTTGCCATAGTTACGCAGTGGTACTCCAAGAACTCCAAAAATCACTAGAAGAGCACAAGCACTTATGGTCAAGGTATGTGCAACTTAATGACGGCATTCCGGGCCTTTGAGAAACAATAATACAAAAACCAAAAAAATGACTATTTCTCATTAGTGAACCATTGATTCTAACAGAATCTGTGATTTGTCCAGAAGGATAGCAAGCAATCCACTGCTGCATTTAAAATGCAGTCCTGACATTTTATGGTGCAGCTCCCCAGAACTCATATTCCTTTACCTCATATGTAATAATAATGTACTAAGTTTGTCTAGTAGCAGTAACCCATAGCAACCATTTGTTTCTCCCCCTGAGATTCTTACCCTGTTCAATTTACTTGAGCAAAAAATACTTCCCTTTTGGACATGTGCTCATTCAGTTAAGCTTATGTATAAAAGGTACATAAAACTAGCTAAACTTGAGGGCTTGAGTAGGCCTTCATATTAAAACCTTATAAAAAAAAAAAAAAACCAGGGACAGCTTCAAGTTCCAGACTCTTGTTTGCTAGCATTTGTTTATTTAAATGGGTATGTGAGAGCCCTTATTTGCTTTTTGGCTTTGAATCTACAACAGTGCTGTCCAACTGGCAGCCTGTGCCCTTGTGTGGCCCCCACTTGAAAGTCTGCCTGCTGTGACTGATTACCTTGTGTACGTTTTAAAATGTATCAGTACTGAGATTAACTGGCTCCTGCATTAGGGCAGAGACACACATGGAGATTCAGTCACCCAGCCACAAATCGCCTCTACTTCGGGCGACTAATCTCCCCGAAAAGCCTTCCCACCAGCTAGAATTGAAATCGCTGGCAGGATGGCACTCGGAACAATTTGTTTTCCAAAGCCTCCAGAAGTTTCTTCATGAGGAAACTTTGGGCGACTTCGGAAAACAAATCGATCCGAGTGGGAAGGCGGGAGATTAGTCGCCTAAAGAAAAGGCGATTTGGACGCTGGGTTAATCTCCCCTTAATAGCATTGTGTGCCTCTACCCTTATATACACCTCAAATTCAGACAGTTTCTGAATTTCAGAGAATCTGAAGATTCTGCACTGTTCAAGCCTTTAAACCCCCCCCCCCCGTACTATTCATTCAGACTCAGGCAAAGACTGAAACTGCCTACCTAACACCTCATACAAACTACAGGAGGGGCATGAGCCTCGTGTCACTGTATGTAGCACAGTATAAACTGTTCATCTTGGAGTCATGATAGGTTTCCCTGTCTCCTGCTCGATTCTGCCTTCCCTATGCTCTCTGCGTGTGCCATACTCTGCTTGCCCAATTCTCCCTGTGTTAGGGGCCCTACGGTGTTTCATCATGTGCTGGGAGGGGTGCTATATTATCCACAGGGGAGGCATATGGATTTAAGGGTATGTCTTAATATAATTTACATTTTTCACATGAGTGATATCCCTGTGGAGCACCAACCATTTGGTTTTTTGGTGTGCTACCACCATTAATGTGGATCTTATAAGTTCTTGTGGTAACATTTGTGTGGTTTAAAGTGGGTGTAGTTTAAAAACAGGGAGTGGTCAACAGTGGCTTCCATTATCAGCTCTCCACCGCATAGGCGGAAAAAATTCCAGTCCTCGGTTCCACAGAAGTTGGATAGCACTGATCTACGGCTGAATAACTTAATCAGTAGAATTTGGCTTAGCCACAGTCCCCATCACTTTATATTGCAAACAGTACAGGCCTGGAAATGGGTACAGGGCAGCAAATAAAAAACATTGCAAAATGAGTGGGTGGTTTCTCTCTCCTGTAGACTTTCTGATTATCAAAAATTTAATCTAGATTGTACCTTTATACTTGCTAATTAATCATTAGTTCATTTACAGTCTTGCTCTGAAATTCTGGCAAACAAACATCAGTACTATCAACCTTTAAGCTTTTGCACATCATACAATCTAGAATAAGTTTAGATAAGATGATGAGCTTGCAATTATTAGGTTGGAAAAATCTGAAAAGGAGCATCTCTGAAAATATTTAATCATTTTAGTATATAATAAAATCATCTGAACAGGCCTTTGGTCATACTGCATGTACCTTATGCCTCGGTTATTCCCACTTCCGTTAGGACATTAATCCCCAATCCAGTTGCTTGCGAGCAACAGGTTGCTCACCAAACCCTTGTATGTTGCTTTCAGTGGTTCAAAGCTGGTGCTTATTTTTCAGTTTCCTACTTGGGGACAACTTTTGCTTCCATAAAAACCAAGTTTACTGCCAAACAGAGCCTCCTGCAGGCTGCCAGTTCACACACAAATAGTCAACATTGAACTTACTTGGCATCCCCAGAAATTTTTTTCATGCTTGTGTTGCTCCAAAACTCTTATTACATGAAAATGCTAAATTAATATTAAATAAAAAAAGCTTTGGGACTCCCTGCTTAAGGGCTAGTCCACACGGGGAGATAGCGACGCGTTTGCGGTCGCGGCGACAAAGCGCCGCGACAGTCGCCGCGACCGGCGCAGGCGACAGTTTTGTATGGGCGCCTATGTAAAAACGCCTGTGCTAACCACACGAGGCGATGCGCTTTTCAACAGTCGCCTGAAAAAGCCTGGCGAGGCATTTTCAGACGACTGTTGAAAAGCGCATCGCCTCGTGTGGTTAGCACAGGCGTTTTTACATAGGCGCCCATACAAAACTGTCGCCTGCGCGGTCGCGGCGCTTTGTCGCCGCGACCGCAAACGCGTCGCTATCTCCCCGTGTGGAATAGCCCTAAGGGCAATGACACACTGAGCTACTTGTAGCCAGCAACTTGTCGCAGCTACAAAATAGACAATTGCCCTGACAATTGTCTCTGCTAAGACAATTGTCAGGGCTAAAGCTGGCCATAGATGTAAAGATCTTTAAAAGATCTTTCCTTTATCGTGAGATCACCTTATCTCGATAATTTGACGGATTGGTCGGATTTCACTAAAATCGCTCGTTCGACCTTAAGACACTACATGCCCACCATGCGTGACTGCACCTAATCTGATACAGCAGCTCTGGGTGCAGCCAACGAAGGTGCTGATTCTGGGCCTGCATTCTTGAGAATCCACAGCATCTGACATTAGTCTAATAGCAATAAAAAGTGAGGCGACAAGTCGCCCACCATAAATAAATATAAATATATATATATATATATATATATATATATATATATATATATATATATATATATATATATATATATATATATATATATATATATATATTCCAAAGCACTCATGGCACCAGTTTTCATAAAAATCAGGACATTGTTTATTCATCCAACCACTTGTCACACAGGGACCGTCCCTTGTGGTTCAAAAAGCATAGACATGCGGTGCCTGAGTGTATTCTGTGATTGGAATGTATTGATTTTGGTGAGTACCAGGCTGACGATAATGTGAATGGCCAGTGCCAATAAACGGAAAACACACACACACACATACATACATACATACATACATACATATATATATATGCACCATACTTAAATATGTCCTTCACTGTGCAGCAGAGATGCAGATTGCAGAGTCGTTTTGCAGATGTTGCTGCACTAAAACTACGAGCATGTTATAATTTATAGTTCAGCAACACCTGGGGGGCTACAGGTTAAACATCATTAAAATATACGGAACATTCTCCATTTAGCATACATATCGTACCCCTCCATGGATTTATCAGCTAGCTACACCCAATGAATTCACTGTATGTCTCACTGCCAGCTGGGTATACAACATATTGCCCATTCCTGTTTTCCCACTGTGTATAACATACCTATATGCAGATGTTTCCCCAGTCAATGTATGAACAGAAGGCTCAGCAGGAGTGCAAATAGAAGGATATGCTGACAGAGCTGAATGCAGGCTACATATGAACAGGATCTACCCCCCAGGTGTGTTTCCCATGGCAGATGAACACACGCCCTTGTCCCAGCTTGTCAAATTCTATCTCCAGCCCCACCCACTGATGTAAGAGCTGAAAGAGGCGCAAAACTATTTCAGAAGGTAATTCTATGTGTACAGAAGAGAATCCTATTGCACTGCTAGTGTACATACGATATTTTCAGTGCTTAACAAATTACATTTAATAAAGATCGTTAAATAAAGCATGCTGTCATATATAATACAATTTAAATATATATTTGTTGGTTTCCAAACACTCTAAATCTGGAAAGCCGCTCATTTCTTGGGCCTTGCAAATCGCTCCACTTTGCCTCAACAGTGCCCCCGGCAGGACATAATGTGGAACTAAAACATGTGAAAAACAATGTTACAGGCAAACCAATTAAGGGGAGTGTTCTTTTGTTTTTAGATATTTAAGTTTGGACTTTGGTTCAGCTCCATTTATGTATTGATCAGTAATCAATGAGAAAAAAAAATGCTGTACCTTTTGTAAAGATTGCTCGACTGACCCCAGATGGAGGATGGGCAAATGGCTGGAAGAACACACTTTCTAAGGCAGGGGGTTCCCAACCATTTTTTACCTGTGAGCCACGGTCGAATGTATAAACTGTTGGGGAGCCACACAAGCAATAAAATGGCAAGAAATTCCTTGGGGATGCCAAATAAGGGATGTTTAAGGCTAATTGATAGCTCCATGTGGCCTGTTAGCCTGCAGGAGGCCCTTGATGGAGTAAACCAGCATCTTAAAACTTGAATTCAAGACAGAAATTTCAAAATGGGCAATTACTATGAAGCCACTGGGAGCAACAACAATGAGTGGACAGCAACATGTTGCTCATGAGCCACTGGTTGGGGATTACTAAGGGAATACACTTCTATAAATTAATCACATAACTTTCCTCTGTACAGTACTGAGAAATGTTGCTGAAAGTCTTGCATGCTGTATACTTTATAGCCCGGTGGTATGGTCTGGCCTCATGTTGGGATGCTTCAGTTTAGTAAATCCTTCAATTTAAATAGGGCCATATTTGTTTCAGCTGCTGGTCTTTTTTCTATTTACGAGAGTTGGGCTGCTAGCCTCTCTTTCCAAAGAAAACCGTTGAACTATTCTTTGACAACTGGCCCCCATAACTTACCACCTGAAACATAGATAAACTAGTTGGCACAAACACTATTTAACTATCCCTATAGAGGGAAAAAGGGTCCCCTGTGCAAACATGAATCCATAAATATTCCTACAAATGGCCAATGGTTCAATTTTCAATGATAAAATCAATCTTTGCAGCAATTGCAATTAACTATTAAAAACCTATCCTAGTAACCTAGTTACTATTTTCTTTAGACAGTGACCTGTGCATGCAATTACCCATTTCTATAGGTGGGATTCTGATATAGAAATGTAGCACGTTGGCATAACAACCCCCATGTTGCATTTGTTGTGTTATGCACAACTAACATCCAACTGCCTGCTACTATATGCCCATGTGACACCTCGCTTTCTTGAATTGCTGCAAGTTCCTTCTAGTGCCTACCTGATTTATTTCTAAATATTCATAAATTTAGCCTGGTCTATGTCTCTGCTAGATATAACTAAATATATTACTTAGTCTCCTTAGGAATTTCCCAGGTGGTTCTGGGCTCACTGTGGCAAATGCTAAGGGTAAGGCCACACTGGGAGTTTTGGGGAGATTTGGTTGCCTGGCGACTAATCACCTCGTCTTTCCGGCGACTAATCTCCCCAAACGCCTTCCCTCACTCTGCACCGGCTAAAATAAAAAAAACACAGGCACTAATCACATGCCGCGATTCGTTTTCGGAAGTCGCCCAAAGTTTCCTCGTGAGGCTACTTCGGAAAACGAACCACCGAGTGTGATTAGCGCCGGTGTTTTTTCATTTTAGCCGGCGCAGAGTGAGGGAAGGCGTTTGGGGAGGTTGGTCGCCGCAAAGTCGAGGCGATTAGTCGCCAGACGACCAAATCTCCCCAAAACGCCCAGTGTGGCCTTACCCTACATGTAAAGACTTTATAATCATATGATAATCTGCATTTTACATGATTATCAAAAGCTGGGCACCACACTGCAATACAACTTAGTTGAAGTACAGCCCATGCATTAACGGTCGACTTATGAAACAAACTGAAATCTGTTTACCAGCTGGTGGTCATTTTATTGGTAATAGAAACAGTTTATTTTTGGGGTATATGCTATTATAGTGAAAACTGTGCACGGGTCCACTACCACGTATTACATATAAATTAAGAACATGCACAATAAAACATGTAAAACATTAAATTGTAAAATATTTAAAAAAAAATTAAAAATGTAAAACACTAAAACATGCACTTAAAACATTAGTGCTTTTCATCCATAATAAAATTCACATGGATACATCCAAACAAAGCTTTTTAGCATAACACACCAAAATGCAATATCTCCCCCCGGTCTGCCTACCTCATGTCAGCCATGCTGACGCATTTCACGCTATTGGGCTCTTCATCAGAGGAGGTCTTGATGTATGAATGTGAATTTTATTATGGAGGAACTATTAAATGTTTTAAGTGAGATACTGTGCAAAGTCATTTTATTGGTCACCTCATTTTGTGTGAAATGTATATATTTTTAAAGAGACTGATTGGCTAAACTGAATGATTTGAGGAGAAGCAAAGGTTAAAATTAATTATGCTTTATCAGAAAGGTCGATATAAATACACCAGTAAACCCTCCAGTAATGCTGCTCTGAGTCCTCTGTCAAAAGAAAAAATGTATTTCTTTCCTTCTATTGTGTACACATGGGCTTCCGTATCAATCTTACTTCTTTTTAAACCTCCAGGGCTAGGGCTTGAGCATGCTCAGTTGGCTTTGAGCCCAGAGGTATGAACGAGCAGTGAGAGACTCCGGCAAGAAGTTATGTCACAAGAGAATATGGCAGCTGCTATGCTAAATAAACAGATTACTCTACAGAATAAATATAGTACAGAATAAGTAAATATAGTGTTCTAGCTTGCACTATTGTGGCTAATCTATTGGCAAACTGCCTCAGTAGCTTTCCTTCTCCTTTGAAGAGATACTGACACCAGAAACAATTTTTACATCTATCATAGTATTGGCTCTGTTTGCTACTTATAATTTTGCCATTAAGTATTTGCTCAAAGCTTTTACATTACCCATCTGACTCCACGTGCTCGTCTATGAGGGGGCGGCCATATTTGTGCAGCGGAAGTCCATTACCATTAGAAACTTTAACTGACAGGCTGAGATGGGTCAGGTTTAGGAACTTCAACTAACAATTATTTGCAAAAACAGACCTCTCAGCAAAAAAAAAAAACAATCAACATGACCTATAGGTGACATTAAATGTACATTCAATTTTTTAAAAATTTGTTTTTTAGCGTCAGTATCACTTTAAGGTACCAAACATGCATTTAAGCCAGCAAGTTTCTGGTATGAGTCAGCCACTCTCAACCGCATCTGTTGACAAGCATTCATGGGCAGCAGATGGAAGTGCAAATGTTTCAGACTAATGGATGCTCATGGCAATGGACAGCATACTGTGAATATAGGTATTTTGAATCTAAGAATTTGTATGGCATTGAATGCTAGAACAACACTCTGCTCCACAGATAGTCTCCTGGAACACTTTCACTTGGCTACAGCGTCACTGTGGCATTATCAACTAATTATAAGGGGCAAGAAAGCAAGTCATATAGCCCTGGTCTAGATGATGGTTGGTATCAGTGTCAGACTGGCCCACTGGGATACCAGGAAAACTCCCGGTGGGCCCAGGTGTCACTGGGCCTCTTGCTTCTAACCATTTGTCCTATTTCATGGTCATTCCCTATTTCTTTTTAGGAAAAAAGAGGATTACTGATGGAACAATAGAGTCTAATAAGTAGATTTAAAAGACTAGGAGAAAAAAAAGAGGTTAAGCGAGTATAGGAGGAATAATCTTTTGGAAAGTGGGTCCACGGTCTAAAGTTTTCTGGTGGGCCCCTGGCATCCCAGTCCGACACTGGTTGGTATGGTTATAATGCTTGGTGACATTTTTATCGCACCCTTCATTTTGTATACAGCACTGAGAATAACTTCTCAATTTACAGCAAAACCTCAATTTCCATATACCCTGATTTTAAGCTTGTGGTCCCACCAAGTTATAAAGCATTTCAATGACTGCATTTCCCTGATTTTGCTTTTAACTGGATTTTACATTACCAATAATTGCCGTTTGTCCTAAATGAATTATTATTATTATTGAAATAATGAAGTTTCAAATACTAAGCAGATGCATATGTAGCCATGGTCCTGTCTTTAAACGGTCAAGCCCAGTAAGTCTGTACCTCATGCTTTTTTTTGCTTTAGGTTGTGCATGTGTCACAGAAGACTTGCACATACCCTGCATAATGTAACATAAATGCTGCAAGGCTCAGCCTTTGTTATTACCACAGTAAGCCAAGTGGTGGTGAGTTGCAGCGGTCCTAATTGGTTTCGTGTTCTACTGTATTGCTAAACTCTACAGACCTTACCCACTAGGGGGCTGCAGTAAAACAATATTCTAAACTATTCCCTTTTGTCATTACTAAGGGCTCTCTGGAGGCTTGTTGTGCTCTTCGTTTAATTAATTATTCATTTAGTGCTCTGAACAAAGTATTTCATAAAGTTATTTTCATATGTTATTTGGTCAATGAAATGATTACAGCTATTTATCATCTAAACTGTTTTGTTTTTTTAAATTATAGAAATATGATATAGTACCATGCCCAGCAAAAGAAGTTTCTGTAAGTTAGGAGAGGACATAATAGATATCAATTGAAAGATCGGGAGTCCATATAACTATTTCAACATGGCCGAAGGGACCAGCCCCAGTTCCAAAGGCAGTCAAAGTGCAAAAAGGTTTATATCAAAAAAGATATATGTCCCAAGGCCTCTTAGAGTAAAAACAAAAATAATTTATTGATATTCACATTTAAAAAGTATTCAGTACATACCACCCCACATATCCCACCTTACGCGTTTCGCACCCTCCGGAGCTTAGCCATAGTCATAGACGAGGACATAATAGAGCCAATGTTTCTATCATTCTGGTTAAACATATACTGCCTTCACCACTAGGGGGAGATGTTATAAATATCCGTAAATGTGAATCCTATCATTCCTTACTGTAGAATTTTAGAATGATACCCACCTCATGAATGCATTAGTCATCCTCTTTGCCCTTATGGAAGGATGATCAGTAGTGATGGGCGAATAAATTCACCAGACACGAATATGCAGCGAATTTCTGCGTTTCGGCACAAGGACATTAATTTGTGAAACTGCGGCAATAAATCCGCCAGTCCCAAAATTATTCAGACGCCCATTGACTTTAACGCATTTGGACAAAATAGCCACGCGTATAAAAATTGATGTGCATCAAAATTATTTTGTCACCCTTGACTTCAATGCGTTTTGGGCAAAGTGAAACGGCTCAGATTCATAATCAATGAAATTACAAGCATTGATCATTATATCAATGAGGCACACACACGATGAATTTAATTGTATTTATTGTAACTGATACACAATGAACTTCTGAGGATCAATAATACATTTTTGTATATACTGATACATATTCAACTTTCTCTAACCACAATTTTATCACGGTTTATGGATGGTGTGACGCGCTATAACTCTTCTATTTCTGGATACATTTAATAACGGAGTGGTCTGCACATCCATTACCGGTTTTTCATAAATTGGCATTAATGGCTTGCTCGGAGATGTGGATAAAGAATTATTGATAGATCCGCTTTAGCACTTTTGTATGCTATAAAAAAGGCACTAAAAAGGCATTAACCCAAACCAACCAATAAGCAGCCAACATTTACTAGTCACCCCAAAAAGCATTATCTTATTGGTTGCTATGAGTTACTGCTCCTGGGCAGACTTAGTGCCATTTATTACATATGGGGGTTGGAACAATTCCACTCAACATCTGCTCAATGTAGATATTAATGATCCCTTGCACTTCAAAGTGCTGAACCTTGAGGGTGCTCTTGTAGTGCATCATGCATAAGGCCTTGTAATCTAAAAATCTAGAACTCAACGACAGAGTGATAAATTGCATCATTGAGCTCTGTAGTCTCATGATAATGAACAAAAGTGACTACTCTAGTGCTGGTAGCTGCATACAAATACAAAGAGCAATATATCTTTCTGAAGGTTAAACTCTCATAGACTCTATATAAAAGGGGCACAACTAACTTCCCAGGCAGTATATTATATTTTACTTGGATTGCATTGCCCTGTGCTCCATAATACCTTATTTAATACTGCAAAATGCTGAAAACAAAAATCATCATTGGACAACTTTTGCAATGCAAGGATGCCAGGAAGCAGGGCCACCATCAGGGGGGCACAGGTGGTACAAGTGTACCAGGCCCAGGCCTGAAGATGGGCCCGGCGGTGCTCAACTTTTCAAAAGAGCTGGCTCCCTCCTTGACAGCGCCGAAGGCATGCTGCCCTTCTGAAGTCCCAAACAGCCGAAATGCAGAAGTGCCGAAAAGTCGAACAGCCGAAGTCCCGAATCGGCGAAAAGGCCCAAAGTCACGATAGGAGGTGACGTTGAAGTCCTGAAGCTATGAGTTCAAATCTACTGAACACCAATGTGTGTTTGTTTATTTTTTTTCAATCTCCTGACCACCAATGTATTATTTTAATACTCTATAGGCCCCTGCCACCAATGTTTTTTTTAAAAAAAAATATTCTCTGGGGCCCCAATTTCTTTTTTACTTGTTTTACTTGTAAGGGGGGCCCTGGCGCCAATGTTTTTTTAAAAAATATTCTTTGGGACCCCAATTTTTTTTTACACTTGTAAGGGGGGCCCTGGAGCCAATGTTTTTATAAAAAATATTCTTTAGGGCCCCAGTTTTTTTTACTTATAGGGGGGGCCTGGTCACCAATTATTTTTTTTAACTTGTAGGATGACCTTACCACCAATTTTTTTTAAAAAAACCTTTATGGGGGCCCTGGCACCACAGTTTTTTTTAACTTATAAGGGGGCCCTTACCATCAGTAGCTTTTTACAACTTGTTTGTGTGTGGGGGGAGGTTCCTTTTTTAGCATTGATGTCTGTGTGGTCTTTTAACTGTGGTGTGGGTGGGATCTGGTGTGGGTGGGATTTGGGGTGGATGGGCATCATATATTAACACTTTTTAGATATCTGAATATCAGAGTGTTTTGTGAGTAGATGGTACAGTGAAGGACACACTTAGAAAGAACATCAACATTAATATTCATTAATAGCCACAAGGTGGTGCTGTTGCTTGGAATTGTACTGCAGTTTGCAGTAAAGAGTATTTTGAAACTGTTCAAAACTGATATGAAGACGTCAGGCATAAATAGGGCTGATACCTGGGAAAAGATACTGGCCTTCCCAGCTCTGTTATCCATACAACCTATTAATAACAAACGAATCAGTTATAATGTTTAGTGGCTAGGCTGCATGAATGCTGGACAAGTCACTCATGTGAGTTTATTCTAAATTTTTTCATGTTATCCAAAAAGCTCAGAATTGCCGTATGTCCATCGCCCATATCTCCGTATTTCAATCAAATAATTCAAATTTTAAAAAAATTATTTCCTTTTTCTCTGTTATAATAAAACAGCAGCTTGTGTGTGATAACAGCTAAGATATAATTAATCCTTATTGAAGCCAAAACAAATTCTATTTGGTTTACTTCGTTTTTAAATGAGTTTTCAATAGACTTAAGGTATGGAAATCCAAATTATGAAAAGACTCCTTATCTAGAGAGCCCCAGGTCCAGAGAACTCTAGATTAAAGCGGTTCCATACCTGTAATCAGTGGCAAGCACCTTTAAAGAAACTTGTTCAGTTGCAGTCTTAAACTGGTCCTGCCTGTGAATTTGGGTGATACGTCACCCAAGTTTTGCAGTTGCAAAAATGTTTCTGGAGAACAGTCACGGAGTAACAAATGTTGGCACATGTTTAATAAATGCAAAGCTCACCATATCATGGAAAAAGTACATGATATAGAACATAATGTAAAGCAGTCTGCTTATGACAGGTGCCTAGAGTTAAGATATCCATTCTGTGACATGAATTTCAGTTTTAGCTGTCACTGAACTACAACTTTCACAATACCGGCAGAAGTTTGGGGTCAGATATATATTTATATCTACAAAAGCTACTCTCACCTACCATATAGTACAGACGAATAAAAAGAAGAACACCTGCAAAACTGAAGTTTGGAAAAAAAATAAATTGCTAATTTACAAATGGCACTTACATGCAACATCGGTCCTGCTGATCCCCCATTTCTTATCTATATTCTGCACCTTAGGCCTAAGTGAAGGGGTTAACACTTCCGAGCCCAGAATTTCTTTGGAATTCAGGCTGTGTCCTCTTGTGCTCCCACATTCAGCTATTTTTGGGAGAGCGCTGTACTCCGCGGGCAATCTGCCATCTGTATTCAAGACAATACACAAGCCCTCTGTATTTCTCACCTCTTCCCACAGCTGGGACATGGGCAGGGTTAGGATTTCCTCTGCAAATGTGGGATCACATAAATGAACCAGACTGGTCTGACTCTGAATACAGGGATATACTACAGATTAAATTGCTTTTTCTCTATAGTGCTCCTTCTATAGAAATATATGTTGGTAATATATACAAAATATACAGCATTTTTTCACAAAGAATAAGGAAACTTTAGGAAGAGGAAAAGTGCCATATAAATGCAATCCTATCTGCACCCCACTACCACCGACAGGTTGGACAGCACCTGATGCAGGGCTCTATGCCATCTATAAGGAAAATATGCCAGGTGCTGATTTGAGTCAGAAGCAGCTTTATGTCTCTCTAGACCAACAATAGAGCGGCAAAACAATTCTGAGTGGAAGGAGATGATGGATTTGATACTCAATGCATACACACGAGAAGCAGTAAAATAACATAAGTTCCACTGACAAGAAACAGCACGCTTGTAACATAGATAGGAACCCGGAACCATAGAAATCAGACTGCATGGATAGCAAGGTTGAGCACTGGAGCCCAACCTCTAATTTGATTGCACAAAATAATTTGCAGGCTGTGCTCCTCTATCAAAATGCAGTTGGCTTCTTATGTCATGTGAAGTATATGGTTCATTGATTTCTAAGAAGCAAGTCACACAGACAACTGAATACATTTATAATAAGAAAAGGGCATCTGTATAGGGTGTCTGGCTTTATGGCAAGCTTCCCAATCCTTGCAATTTGGCCAGCTCCATGCCTGTCCAGCACATCTACAGTACAACCGTATCTGTGTATCCACTGGCCATGGCATAAGCAGTGTGTAGGAGCAATGTTCTCTTTAGTTTCTTTAAAGAGATACTGTCATGTGGAAAAATTTTCAAAACACATCAATTAATAGTGCTGCTCCAGCAGACTTCTGCACGGAAATCCAAATCTTTCTCAAAAGAGTCAACAATTTTTTCTATATATCATTTTGAAATCTGACATGGAGCTAGACATATTGTCAGTTTCACATGAGCCCCTCAGTCATGTGACTTGTGCTCTGATAAACTTCAGTCACTCTTTATTGCTGTACTGCAAGTTGGAGTGATATCACCCCCTCCCTTCCCCCCCCCCAGCAGCCTAACAACAGAACAATGGGAAGGTAACCAGATAGTAGCTCCCTAATACAAGATAACAGCTGCCTGGTAGATCTAAGAACAGCACTCAATAGTAAAATCCAGGGCCCACTGCGACAAATTCTGTAACATTGAAAGCAGTTCCACTCTAGAGTGCTGGCTCTTTTTGAAAGCACATGACCAGGCAAAATGACCCAAGATGGCTGCCTACACACCAATATTACAACTAAAATAAAATACACTTGCTAACCGATCTGTTGGGTAGATAAAGTCCGCGCTGAGTCAGGTTCAGATAGTCAAGCGGCACTGGACCCACTAATCTACGTGTAATGTTACTATAAGGGAGGTTCAGTGCGCTAATTAGAGAAAAGCCATGTTCCTCTGTTCCTGAGTAGAATATACGCTATATAGTGTAATGACCTCTCCCAAACCATGCAGTTAGGTGCAGGTTTGGAACTACTCACAAGGCAGGTGTATTTCAAGCGTGTGGTCTACAGATATTCTTTCCCGCAGTCTGTCTTAATCTTGCTGCGTCCCCTGCAATTTGAATTGCATATAATGAAGTACCGTCAGGCTCTTACTCAAAGGGCCCTGCGGTCATCTGTACTTACCGGAACGTTGATGTATCTATAGCAAAGCCTATGTTCCGGTAGTTTCAATGGATCAGTTCCCAAAAGTGTATTCGCTGCTTTCTGTCCTTGCTACGTGGCTGGCGAGCCCCTGCGTTTAAACTCAGAAGTTTCCTGTATTAATCCTTCGGTTCCACATGGACTGCATTTAGAGAAGTCATTACACTATATATTTTTTTCTCCTCAAGAACAGAAGAACACGGCTTTTCTATAATTAGCACACTGAACCTGTCTTAAAATCCACTTGCTGCTTCAGGAATTAAATTTTACATTGTAGACTGAATTACTTGCAGTGTAAAAAACAGTGAAATTTAGAAATCATGACAGAATCCCTTTATGGTTGTTGTGTATACTCCTCAAAAACGGTGTGGGGAGGGTCACACAATGTACTGTGTACACTTCCAGAATTTTCTGCATGCAACACAAAGTGCTGTACAAGTTGGTCGCCATAGTTTGTGCAACTAAGCACACAGCTTTAAAGTGGATCTGTCACCCAGACACAAAAATCTGTATAATAAAAGTCCTTTTCAAATTAAACATGGAATCCAATTTCTATTTTTTGTTAAAGCATTCATAGCATCTCAGCTGTCAATCAAATATTGTCTGCCCCTCCTTTATGCCTAGGCATAGAGGCGGGGCAGACAATTACTTTCACTTTCCATTCAGCACTTCCTAGATGTCACTGGTCTACCCACATTCCCCCGTTCTCTTCACCGTTTAATTGTGTAGCCAGGGCATGGGGATGGACATCAGGTCCCCCATTCTGGTGCACAAACAAGATTCTGAGATGACACAAGGCTTGTCTTAATAACAGTGTCCACAAAATGGCTGCTGCCTGCTTGCTATAATTATGAATTCCCAGACTGAAGGAAACAAGATTCAAATAATGTATATAGTATAATTAAAGTTAATTTTGCTTGACTAATGTGATAAAATAGGATTTTGAATATTTTCAAAGGTTGGCTGGGGGATTAAGAAATAGATAAGATACCGGAGCTTATTATTGCATATGGGTAACCTGGTAGGTGAGAGGTTACACTGCCCCAGTGAGGAACTAAATGTTACTGAGCACCCCAGCGATATTAATTTAGGACATCTGTAAAGTTTGAGAACAAGACTCCCCCCCCCCCATAGGAACAGTAACACCTAAAAAATAGACAATATAAAGTATTGTTGCCCTGCACTGGTAAAACTGGTGTGTTTGCTTCAGAAATTCTACTATAGTTTATAACAACAAGCTGCCGTGTAGCCATGGGGGCAGCCATTCAAGCACAGGATACACAGTAGATAACAGATAAGTTCTGAAGAATCCCATTACCCAGTTTTTATTTTTACACTGAGCTGTTCCTTTAAATCCAATCACCTATACAATCAACATGGGGTATGGCCGAAAAGGTTTTACTGCATGGTTAGCCACTGGAAATAGGGTTGCCACCTGGAGAGTATTTTACTGGCCTGGCCAGTTACAATGATGCTTGATGCCAATGTTATTAATAGGAAAAAACAGCAAGAATATAGGAAGGCCGGTATTTTTTTCCAGAAAAGGTGGCAACCCTAACTTGAAATGATGAACACCCAGCAATTTCATTTGTCTGTATTCTTGCTGGTTGATTGGCTACTACATATTCCATCATACCTGACTGGACTGTAGGCTGTATAAGAGATTCCAAACTCTATCTTAAACGAGCAACTTTAATTTCTGATTCTTTCCAGCTTTCAAATTGGGTCACAGACCTCTTGTAAAAAACAAATGCTCTGTAAGGCTAAAAATTGTCATTGCTACTTTTTAAATTACTCATCTTTCTATTCAGGGCCTCTCCCAGGGCCGGAACTATGGGTAGGCAGAGTAGGCACGTGCCTAGGGTCCAAAAGCTGGGGGGGGGGGAAGACAGGCATGTACCTCCTCTGTCGCCTACCCCATGACATCTGTTCTATTTGCCAGAGTCTCTGGGCATCAGCACATGTGCGCACGTCGATTCAGGGATGCGCACCGAAAGCACCTTTTAATGCATGCGCGCAAGAACGGCGGTTTGCGCATGTGCGCAACCACCCTGGCACAGCTCTGGCCTCTCATATTCATATCCCAGTTTATTTTTCAAATCAATGCATGGTTGCTATAGGGTTGCCACCTGGCCGGTATTTTACTGGCCTAGCCGGTAAAACACCTGCCAAGGCCGAGATTACAAATTTACCGGCAATGTAGTTGCTGGTAATTTGTAATACCCTTAAGAAAAAGCCGTTGGCCCGTCCCCAATTTGCTAACTACCGGGTTTTTTTCAGGCTTCTGGCCATCGCGCATGGTGCTCCGCCCCCTTTTGCATCACTGTGCTTGACTCCATCCCCTTTTCCATCACGGACCACCCCCTTTTGTTCCCGCCCATGGCAGCCACCCAAATACCCATTTTCTTTATCAAAGAGACTGACTGTGCATCACATTGCGGGGGCATATAACTACAGACAAAACAAGACCTTGCAGCTGCTGGGGCCCCAAAATGTATAGAACTAGTTATTTGCAGAAACAATAATGGGGAAACTTTTTAAGGGGCGGGTCACTTACATACATGTTGCTATGGGTCCATTAACGTCAACCCAGTGGCAAAACCGCAGATGATTGGTTAGCTTAGCTACACACAATCGCGACCAAATCCTGCCAAAACAGGCCCTTAGCCTATCCTTCTGCAAAGTGTTAAAGGAACAGTTCAGTGTAAAAATAAAAACTGGGTAAATAGATAGGCTGTGCAAAATAAAATATGTTTGTAGTTACTGCACCACGCCAGCCTTTATACATTACATTTTGTGGCTAACTATATTAGAAACATGTTTTGCACAGTCTGTTTACCCAGTTTTAATTTTTACACTGAACTGTTCCTTTAAGAGGTGACAGGTGCACCCGCATTAGGCCAAACCTCCTATGTATTTTGCCATCATTTCCCTCTCCCTCCCACTTGTTTCCCTCTGTGCTTGCTGCTGTCAGCTCCATTAGTGCCTAGCATTCATTACTGACTAGCATTCATTAGTGCCTAGCTTTTCATTCCCATTGGCCCCGCCCACCCCAGATCCCGCCCACAACACAGTTAAAAGACCACACAGACATCAGCGCTAAAACCGGTAAACCTCCCACACACACAAGTTATAAAAAGCCATTGATGGGCAGGACCCCCTATAAGTAAAAAAAAAAAACTGTGGCACCAGGGCCCCCCATATTTTTTTTTTTTTTTGAAAATTGGTGGTCAAGGCACCCCTACAAGTTAAAAAAAATAATTGGTGACCAGGGCCCCCTATAAGTTAAACATAAGATTGGTGCCCCTTACAAGTTTAAAAAAAAACATTGGGGCCCCAGAGACTATTTAAAAAAAAAAAAAAAAAAAAAACACTGGTGGCAGGAGCCTATAGGGTATTAAAATAATACATTGGTGGCTAGGGGTTTGAAAAAATAAAAACACACATTGGTGTTCATTAGAACTGAACGCGTGGCTTCAGGACTAACTTCAGCTCCTTGTTACTCCAGGACTTCAGCCGCTGTCAAGGGGGGCCCGGCTATTTAGAAAAGTGCAGGACAGCCGGGCCCCCCTTTAGGCCTGGGCCAGAACTACCCCCTGTGCCCCCCTGATGGCAGGCCCTGCCCCTACCAGAACTGTCTCTCCTGAGGAACCTTTATAAGCAGAGGTGTTTCTTTTGGGCACACGTAGCTTAGAACCATTAAAGGGCTTGTTCACCTTTGAATTACATTTGAGTATGATGTAGAGAGTGATATTCTGATACAATATATGCATTTGGTTTTTATTATTTGTGGATTTTTAGTTATTTAGCTTTTTATTCAGTAGCTCTCCAGTTAGAAATTTCAGCAAGCTGGTTGCTAGGGTACAAATTCCTCTAGCAACCACACATTGATTTGAACTAAGAGACTGGAATATGAATAGGAGAGGGCCAAAGTATAGTGATAAAAAGTAGCAATAACAATCCATTGGTAGCCTTACAGAGCATTTGTTTTTTTTAGACGGGGTCAGTGACCCCCATTGGAAAGATCAAAAGAGCCTGAAGAAGGCAAATAATTAAAAACCTATAAAAAGAAATAATGAAGGCCAACTGAAAAGTTGCTTAAGTGTCTGTTGACCCCCCCCCTCTTATTATTAATATATGTCCAGGGCCAAAATGAAAAAAGTACTTGCATTAGTGTGTTTCAAGGTGGCTGTACTCACGCTGTGGCCCTGCTGTTATCAGCAAGCTGCAGAATCGGAGGGAGCTGTAGTGGCTGTTGCTTCCCCCCTCCCCTGCTTCTATACTGTTCCTGTTCTCAGCCTGGCTTTCTCCTGCTGCCTGTCAGAAGGGGAGTCCGATGATGTCACAGAGGGGGCGGAGCTTCTCGTTCGCTTCCCTTGCAGCTTCTTCTTGTATCAGGGGAGGGGATAGCAACGTGCAGCCACTACAGGTCCCTCCTTCCCACCCGATTCTGCAGCTGGCTGATAACAGCAGGGGCCCTGCCACAGTCTAAGTACGGCCACCGCCCCGGGACAATTTATCCCCTAATCCCCCCCCTGATGGCGGCCCTGCAGTCTCCCCTATTCCTGCCGGCCCAGCCGGACAACACGTAACACCGCTATCGCAACCATTTCACGACTCACCTGCCAGGTCTGCGCTCTCTAGCAAAACTTCCTTCTCCCCCTCCTGGCGACCAACTGCATTGCACCACAACCACGTGTACCACTACTTCTTCCCGCCCACCTCTGGGCAGCTGAGCCAATCCCCTCGCAGGAACCTGCACAGCTCTAAACCGGCCAGGGATCTGATTGAAGCTACCGCTGCCCGGTGGGCGGGACTTAAAGCCTCAGCTGAGTTTGTCTGCCGTACTAATTGCTTCTAGCAAAGTACTGTGAGGTTGCAAATCTTCTCTTCACTTGCACGATTTGTCCCGCACAGCTCCTCATGCACAGGCTGTTTCATATAGAAAGTACTGGCCTGCGCTGCTTCCAGTAGGGACACTAGAGAAACACTTTGCGTCCTTGCACCCCCTGTACCCAGGGCATCACAGTCTTACTGAAGAACCATGTTACTCTTCAGCCTGCTCTGCCTGCTTCTTCCCACAGGTAAGTCGCTTGAATCACTTGCAATGGGGTTGCCATGGGTTACAGCACTTTGCGCCTTCATTCAGCTGCAGAACTGCCCAAGTGCAGAAACCCAGGGCTGCTAGAATTGCTCTGCCTCCTGGTTGCTACGGGTTACTGCACATGTGCACCTTTGCAAAATAAACCTCAGTTGGCAGATCTGCAGCAGATTTCCAGCAGTTGTTGAACCTCAACTTCCAGCATCTAATGAGAGGCAGAATTGGGAACTGTACTTATCAACTGCAGGGTGAACACCTTGACTTATCTCTTGGGGTGGAAACTACTCTTCTCTAGTAGAAAACACTGTTCCGGTTTAAATATGCAAACTGGCATGGGCAATTGGCCATGGAAGGGCACTTTGGCATTGGCCGTTTTATAGGTTCACGATGTCTTGGAATGAAAGCTGGTTGCCTGCAAGGCACTGAGTTATAACCAATACTCTCTGTTCATTGTTTTATAACTATGAGGTCCATCCTCTGTTAATGTACATTCATATTTTAAAAAGTCATATTTTTTTAGGGTAGGGACACACTGGGCGATTTGGGGAGATTTAGTCGCCCGGCGACTAATCGCCGCGACTTTCCACGACCAATCTTCCCCGAATGCCTCCCCTCGCTCTGCGCCTGGCTAAAATGAAAAATCGCCTGCGCTAATCACACGCGGCGATTCGTTTTCCGAAGTCGCCCGAAGTTTCCTCGTGAGGCAACTTCGGGCGATTTCGGAAAACGAATCGCCGTGTGTGATTAGCGCCGGCGACTTTTCATTTTATCCAGGCGCAGAGTGAGGGGAGGCATTCAGGGAGAAAAGTCGCTGCGATTAGTCGCCAGGTGACTAAATCTCCCCAAATCGCCGAGTGTGTCCCTACCCTTAGTGTCAGTATCACTTTAATGCTACACTTCCAACCAGAATAGTTCAGATATGGAATAAGCATCATTAGTTTAACAGCCTTGGTCCCCTGCTGGCAGGCCGAGGGTTAACCAGGCTTTGGCAGCGCAGGCGCGTTGCACATTCTCATTTGCTGGCTTGGCGTGGTCCTCTCCATTCCAGGCATCCCGGCATTGCTGCCAGAGGCAGGAGTCTGCCACACATACACCAGACTCGTCTTGGTGTGAAGAACACATCTGGACTAGAGTCAGCCGCTTTGCACGGAAATCTAGGGCATTTCCAACCTGCTGCTGAATGGGCTTTACTCTGATAAGAGACTCTTAAGATGATATCCGAGGAGGAAAAGAGAGTGGATATGATAGAAACGTTAACAACATGGATGGATGCATTTTATTTTTTCACCCAAGGCATACAAGGCATTAGGTTAACGTAAATGATGGCAGGCTGATGGCAATTGAATGGAAGTGATTGATTTCATGCGTAATAATTCCTTATCGGCACAAAGGGCCATGGCTGACAAATCCATCTAGAAAGGCTTTGGATAGTCACAACTGTTAATACAAAGATAGATTGGTTTAAAATAACATACTAACATTTTGTTTAAAAGAAGACAGTTGGGATGGCACACTAAATTACCATCTGCGGTCATGTATTTTGGAATTTGGTCAGCCCCTCTCTGCCAGTTTGTTTGCGTGGTAGCTTAAAGGAACAGCGGCACATGGTTTTATTGAAAAGAACATGGGGAAGTTCAAGGATCTGTGTGAGAATGAAGTTATCTTTATGCTGCTAGAAGCTTTGATATGTAATAGTGTTGGTGCAGCTTTTCATCTCGCTACAGAAAAGCAATTTATTTAGATTTTGCCTTTTCCTGTTATGTCTTTTCCATAGAGGCTTTCACAGATCTTTTAAGCTAAGGTTACAGGATCATCTGGAGGGGGCTTCAGGAAAATCTAGCTTACAGGCTGCATTGACTAGTTTTACCGTAGAAGTTATTTGGAGACTTTGGCCGGATCTATCTATCCAACTAAAAGCTTGCACTATGCAACAGTAGAAGATATTGGAGATTCTGTAACATAAAATCTGACCAGATGAAGCCCGACAGTTCCTTTTCTATATGTGTCTACAGCCAATATATTTCAATAAGAAAAAAAAGGTCTATCCAACTTGATCTTATCTTGGATATGCATTGTGCAGCATTCCCTTTCATCAGTCATGTTGGGTGCCCAATCTTTAATACAGGTTACAGATTCGATTTAATACCAGTTAAATTATTTTTAGACACGCGCAACTACATCCAACATATGGGATGAAATCTGTTGATGTGACCACTTCCATCAAAAGCACTCATTATATGCATTCACTTTGCAATTGGGGCAGCCCTGCTATGTACATTTATTAGATGTGTCCCTGATGTTTCCTATAATCTAATAGCCTTATTATAAGTTTGATGACCCCCCCCAGATAAATGTAGATCGGATGGATGTGCTTTATATAATTTTATAAATATGCTTGGTTAACAGGCAGGTATTGGGTATGAAGCTAGCCCTTCACTCAAAGCTTTGACAGAGGGCTGTAGGTTGTTAACACATGGTTAAATGATACAGGGCACTGCCGCTTACTCTGGAAATCTGCCTGGTTAAATTGTAAACCACACATTTTATTTCAGTTCACAGTTGTTATTTGTTTTGGGCAGGTGTGTCCAAAGTGTAGATTGTGATCTACCAGTAGTCGTTAAGATAGTGGCCAGACAATCTCTCCACCAGAGAACTGACCGCTCCATTGGATTATCTTCTTGAACATAATTTAAATAGAAACTACTTGAGTAAATGTGGTTGTTCATGTAACTACAGCAAAGTGAAATGTAATTATGACAAAGATTCCCATGGTAGATCTTGATAGAATGTCATTGCTCAAAGTAGACCTGACTTTGGAAAAGTTTGAACAGTCCTGGTCTATAGGTTTACGGATTGCATCAATCCTGTTTTGGGATAATCCAACAGGGAAAAATGTTGCCAGTCTTTTTCCACTGTTGTCAGCAGGTCAAAGGGACCAAATGTTGCTTGATAAAAAGCATAAGCCTGTGATTTCATGTAGGTTTTTTTTTCCCATGGGCAAAGTGTTCCTATGAACCGCAGTGGGAAGTGACTGTCAACAGTTCAGCTGATCCTTTTCTCAGAGGAGAATCTGGACCCGTGTGCAAGGTTATATAGTTGTTTTATACATGGTATAATGAACCAAAGCTCCCAGAGGCAATAGTTGGAGTGCAACACCAGATCATTAACGTGGGTGTAAATAAGATGTTATGGAACCCGCTTCAATGTAAATTCAGAGAATTGGATATTAAGTATGGATTTCCCATGTGTTAAAAAAAACTGGCTTAGTATCTTTAGTGGACCCTACAGTGTTTAAAATGTATATATATCAGTCATGAAATAAAATAATGTAAATAACCAGTTCTATGCTGGCATGCCTTTTGTGAAAATGCTGAGTTAGGGCAGAAAATTGTGTTAGAATATAACATCCAGTGGCTCTCAGGGATATATCAGGTATTAGATTTAACACTGGGATGTCAAGACCGGATCCCCATACTACTGTGCATATGCAGCGTGTGTGTTGGGGGAGCTATGTGAAGAGGCTCTTTATATTTTCATAGCTGATGTTTTAACCTGAGCTGATCCTGGCAGGGTCCCCCAAGCTGAACATCATAGTTTCCGTTCATTAGTAGCTGGAGTCTGTCTAGAAGCAGAGAATTTGGGGAAGCTGTCTTTTAGCACAGCTGATTCTTCTGAGGGGCTTTGGATTTTTGGTAGAGGTGCAGAGGAAGAAAGGACTGCACTTGTGGGTCATCTGAGGATCTGTGAACTGAAAAATGTTGTATGTAGTTTTTTAACAGCCTTGCTTGCAGACTCATATGATGTGTTTTGTAGGCAGAAGAACCACAAGCATTTCAAAATAGGCAGTAAAAATCCTAGTTTACATTCCAGTAATTTATTAAAGAAACAAAAAAAATCCCTCATCAATTGCTTTATTCTGGAGTAGCATTTCCTTCTCCATTTTTCACAGTAATATTTTGCATGATGCCTCTCACTTGATTTATAGGTGTTTGAATGTCATTTTGTCATCTTTTTTGGATTTGGTTGAATGCCGAACTGAATTTAAAACGTAACTTGCATATTCAAATTGGAAAATAATTTAAAAAATCGATCTCAAACAAAAACTTCTCCGTTTTAATAAATTCTGGATGAACATTAAAGACGTATTAAAGCATCATGTTCAATTGGTACAACTAGGCACAATAAAATGGAATGATTATGCCTGTGTTCAGGTGCACTCAGTCCTGCATCAGTAGCATAAAGGAAAATGCCCTTAAGGATAGCCTCATATAAACTCAGGTGTGTTAATTCACAAACGATTCATTATCTGTCATAAAATCAATGTTGACATTCCCCTGTCATCATATTTTTAGATTGTAAGAAAATGCACAGCTGTAATGTGGAGTACCAGCAACGCCTTTTTATATTTCTATCAAATATTTTTCTTGAACTGCTTAATAATTACTGACTTAATCATTACAGGGTCTCTGTAGGCCTGCATAGCCTAACTGGCAAAGCATCAGCCAATATAGAAAAAACCTGGAGTGCCCCGACTCTTAGGCCCCGGCGGCCCAGAACCACTCTCTGCACTCCCTCTCCTTACCTAAAACTACACATGGAGGGTGTCCGCATCAGGGGGCTTGGGAGGGTTGGTATGGGGCCACTGAGGCTGCAGGCCTTGGGTCCCCCCCAGTCCAACGCTGTGGTTATGGTAGTAGAGGCTTCACAGAAGCTAGAAAAAGAAAAGCAAACAATAAAAGTAGTATTTGTATATTCTATTCATTAGCATTACAGGACTACAGAGGTAAACTACTACAATTTGGCCAGTAAGGCCATGCAATTAAAGGGATTCTACAGATGTACCTCTACATAAAAAATACAAGTAAAACCAGGACAAACCAGGAGATTAACAGCCAGTGTTAAATCTCTCTGCTTCTGCAGGTGACTAATCTCCTGTAAAATAATGTGAATAATGGTGGTCACAATAACGTGAATAATGGTGGTCACAATAACGTGAATAATAGTGGTCACAATAACGTGAATAATGGTGGTTACAATAATGTGAATAATGGTGGTTACAATAATGTGAATAGCTGTTGGTAAAAACTATGTGTCGGTTCAGTCTCCCAAAATCACTTGAAGTTGCCGGCAAACCCCCTTCTTGTTTATCGTGAGCTCAGTGACTAGGGTTTGTGCTGAGTCTAATATTTAATACACGAAACTAAATATAGTTCTTGTTATTTCTTAAGCTAAACAGTGATCTTGAATAGCAGGAGTCCAGTATGCAGGAAGAGTCTGTGCACTGGTAAGCTAATTATCTCGCTGGTAAGCTAACTACCACGCAAGGACCAAACATGAAGTAGCTTCAGTTTCCCCATCTCTGCTGTTTAGCTCAAGAAATAGCAAGACCTCTAGATTAAACCAGTAGGCAAAAGTATGTTCAGCACAAGCTATATACATGGATCTCCTACTGAACAAGGGGGGTGTACTGCCCCTTTAGGTCCATTATGGTCCTAGTCTGACGAAGGGGCACGCCCTGGAAACGTTACATCAAGTGACTAAATAAATGTGCAGGTGATCTCCCCGCTACACCTGCCTTTCGTGTTTGGTATCCTTTCTTTCTGTAAATTAGGAGAGGTGCTAACCCCTCCAACCAACATGGGCATTCACTGTTTGGAGAGAACTGGGGAAATAGGAAACCTTGCTTGCCATCTAGTCATAATAATAACATTGTGTGATGGCTTTGGATGATGTATAGCCACATGTGCAATTCATGTTTACTTCTTTTTTTAGCTGAATCCATTGACCCAGAGATGGAGATTGTGATTCCGAAGGTGGTGTGGCCACACAGAGGAGAGGGACCAGACTACAGGAATTCTAGGAAACCTCGCTCTGTTCTTGGTTACACTGGGAATTACCCAAATATCCTCTACATACAACTGCCTATGGCCAGTAGAAACCTATACTTGAACCTACAGAGGGACAATCACTTTCTGGCTCCAGGATTTATAGTGGAGAAAAAAAACAGTGATGGAAACACAATAGAGAGACAAACACCAGTGGATGAGCTCTGCTTTTATACTGGACAAGTTCTGAATCACAGCAGTTCTTTTGCATCCATCAGTACATGTGCCGGGCTGGTGGGTACCTCCTTCTTCTTATATCAAGTCTAGTTGCATGAAGGTTAGGAAAAGGGTGAATTTTATTTCATTTGTGTGTTTATCACATGAGTGTCCATGCTTTTCTAATGCTAGGTCTACTTTTAGTGATGCTGTCCAATTATGATATACATCCATTAAAGCAGTTAGCATTCTGTTCCATGGAAAATAATAACTTGAAATAATTTATGAGAAAATATATATTGCTATACAGGTATGGGATCCATTATCCAGAAACCTGTTCTCCAGAAAGCTCAGAATTATGGAAAGGCCGTTATCCAAAGAATCTAAATATCTAAAGACAATTTCCCTTTTCTCTTTAATAATAATAAAACCATACCTTATTGGAAGCAAAACTAACCTATTAGGTTTTTTTTTTAATGTTTACATGATTTTCTAGTAGACTTAAGGTATGATGGTCCAAATTACGAAAGAGCCATTATCTGTAAAATTCCAGGTCCCAGGCATTCTGGATAGCAGGTCCCATACCTGTTTTTAACAAACAACTGTTTCTTACGACTATGAAGATTTTCATTCATCCAGGTCATGGTATATCTAGTATAGGTCAATCTAAAAACTACTGGACTTTCATTTCATTTCATTGATTACTCAGCAAGTCCAGTTGTTTTTAGATTGACCTATACTAAATATAACTGTTTCTTACGTAACCTAACATAATAAATATCTGAATGAAAAGCATGAAACAGGAGAGTGATCTAGATCTAGACAAGCTGTTTGTTGACAGAGTCTTGAGATCTACTGATCCCCAGCTAAAGGTCTACTGGTAGATCCCGATCTACCTTTTGGACCCCCATGTCTGTTCTAAAGAATTGCATCAAGGTACAAAATGTACGCATACACTACCAATGTAAAGAAAAGCTATACCATAGATTTTTGTGGAAGAATAATAATTTCCCAAGCACTTGAGTACCAAGCACTTGAGAGGCAACCACAAGTATACTGTATGCTCTGTAGAGGATTGTAATGATCATGGGCAGATTTTCATTAAGCCTTCCCAAACCTGACTGATAATAACGAATCAAGAGAAGGAAAATAAAAACTTAAAATGCTTTACCTCCTTTTATTTCCTCTCAAGAGGCTAGGCTATTTGATACATTCCTGCAGCCTAGCCATCCCCTAGTGACAGGACAGGGACTTGCACTTTTTCATAGAAAAAAGCTGATATTTAGTCAGTGCTTAACTGTCCCTGGGTTATGTTTGTCAGGGCCAGCACCCAGGTACCTTTGTTTCTTTACTCTTGGGCTTTGTTTTAATTCCCTTCCAACCCTTTTTTTCACCAGCCTGAAAAAAGTAAGAAAATAGTAGAGCCTGCATATCAAGTTAGGGAAACAGAGTCAGAGCAAAAAAAATGTTTTACTAGTAAAGAAAATGCAAGGGTAACTGTAAGAGAAAAGGGGGTAAAAAATAGAATGTATAGGTGATAGTGGAAAGCAGCATATCTTCCAACATTTTGGAAATAGAAAGAGGCACAAAAAGACCTGCCGCATGGAGCGCAGGGACATTTTCTTTACCACTCCCGTTTTTTTGTCGTCACCCTCTAATTACCATGTTCATTTTGCAAAATTTGGCAGGTTATGAAAGTCTGAATACATTTCTGTGGTTTTTATGTGTTGTTACAGTTTTTCTAATTAAGGTGAATTGCCCTTTAAGCTGCAAGGCACCGTTTCCCCCAAGAGACCTGCTTATCTTTAATTGTTACAAATGTATCTAAGTGCACCTGCCACATATTCTGGATTCAAAAAGTCAGTTAGGTTTTAGAAAATTTCTATCTTTTTCTGGCTGTTCAGTGCAGGAGATCAAAGAAAAAGTCGGGACATTTCAGTAAGAGTCTGGGACTGGGGGTTGATTTGTCAAAATCGTGACTGTCCTGCGAAAAATGGGACAGTTGGGAGGTATGAAAGAGAGAGAGATAAATTAAGAATACAGCAGTGGCACCTATCATTTTAGCGGAGAAACTAGGTGAAAAATTTTGCTCATCACTAGTAATGACACTGGTATACCAGCAGTTCAGGAACCCCACTGAACAGAGATAGTAAGATTAAAATCCTCTTTCAATGGTGGTCTGTCAGCTTGGAAAGTCACGACTTTAGAGTGGTTGTTCACCTTCCAAACACTTTTTTTTTTTTTTTTTTTAGTTGAGTTGTTTTCAGGTTGTTCACCATAAACAAAGACTTTTTTTCAATAGCTTTCCATCTTTTATTTCTTACCGGTTTCCCAAAATTTAAAGGGGAACTTCACAAAAACATTATTTAAGCTTTTCGAAAAGTAAACATCATTTTAAGCAACTTTGCAATATGCACCAATTAAAAAATATGCAGACGTTTCATGATTTTTTATGGTTTGGAACAGTTCCCTAAGCCTAGCCCCCCTTGCTATCCTGCTGATCTGTCTGACTACTGTTACTTTGTATCAGCAGCCATCTGTCCTCAGCCTACATCCTCCAAACCCCACAATTCCCTGCACACGGGATTTCAATAAGGAACAGAACATCACAGACCAATGCATTGTGGGTTATGTAGTTTTTGCATGCTGTCTGTAAGCTGTGGAGTAGTTGTTCCAATTTGTAACATCAGTGTTTTAGTCCCTCCTTCCCTGCCATAATTTAAATGATGCAGAAAGAGAAGAACTGTTAAACAACTGGATTTCAGCATAGAAAATGGCATTTATTTATACGTTTTGAAGAAACCGGTAACTGTGATGGATATATTAGTGATTTCTGTGTTATGTGGGCCTCTTTATCAAATTTTGGTTTGGAAGCCGGAGTTCCCCTTTAAGGTTAATGTTCGTGTCTCTTGTGTTTCAGCTTGGCAGCTCAGTAATCCAGGAGCATTCTGAACGGTTACAATTTGCTACATTTAGTTGATACAATTAGTTGATACATTTCTCAGCAGTATCTGTGGAATATAAGCAACTATTGTATGAATTCTAACAGCCAATGCACTCGCAGTGCTTCGATTTCGGAAGTCGCCCGAAGTTGCCTCATGAGGAAACTTCGGGAGACTTTGGAAATCGAATCGCTTTCCATTATAGCAGGGGGAAGGCAGTTTGGGGAGATTGTCGCCCCGCAGAAGAGGCGATTAGTCGCCAGGCGAATAAATCTCCCCAAATCTGCCCGTGTGCTAGCTCCCTTAGACTTGGGTAGTCCGTTCATAATTGCTGTGAGACTGAAACCCAAGTTGTTTTGCTTGCATTAACATGTAACAGTTTTGACTCTCAGCATAGTATTAGTTCCAGTATGATTTAGATTAGATTTATATGACAGCCACTCCAAAGTTGCTATATTGTGTGAGACCAAAGCTATATTGGAGAGTTATCTAAACTGAGATATTTCCATTGTGTAGGGAAGATTTTCTGTTTAGAGAAAAGGTTGCCATGCATGTAACAACTATTTCTCCTGTGACCAATGGTCTTTCGTTTTCCATACAGACATTTAGAGCTGAACCATCAGATATACAGGCAGCAACAATAGAATTCTACTTGTATCTGACAATCCCGCAGTAAACATTGGCTGATGTTTGGACGCCTTTCAAAATTTTCCAACCTTGGCCGATCGACGAGCTGACCAGCATCCAAGTCTTTTGGCGATATCAGTTGGCTCGTCTTCTGCCATACACGCACTGAATATCGTACGAAACTTCGTTTTGTACAATAATATCTGTGCATGTCTGGCAACCATAAGTTTTGACCAGTTTTTAAATACAGCATTGTAAATTATGGCACAATCTAGTGAATCACAAATTGTCTACATGTTTAGTTTTCCATTTAACAACTTAGGTGCAGCTAAGCGCATATATATAGGAGTTCCATGACCATATAATCATGCTCATGGAACTCCGAGGTGACTTATAATATCCTTATATTGTTCAACAGGGGGTACTTTATTGACACAGGGATTGTTTGTCCATATATTGCAATATATTTAAGCTGGCCAACTACGTCAAAGTCATCCCATATCTGGCCAGTCCTACGCTTAATTTTCATCTGATTTATTAAGAATTCAATTGCTTAATTATACATTTTACAAAGGGACTAAGTTTTACCTGCAACTTACTAGCTGCTTTCAAAGTAAAACTCCCAAACTTGGCTGCCCTTTTATTAGACACCAGTGGGATCACCTGACTATAGCTGGGAAGGGTGGGAGCTACAACATGGAGCTGGTCACAGCGTAGGACTGGCCAGATATGGGATGACTTTGACGTAGTTGGCCAGCTTAAATATTTAATATGTATTTTGTGGTCACCCTCATTGCACCCCCGCCTAATGGTTTTAAAAAATAGTGGTGAGCACAACTTTCCCTTGTTTGTTATAGTTATACAGGAGCAGTGACCAGCTCCATGTTGTAGCTCCCACCCTTCCCAGCTATAGTCAGGTGATCCCACTGGTGTCTAATAAAAGGGCAGCCAAGTATGGGAGTTTTACTTTGAAAGCAGCTAGTAAGTTGCAGGCAAAACTTAGTCCCTTTGTAAAATGTATAATTAAGCAATAGAATTCTTAATGAATCAGATGAAAATTAAGCGTAGGACTGGCCAGATATGGGATGACTTTGACGTAGTTGGCCAGCTTAAATATATTGCAATATATGGACAAACAATCCCTGTGTTGTTTAAAGGGTAAGGCATTTTTTAGTAGCAGTATGCACAAAATGTCTCTGTCTTAAATATATTGATAATGGGTTGAGTGCAGAGGACCTCTTGTAGTTGACTCTATATATATATATTACAGACAGGTATGATAAATGCGTAATTACAATAAGTGGTTTGTAGATATGGGGAAACACACCTGAAAAGCAATAGAAACTGGCAAGTTCTGGAGAGTGAGCAGGATGTACTAAATTACTGGAGTATGGCAAATAATAGGAACAGATAAGCTAAAGAGATCCAAGGGCTTGTTCACTGCATCCTGTATATCTGTTCAGCGACCTTCATTTATGGCACAGTAGTTTCTACACCTGTGCATTTTAGCCGTAAAAACACAGCCTCTGCTGATTCCCATTGACTTTAGTGAGAAACCACTATTGGCAGCCCTTGACCCAAAAACAATGATTTTTTTCAAGCACAAATAGCACCCTAGCAGTTGAAATGGCATGCATGAAAAAAAATTGTAAATATTCAAAGAGCCATGAAAAATGAAGACACAATTATAATTCATGACCCAGAAGGCAGGGTGCAAAATTAAGTGCCTTTTTTTTTTCTTTTTGCACATTGCGCCCTGCCTTCAGTCTAAATGCATTGTTGCAGGTCTCTGCACTCCACTTTGGACCATGGAGTTCTGCAACTGTCCCCATGAATAGAGTATAGAGTGCTGCCTGCATTTTGACAGTGCAGTATTGGGGGGAGGGGGGACAACAGCTACATTTCCACTTCTGCCCCCTTCTCCTAACATGCCCAAAGTTCTTCCACTTCTGTCTGAGATCTAGTTAAAGCCCTTTATTACCATAAAATAAGGCGGACTGCCCCTGTAAACTGAGAAATCAACCTGCTGGGCATTGATTACTGAAAACATTTAATGCAAATATTCTTTGATACAACCCATACTGTGAATACCTGAAAGAATAGCCCCAAAGCATCCCGAATAGTGTGCAAAGTACATACTAACCCTCAAGGCCTTAAAGCTGTTATTGCTTCAAAATATGCCCCCCGTGGGGCACAGCATTAGCAACAGTTGTGGGGCAAAACTGAGATGTAAAAGTTTTAAAGAATTGTATAGTGAGTGGAAAATTGTTACATTTGCCAGAGCTGCAGCATCACAACTGATTTAACTTGGCATTTAGGATTTTGACAACTTGGAATCCTGTGAAAAAGTGCTTAGAATTGACCAAATCCTGAACCAGATCCTGGATGTGGCATATTCCTATGAAGTAGAGAGAACTGACAGAGTATTTCAGTTAAGGATATGAGGATATTAATAGTAGATGTGAGAAAAGTAGACTCTCTCTCATCTCAGAATTGTGACTACAATGCAGAATGTGCCTGGATTAGGTACTCTTGGCACACTATGCACAGTTGACACATGCCACCACCACACAAACATAACCTAACAAATATTGTATGTATGTGTCTTTGTGTGTCATGGACTACAGGTGGCTGGCCTAAATGAGACATATTGTGTTAAAAACAAGAATATGCCAGTGCATTATACTCTTTAAATATGGAAAGAACATGCTTAAAAAAGAAATGCTCGGACTGATTTATTGTAAATGTGTCCAAAAACCCTACTAGTCCTGCCAATCTGTTTCACATTCTGCTGCCTCTTTCCTAGGCTGTGCAGGGGAGCTGGCCCTCAGCACACTGTACTGTAGGATAGGAACCTATCTGTGGCTAGGCTGACCTGATAGGGAACTGAAGTCTGTCTTTGTTTGGCTATTCCCTCTCCTTCTGTGCTTCTGGCAGGGACAGTTAGGACAAACCCACCCTTCATTTGAAATCTGGACAAGGACTATAGCACATCTATGGGGAGCTCCAATCAATAGTCCATACTGAGAGAGAGAGAGAGAGAGAGATGCAATACAATATAAAAACTATTGTAATATTAAGAATCTGAAGGATGCCCCAATATATATATATATATATATATATATATATATATATATATATATATATATATATATATATATATATATATATATATATATATATATATATATATATATATATATACATACATACATGTGTGTGTATATTGTACAGAAAAGTACATAAGCCTTGATAAATTATAAATCTGTTTACAACCCATCTCTACATCAGAGCAAAAGGTCAAATTGCCATGGACAAATTAATCTGTGGAGGAACAAAAAATGGAAACTGTAGGAAATGCTTCAGAAAACAAAAATATAATGGAGATCTTGGAGTCCTGACTTGTATATATTAGGCTAGCACAGGAGACTCAACACCTAAAAACAGGGAAGCCAAGGCCAGGCACAATAGAATAGGAACTATTCTACAAGAAAATATATTATTCTATTGAAAAGGCCACCACATGTTCACAAAAGCCCAGAAACCACTTTATAACTCACTGAGCTATGATAACCCATCCACAGTGCTGACTTTCATTCTGGGAATCACTTGACCGCAGTTTAAATGGTGGGAGAGGAATGGACTTACAAGAGTGGCCCTGAGTGCAGACACAGCAGCGGGCAGCAGCCAGAGTATCGACTGCATTTATATGCACACCGAGAATCGGCCCTGTGTGGCACTAGCCTTAGAGTAAGGGCACATGGTGCCCGTCAAAATCACCTCGCATGAAAATACCTTTGCATGGCACCATATACCATACCTTAGGCAGGTCAGGGTGTGGTACAATAACACTGGTCAGGGCAAAGGTCAAAAACATGTACTTATAGTGGGAAGAGAAACTAATTTTGGAAGGTGTTGAGGTGCATTAATGCTGAGGTGCATGCAAGAAGATGTGGGCACAGATTCCTTCTAATATGCTCAAACACTTTTTCAACATTACTCAGCATGTCCAGTTCTTTAGACCTATAGCTACTACATGACCTAGAATCCTAGATGAAGGAAAACCCTTCATAGCCACAATTTTACAGTGGGGAATTGTTAACACCTGCAATTTTCACTGCATTTTTTTCTGTGTTCTCCAAACTGCCATGGAGCTGTGCTCTCTGTAGTACAATAACTGCCGATAGTACTCAGCTCTGATAAACTTCATATAGCTATTCCTATTCCTTGTATCTGTTACAGCTGTTTCTTATGCACTGCTTCTGAGGGGCAAAATCTTCACCCTGATAATTAAGAATGCAGAGATAGATTTCATGCAAAGTGCCAGTCTAGGGCCAACTCGGCACTTATTTTCTTTGTTAGATGTTCCATTAGTTTGTATCATTTAAATATCTGCATGGGGAAGCCAAAAGAAGAGACAATGCAAAGTAACATTTTCACTGAGCAGCTTTCTGCAAGAATTTCAGAACTCAAACTAGAACTTGGCAGGCTTTTGTCATTAAAAGAACAGTTACTCCAAAAAAATTACAATTTTATACCGTTGCCCTGCACTCGTACAACTGGAGTGCTTGTTTCAGAAATTCTACTTTTGTTTATATAAACAAGCTGCTGTGTAGCCGTGGGGGCAGCCATTCAAAGCAGAAAAAGAAGAAAAGGCACAGGATACACAGCAGATAACAGATAAGCTCTGGAGTATACAATGGAATTCCTCAGAGCTTATCTGTTATCTGCTGTGTATCCTGTGCTATAATGGCTGCCCCATGGCTACACAGAAGCTTGTTTATATAAACTATAGTTGTGTTTCTGAAGCAAACACACTAGTTTTAATGGCGCAGGGCAACAGTACATTATATTGTCATTCCTTTAAAGCACATTCATTATTGGGTGTTACTGTTCCTTTAAATAACCTTAAATTGGGCCTATTGCTTCCCGATCTGTTTCAGTGGACTTGGCATAAGGGGTCTTTCTATGTGTGGAGGAATTAGAACAAAGGTTAAGTTAGTTTCAGGCTGATTTTTTTATTTATTTTTTTTTTTATTTTATTTTTGTGATCTACGGCCAAAAGAATTATACACATTTCAGGCATTGTGTTTGCAGAAAATGCTGTCTTACTTTAAATAACCAAATTGTTGCCCACCTGATATTCTTCTTTATTAATACATTACTTTCCATTAGAAATACTAATTGCACCATAGTTTTCCTCCCCTGCTGCCAAAAGATACAGCAGACAACAAATGAGGATGAACTACTGTAAGGGGTATTTAGCATATATAAGTCACTTCCCCTGCTAATCAGTGATTGCTAAATATTGCATATACAGTAGAGCCCCCATTTTACATTTTTCAGGGGACCAGAAATAAATGGTGAAAAATCCAGGAAAATGTAAAATCAGGGAAAAGTATTATGCATAATATATAGGTGCTACCACAAAGCAACAATGTAAAATGAGGGAAAACTTAAAATCAGGGGATGTAAAATTGAGGTTTCACTGTACATAGATTAACATACTATATTGTTGGAGTATCTGCAACTTTTTCCCCCTCCTGGTAAAATACTGCCTGAAATGGAAGGATCTCACTCGCCCTCGTAGTAGAAATGGCACTGTTAATTTTAGGTATATTGAATGTAGGATCAGGTTTGCAGCAAATCAATGGCTTTTGGATTGTGCTAAATACCAAAGATTTAGCCAAACACCAAACAAAATTGAAGTTGTAATTTGCATCTTTAAAATTTGAGAACCTTTGATGCTTGCAAAAAACAAAATACTATAGCAACTGACCACCAGGTAGCAATTACTGGTTTACAGCTGAAAGCAAAGACTTGCTTGGTTTTGTTGTTACTATACTGCCCCCCTAAAGATGTCAGATTGTGATTGTTATTCTGTACCACCATTATATAATTCCCTGATATTGATACCCCTTATTAAACTGTGACTACATTATATCAGCCCCTTATATGGACAACTCCTGTGCACATTTGTGTTGTGGAGGTTTATTGTAGTGCTAAACCTGTGTACAGAAGAAATTATAAATTATCTCTACTGATTCTTAAAGCTTAACCATTGCAATATTTCATATTTAAATTAAATATCATTGGGCAGTGTTGATAGAGTGTGGGCAGAGGCGCTGTTGTAAGTTCAGATAGTGCAAACAGTTCTCAAGCCTTAAAGATTTGCAGAGATGGTGTAGTAGTCTGTTTTTCCTTAAAGGAGAACTAAACCCTAAAAATTAATAGGGCTAAAAATGCCATGTTTTATATACTGAACTTATTGCACCAGCCTAATTTTTGAGCTTCTAAATAGCAGCAATGATCCAGGACTTCAAACATGTCACAGGGGGTCACCATCTTGGAAAGTGTCTGCGACACTCACATGCTCAGTGGGCTCTGAGCAACTGTTGAGAAGCTAAGCTTAGGGGTCGTCACTAATTATCAAGCAGAAAATTAGGTTTGTCTGTAATATAAGCTGATGCTACAGGGCTGATTATTAAATTCTGATGCTAGTTGCACTGGTTTCTGTGCTGCCATGTAGTAATTATCCATATTAATTATTAATCAGCCTTATACTCTGACATTTATATTCTATGTGTACTGTATATTTTGAGACGCTCCCTAAGCTCAGTAAGTGACAGCAGCACAGAGCATGTGCAGTGAATCAGCAGAGAAGAAGATGGGGAGTTACTGGGGCATCTTTGGAGACACAGATCTTCCTTGCTAAAGGCCTTTGGTTGCCCTTGGCTGGTGCAGAAGCACAAAACATAATGTACAACATTTCTAGCCTACTTCTTTAGTTTAACTTTCCTTGTCCTTTAAACCCCACAAGTAGATGCTAGTGAAGAGGTTGTATAATGCAGCCTTTACTAAACTTGGCAGGTTCATATGATGTGTCGGAGGCCGTGTCTAGCAGGGGCTATATATTCATTATTCTGCTATGTTAGCATTAATTCCACCATAAGGTCCCATTACTAAGGTGTGTAATAACAGCTGCTCATCGAGACTTTATTTGGAACTCATGATTCATTCAGAACCAGTGCACTTGAGTTACTGCTTTAAGTTCCAGAAGTTAGAGAGTTGGAAGAACTTGCAGTGTGGAACGTTTCCTAGACAGCCAAGCCTTCTCTTTTTCTCATCATGTCATACCTCCTTGGCTTCACCCACACCCAGTTACCAAGTCAACCAAATTGAAATTATCAAAAGACCCCTTGTATATCTCTGCTGTAGGTCCTTTGTGCTCCAAGGATTTTGTTTATACAGGAAAATCCTTCCGTTGTTTTTGGCAAAGGTTCTATGGAACAGGGAAGTTTCTCTTCTGTTTTCGACTCAGGCTGAGCCTCCTTCTGTGCTGCGGTTTGCAGGTCAACGAGGGATGCACTTGAATACTGGCTTCCCAACCAGGCTTGGTGTGTTTATCAAGCTGTAAGGCATCCAAGAAGTGGCTGATTGAGATAACGACCCTTTGACCCATATTGTCTGCTCATTTTCTGCTTGCTAGGACAGCAGGACTCTGTTGCACGCATGTCTTTTTAAATGTGCATTGTCTAGTCAGTTGGAGGAGCTCATTCATTGCTTCCAGCTCTGACCTGTGAAGTGGAGAGGGACAGTGCACACGCTGCCAGACATCATATTGTTTCCCTTCTGTTTGAAAAGCTCGGATCAAAGTCTTTTGCTTGACACCCATCCCCCTTTATGTCCCCTTTTTGTACACTTCAGCCATTTTGTAAGGTAATGGGAAATGGCACTGATTTAGGGTGGCCAGGATCCCAGCTGGCAGAAGACGATGGGCTTGTAGTGCATAATAACTGGAGGAATAGAAAGTTTGACATTTTCGTTTATAGAGATGAGCAGGCACTTCGGTGTATTCATCAGTAAGTTCTCATGCTTTGTTACTGCTATAGAGCTGTATATTTGAATGTTACTGGGGCTGATTTAAGAACATAGATATGCAATTGCAGCCAATCTGTAAGGACATGGCAGATAAACTACCCCATATTTTTTTATAGCAGACATGGCATTATGCAGGCAGTGTGCAAGTGGGTGGATTTTGGCCCAAAAATGCAAATTTGCTAGCAGATGGTTTTACGTCTACATAATAATATTGGTAAATAATCCATTCCATGTTACATTGATCTAAGCATACTTAAAGTTAGAAATAAAAGCAGAACTCTTAAAAGGGCAACGAGCAATCATTTTTCACTGGCAAACCTGCAAAGTTTTACATTTCTTTGCTGCCACCTGACAGCTGTAGACATAGCATGTTGATGATACTGTTCTATGCCAGTCACAGGTTCATTGCACATAAAGTTTGGAGGGTACAGAATTCAGAAATGCACTAATGATGGCCATACATGTAAACAAGACAACTTTCCCTGATGTGCCTACCTTGAGACCCGATTGGATTGGATATATGCAGGCCATGGGGGTGAGGACTAGTACAGAATCATTACAATACAGTACTTGCTCTGACTGGATTTTTAAACCTTACTGATCAAAATCTGGGCATTTTTTTGCCCTGATAGCGGTCATTTGAGGGTCCCACAGGCTGATCTGGATGGGCCGTGTTTGGCCACCTAAAGGCAATACATTAATGTCATCATGGCTGTATAAGGGTAGGCCTTGTATTCTATGTCCATGTCTGCATGTAACCTGGTATACCTAAGAGGGTGATTATAGAAAATGTTATTTTAATGTTCGTGGTGATGTAGAAAGAGAACCTTTTGTCTTGTATACAGCTGCATATTTGTCTAGTAACTGGAAGATCAATTACTGGCATCCTACAATATATCTATGGTATAATAATATAATGAAATTGTAATTGTACAGGGGGTGTACACTTTAAGTTATAGCATGCCATCCCTGAGTATTAACATTCCTGGTGTCTCTATCTCTCTCTGTCAGACTGGATACATTCACATGGGAGAGGAGCAGCTCATGATCCAACCAATCAACAGTACATCAGAGTCCAAGTTTCCCTTGTCTGGAAGAGAACACATTATCAGGAGGAAGCGTTCTGTATCTTCTATATCACTTGGCCATTCAAATATGGAGCGGAGTAACTGCCATGTTGTATCAGGTGGGTGTGTTTGTTACTGTTATCTAAGTGAACATTGGGAAAAAAATTAATGTTCAGCAAGGAATGGCAGTAACATGACCACATATGCATCAACCAAGGTGCTTTCCATTCCTTAACATCAGGAGCCATAGGCCTTAAACCTTGGGCAATGTTTGCTGCTTTATTTCATTGCACCTAATACAGTTTACCTCCTCTAGCTGATCTGCAGTTTTTAGTAAGACTATACAAAGCCTAGCCATATATAAAGAACCATACGCAAGATTTATTACTAGAGGAATGTTTGGGCATAAAAGTGGCTTTTATGAATGACTTTGATAAATACACACATTTTCTGTGCATTTGAGCCTTAAGTTATATTTTTACAAGTTTTTTTTACTGTGATACTAGGGGACCAGGGAAAATACCCCACTGCATCACTAGTTTGCATGATGTTAAATGGCTGAAAGTTCTACTCTGTGCTGGCTGCTTTATACAATCAGAGTAATAAATCTTTTCTTAACTGACTGATCTAAAAAGAGGCCTTTAGGCACATGTGGTGTTTTCATCACAGGTGCTACCCGATATAAGGGTAGAACTAGACGAGCTTTTTAGATGCGATTCTGCCGGATCCGACGCGTTGCACCAAAACGCAGGCGTCAAGTCGGATGCGACGGAAAACAAAGTAAGCAATAGCATAGTCAGCTGGTATCGCAGCGTTCGTCCGACACAACTGTCGGATGCAGACGCAGCGTGCAGCTCTTGCAACCGAGAGTCGTGTCGCAACAAACCATGCAATACCATGCGACAATTGTGTTTCTTACCTTGTTTTCTGTCGCATCTGACTTGACGCCTGGGTTTTGGTGCAGCGCGTCTGATCCGGCAGAATCGCATCAAAAAAGCTCGTCTAGTTCTGCCCTTATATCGGGTAGCACCTGTGATGAAAACACCACATGTGCCTAAAGGCCTCTTTTTAGATCATTTTGGCGCATTGCGCCAGATCTGGCAGAATCGCATCCAAAATGCTTGTCTAGTTCTACCCATAATCTCTTCTCATTCACTTGGAAGGGAAGCAGTTGCCTTAGACAGGCAACATCAGGCTCCAAAACTTGGCAGTGTATATTACTGAGCAGTAACTGTGGGTATCAGATGTCCCACAGCCTCTAGCCAAGAGACATTGCATTTCAATGCATGCCACAGCCTTAGGTTTATTTATTAGTATCACTGTCTGTATCGTATGCACTTAAAGTGATACTGACCACAAGCTATGAAAATTGTAAGTGTGCCATGGCACCATGTTTCTAAGCAATGTGTGTATGCGTGTGTTTTTGCTTGGGCAGTCTGAAAATACAGCTTGACTTTTCGGTGGGTGCCAGAGAACAAAGACTTCCAGTACTATATGAAGTAATTAGGCTGCATTTTTGGGCAAATATTTTGTGTAGAAAGGTCACACTAATTCAGATTTGAGGTATATAGTCCTGGGATTGGGTTGTTCTAATTTAATATATGAATTAGCTTTGCTTCTAATCTGTTGACGTCTCAGCAGTTTTTTGTATATTGGCCACTACATTAGTTATACTTTCAATGTACAAGTAAAAAAAAATGGTGAACTGCACCTGAAAAGTGCAGTTTGCACTCCTCGCTGCTTCGTAAAAGAGCCCTTATGTACATTTCAAAGTATCATAAATAATCCTGCCATTTAGTAAGACTTGAAGAACAGATGAAGCTGGTATACACATCTTCTCGTATAGGATCTCTGCGAAGTGTATGTACAAACAACTTATTGCTTAAGCCTTCCAGTCCCTGGCAGCTTGTGGCACTTTAGGCAGAGCTCTAGTGTTCAGGCACTTTACTAAATAGGGTACAAGGTGCAACAAGTTAGGAACCAGAAATTGTGTGTAAGACAGTAATTCTTGTTAGCGTGAGCCTATTTAATGATGTGAACTTTCTTGCTGCAATAGAAAATGCTAATTATAATAGGGATGCACTGAATCCACTATTTTGGATTCGGCTGAACCCCCAAAATCCTTTGCGAAAGATTTGGCCGAATACCGAACGGAATCCGAATCCTTATTTGCATAAGCAAATGAGGGGTCAGAAGGGGAAAAACTTTCTTACTTCCTTGTTTGGTGGCAAAAAGTAACGCAATTTCCCTCCCCGCCCCTAATTTGCATATGCAAATTAGGATTCGGTTCGGCCTGGCAGAAGGATTCAGCCGAATCCGAATCCTGGCCGATCTCGAACCGAATCCTGGATTTGGTGCATCCTTAAATTATAATGAGTCGCATAACAGGTTCTAAACCAATTTTTGAGGCACAAAGCTGATTCATTGCCTCAAAAATGTAATGTGTTCCAAATGTTTACAATTTTGTATTTCTATTGGATATTGTGCCCTTTCTAAAAGCTTTTTTTAAGGAAAAAACTTAATATTCTTTCAGTTGGATAAATAATGTACAGGTATGGGATCCATTATCCAGAAACCCTTTATCCAGAAATCTCTAAATTAAGGCTGTCCCCGATAGACTCCAGTATAATAAAAGAGTCCAAATTTCTAAAAACGATTTAATTTTTCTCTGTAATAATAAAATAGTTCCTTGTATTTAATCCAAACTGAGACATAATTAATCTTTATTGGGTACAAAACCATCTTATTTAGTTTATTAAATGTTTACATGATTTTCTAGTAGACTTTAGGTATGAAGATTCAAATTACAGAAATATCCATTATCCACAATACTCCAATTCCTGAGCATTCTGGAAACCAGTCCTATACATACATTAGGATAACCGAAACAAATAAGCTTAACGCCCGTGCTATGAACATCGGCCAGTCAACGCACACACTGAATGGTTTTTGAAGGCGAATCGCAAAAGTGAGTATTTTTGAGCTGAAATCCACTCTTCTGTACAATGACTGGCATGTCAGTGGATTGTGAATGTGGAATCAAGCAGATAAGCCTTTTTCTCCTTTTCCTTATGTTTCCACACAGGCGTAGAAAGCGCCTACTGTGCCACTGGCCTAATACAGAATGGAAGCTGTAGTTTTTGCTGTAATTGCCTTTAATTCAGTAGAACTTATCTCTGGTACATGTGCCCTTATTTCATTGAATTCCCAAGCAAGGTCATCTATCCAATGAGCAGATCTGATTCTTTTACTAGTACATTGGTTTTCATAATCTGTGGGTTCAAGCCCCCATTTTGCTTGCCCAACCAGCTCATAATAATGGTAGAGATGTGTTGAACATTGCTATACTATACATTCAGTGGCGTTCACAGCAAGTAACATCTAACCCCTACTTTTACATTAATTGCTTTTCAGACTGGGCTCCCAGGGGGTAAAACCATTGTATTAGTACTTATAACATGTACCATTCAAATTGAAACTTTCAGGATTTCATTTCTCAGACTTGGCCAACCCTGAGGTGCCATTATTATTAAGCATTAATTCCTCTTATGCCTTGACATGCTCTATAATTACATATAATCATCCTTTTAGATGTCGATATCTATAACACTAATAAGCAGGATTTCCGTTTATACTGCTAATAAGCCTAAAAATAATTATACTTCTATATTTCACCCCTTTGGAGGCATTTATACAGCCTCACCCAGGGTGGAATTTTGGCCCTGTATTTTTGGTGATCTAATGTGCATGTGTGTATCCAAATAGAAATATCAGTATCATTAATGCCAGGGAAGTCCCATGCTGCGACCATAAATTGTAAGTAACTATTTTATTTATTGAGTAGTAAAATAGGCTGTGTTTTCATGTTAACAAAATAGAAAGATGACGGGGAAAGTCTAAAATTAAAATGACTATAGGGTAAGCCGAGCTGACTAGACCAACTTTTTATATCCATCTATTTATTCATGACTTGTAATGGAAACTAAATACTTTAAATTGCTTTTATTACATTAAAATGCTGACATAATAAATGCTATTTCCCAAGGCTATTTCTAATGTAAATGCTTTTCTGATGCTACCTTGCCCTTCTGACTTGCTGTTAGATTAATTTCCTATGCATACACAGCCCACCAGTTGGAAACTGTACGCTTTTTAATCATGCTGTTTAAATCTCCCCTTAGTAACTGCAATCCCACTGGAAACTTTAAGCTGCATCAGCCTGACAACTCTTCTTCTACGGCACGTAGAAAGCTGAAATTTTGCTTATGTGCAAGATTTGTAGTACCAGTCCCCCCCAAAAAAATGGAAATAAAAATCCCTAGATAAATGTAAGATCATGAATTTTATGTAAGAAAAAAAGGCAGTTATTATAGAAAAGAAGATAAACATGGTGGAATCTGTAATGGAAAGGAGTTCTAATGGAACAGGAACAGTGCTCAAAGGCAGGCTGCAAAATACACTCCAATCTTGTAGAATTGGTTTTGCCTGCAAGAAGCAAAATAATGACTTTGTACAAATGTGTTGCTAGACCCCAGCTGACATGTGGGGTACAGATGTGGGAAACAGAAGACATCACATAACTAAAAGCAGGTGGGCATCTGATCACTAAAAGTCGGAGACCATCTGGATGTTCAAGTGATAAGCTATCTAACAGTCGATAGGAATAAAATGTGCAAAGAAGCACTGATGATAACAATTTATAACGGACTGAATTGAATAGCCATGCTTCATGTGATTCCCGGATCGACCACTTCCTTCAAAGTGCCTGCCCCCCTTCCCCTTGCATTCCTACTGTAGTTCCAAAAAGCCTCCATAACTGCAGTGCAGTGATAGGAGTTTCAAGTTTAAAATGTGGACCTGTTCTGTTTGTTTCCAACAAACCCTTAGTATAAGATTACATTTATAATGAGAAATCTTACCTTGAAACTCCTGTCACTATACAAAATACCTTTCATTTTGTGCTTCTGCACCAGTAAAGATCTGTGCCCCAGTAGCTCCCCATCTTCTTTTCTGCTATTCACAGCATATGCTCTAGGTTGCTACCAGGGTCCTGCTCATGAAATAAGCTAAAGGGTTAGGGAATATTTGAAATATAAGTGTAACACTTTATTGAAGATGGGGTACCATCATTCTGGATTACCTTTACCTGTAGACCCTCAGACTTGGGTATGCAACTCCTTCTAACTCCCAGGAGAGCATTTGTTACATTCAACTCTATTACTCAGATGGGCCCTCTTTGTACTAGTGGAGGAAGGGCCAACCACACCTGTATCACACACACACAAAACTAATGAAATCTCAAATCACTTTGGTGGTTCCTAATACAAAATAACTCTCTATTATAAGGAGGTTGCACAAACTTCTTGTGGGTGCTGCTTAGATGGTCCTTTCAATCTTCTCATAAATGCTTCATATGCTTTCATCAATCAGATGGTACTCTTGCTCAATCACAAGTGAATTGTTCGAAACATCCCAGAGGTAGGTAGTACTTAAAGGGTTGGTAACTTTCCAAGCACACCTACTGAGACCTGCCTCTGCCTTAGGCCCAGTCAGCGCACCAGATACAGAGTCAATATCGGAACTGTGGATAATAACAGGCAAGGTTGGTTCAAGCAGCAATACAGCAGTGGTCAAGGACAGGCAACGGTCAAGGAACAGTGGAGCAGTCCAGAAGTGCACCCACTATGAGGTATAGACATATGTTGGGCAATAAGTAATTTATTGCAGCTCCTTTAATGCACCAACTGTGATGACGGCAGACGCAGTGTGCACCATCACGAGCTTTAAAACATGGGCTCTGACCCAAACAATTGGCAAAGTTTCAGACCGCTATTTGTCTTTTATCAAGACAGCTGCCCAGGGTCAAATTGGGGGGCCCGGGGCCACTGGGACTACTGTCCTGGCCCCTCTTTGACCACCATGCCCTCCTACCGTGACGTGCCGAGCGTGCATGGCGCACCTGCGTGAAGGCTCTATTCGGCGCTCCTGCTTGATGGCGCCAGTGTGAATGGTGCCATGCGCAGATGGCGCTGCGCCTAAATTAACTTTTTTTTTGTTAGAATGCGAACCGGAGAGGGGTCTGGCCCAGTGGGGGCCCATTAAGTGTCCGACCCGTCGGCTGCCCACAGCACATTAAGCATGTGCAGTGCCACCTACACTCCTAACTAATCAAAAGATGATGAGCTCCTATGTGCAATTTAGTAGGCCTGGGTACCTGTGATATGGGTACTAAATCTCTAGGATGGTTGCATTGAGTTCAGTATATTAAATGAGACACTTTTATTCTTTCATAGAGATTAGTTTTTTAATTTTAAGGGGAATTTAGACTTCGTAGATCTCAGAATGCCTGTGACTGATAAAAAGATTTCCATTCTCTCCTTCATGCCCTTCTTGTTTATAGAAATGTTGGTGCCTGTATTTGACTGTATCTTTCCAGCTGACACGAGGTCACCCATTCCGATTAGAAGAAAAGAGGTTCCGCCTAAATATTCGGAAGGGGTTTTTTACAGTGAGAGCTGTGAAGATGTGGAATTCTCTCCCTGAATCAGTTGTACAGGCTGATATATTAGATAGCTTTAAGAAGGGGTTGGATGGTGTTTAGCAAGTAATGGAATACAGGGTTATGGGAGATAGCTCACAGTACAAGTTGATCCAGGGACTAGTCCGATTGCCATTTTGGAGTCAGGAATTAATTTTTCCCGCTCTATGGCAAATTGGAGAGGTTTCAGATGGGTTTTTTGCCTTCCTCTGGATCAACTGGCAGATAGGTAGTTAATAAAAAATAAAAAAAAAAAAAAAGGTTGAACTCGATGGACATGTGTCTTTTTTCAACCTTACTTACTATGTTACTATGTTACTTGCCAGTCCTGCTGCAGCCCAACTTTTCCAGGGTGACAAGGTTCGTTGTGTGTCAGTAGTCCACCAGTCTGGCCAGACCACAGCATCTATATTTTAAAGAGGTGTTTATGCTAACTCTTGGGAATTAGCTGTTCCAGCAAGACACATTAAGCCAAAAAAGTGTAGCATTAAGCAGAAAGTGTAACCATCTTATTAGTAATATATACGTAGTAGTAAAGCAGCCAGCAACAAACAGATCAGTTACAGATCATGAAACATATGTTTGTGAGTGACCTAAGCCATTTGGCATTGGGCTGTAATAGAGCCATTAAATATTCTATCTATTTAGAAAAGAGAAATTTGGTTTCTCTCTGGTTGTAAATCTATTCCGGCTTTAAGGTGGCCATACACGGGCCGATAAAAGCTGCCGACAGACCGAGCTTCCCCGATCGTCTGCCAGATGTAGATCGGACAGGACTAAAAATCCTGTCTGATCGCGGCCGCATCTGTTCGTTGATGCGGTCCCGCGATCCGACCGCCCGTTAGCCACCGTTATGATCCGATAGTTGGGCCCTAGGGCCCACAATCGGATCGGCTCAAAATTGCCCACCGCAAGGTGGGCATATCGGGGAGAGATCCGCTTGTTTGGCGAGGTGTGCACTGTCAATTTTAGTATCCCTGGGGGAGGCCCTTATTCCATAAAATTACAGTTTTCTATTTAGGATTACCCAATCACAGATATTACTAAAAAAAAGTATATTACTGTATTATGAAAATGATTTTTCATGAAGCAGGGTTTTACATATAAGCTTTTTTATGCAATATATTTTTTATAAATATCTACATTGTTTGGTGGTATAGTTTTCCTTCGAAAAAAGAAGTTCTTGCAAACTCTTGTTGGAGCTTCTGTGGGGTTAGAACTTTAATATGTTCCTGCAATACATGCAAGGGTAAAATATCACAAGGTTTAATTCAATAGCCTAAGGTTACTAGGACATGCTTCATAGGATGATGAACGGTGGACTCTTGACCTGACAGGCTTCTTCTCCATAGCACTGAACTACAGACACTGGATATTGCAAACCTATGTCATACAAAGCGCATATTATGCACAGTTATGATTATACTGCATTTACTAGGTATACTCACCTAGACCAGACATGTCTGTTAGTAGAGCATGATACATTTCTTCAACCCCTGTGATGATATATCAAACCAGATCAATATTGGCCTCACCTAGGCTCCTACTTAAATAATGTTTTAGAACAGTCTGCAGGTCTGGACTGAGAATTAAAATAGGCCCTGGCATTTCAGATATACAGAGGCCCAAACAGACCCCACAGCCCACTAAATACTGACTTTCTATTGCACCTTATAGCAGCCCCTCTGGCATTTGATAGAACCCACATATTGCCAGTCCGGGCCTGAGAGTCTGCCCCTGCTATGCTGCTACACCTACACCAGGGTCTGATTCTTTTAACATTTTCTCCATAAAGACAACATTAATAAATGCAGTGATACATGGAATTCTGGTATATCACTGATGGTGACGCATAACAATTTACTGTTCTCTAAATACTGTCCAGTAATGCTGTGTAAATGTCCATTTCAGTTAATATGTACAGTATTGCCTTCATACTCCATAAGCTGTCTTGGGGACCGTGCAGGTTAGGTCATTGTCCTGTCTCTTTAAAGTTAAAGAAAGACTAACTTCTGCCTATAAATGTGGTGTATCTTTCTTTTTACTGCGTAAGTTGGATAGCCTTCGTGTCTTTTCTAGCAGCAAGGCACTTGTGGCACCCATTTTCTGTTGGCTTAATGATTTATGTTCTGGGTAAACGATACAAGCACGAGATACGCTGTCAATTCCTAAAACATTCACAGCCAACTGCACAATTTGACCTTCTACAACCCAGGAGTAAATGTCTAAATAACAACTAGGGATATTAAATGACCTTTTGCAGGGAAGAAGAAAAAGCAGCGTAAAAGGGAGGAAGGAGAAGACTGGCGTGGACGCAGGAACGCAATCCGACTGAATGAAGAGCACACAGTGGAGACTCTGGTGGTGGCTGATTCTGACATGGTGCAGTATCATGGAGCTGAGGCTGCCCAGAGGTTTATCCTGACTGTTATGAATATGGTAGGTATATGGTAGGTACACTTGGGAGTGGGAAAGTATTAAATGGAACTTGTTCTTCTAA